>NC_138772.1:116593460-117023460 GCF_965119305.1 Pelophylax lessonae
CATCAATTACTCAGTGACAGTCAGTCAGTGTCAGTGTGGACTCGATCAGATTATACAGTGACAGACAGTCTCTCATAGTGGTGGTAGTAGGAGGCTGGAGGTGGACTAGTAGGAGCCTGGATAGGAGCACAGCCGCATACATACATTACTCACTCGTGCACTGCAGCCCGCCCCACACATTCAGTGAGTCTTACTCTCCTCCCTAGTTTTTTCAATGGCACATTCAGGAAGCCAATCACGCCGTGAGTAGCGGCACAGCGGAACCAATCAGGTGTGCAGGCACGCGTGATTGGTTTGCTGTGCAGCTAATCACAGCGTGATTGGCTCCCTGAATGTGCCATTGAAAAAACTAGGGAGGAGAGTAAGACTCACTGAATGTGTGGGGCGGGCTGCAGTGCACGAGTGAGTAATGTATGTATGCTCACCGCTGAAGTGTCCCGGCTTCCCCTGCCTAACACGGAAGTCTGTGAGTCCTCCTCCGAGTCCCTTCCCCCTGCCTATGTAAATATCGTGACCCCGGCGATATGAATATCGCCTACGGCCACAGAACGATAGTCGATATCATATCGACTATCGTTCAGCCCTATTGTTCGGCACAAATTTATTCAGCCTTTTTACTTATTCGGCCGAACACCGAAAGTGCTTTTTTTGCTATTTTCGGCCGAATAATGTTCGGTTGCCGAACATTCGGTGCATCCCTAAAAAATGTATATTGTCCCTCTCAGCATTTCCTACTTTGAGTCTGAAATTTCAGTTGAATTCTTATGGTGAGTGATTGTCTATAGCTAGTCCTTGTACATGCAAATACCATCCGAGGATAGCCACGTTACTGAGCCCAATACTGCACAGGCAGTGAGCGCTTGACTTGTTCTGAATTTGAGCTCTGAATTTTTTGGGTGAATTTTTATTTTTTTCTCTTAAAAAGCGCTCTTGCCCTTTAGATCTCAATGGTCAACAGTAAGGTTTTTTTTGCCATAGAATGGGATGGCAGAAAATTAAAGGGGGACCGAATGGAAAATTTTGGTACCGAAAATTCAGGATGCACTTGGCCAAAACCGAAAATGACAGTTTTTAAAATATAAATATAAAAAAAAAAAAAAAAATATATATATATATATATATATATATATATATATACACATCTCATACTTGTATTATATTTGACTTTTTTAAATTAATATCGTGAATATAGATAAATTTGAATTTATTGTTGCCCATTATTGGCACCTTTTTTAGTGCAAGAAAAGCGCAAGAAATATGCATCCCTTTAAATTCTATGTATGTCTTCACACTGATCTGTTGCTTTTCTGTTGAGGTGTTAATAATCTTTCTTACTGCATTTTTGGTCAGTGAAAAAAACCCCGTACCTCCCCTTTTGAAATGCATTGAAAATGCAGCAAGAATGCATCAATAATGCACCTGTTATGTTTTTGATTCACATGACTTATAAAAAACACACCAAAAGCACAGAAAAACCGTGGTAAAATTGTGTGCTTTTTCGGCACCGTTGGCACCTTTTCCTCCATCGGCAAAATGCTGAAAACGCTATTTTCGGACGATGTGTATTTGTAAGCAATGGAATGATTGATAACTTTATAATATTGATAATAAAGTACTCATGTCACACTGGTCTTTTATTCCATAAATCTGTTCCAGGATAAAAAAAAAGTCATCAGTGCTGGTTATGTTTTAAGTATGTATGGATACTAGGATGAATTCTATAATCATTTTTTTTTTGTTTGGTTTTTGGACCTTTGCAAATATTTGTATTAAAGGGCTCCTTTATAGGCTAAAGTCAAGAAGCACCACTATAAGACATGCTAACCGCTGTAACTTCTGATGTTATTTACTATAGGATTCCATGATTCTTATTATACATTGCTTGTGTATTCATTGTGCTTTCTTATTCTCTAGGTTTCATATGTCATTAGAGATGAAGTGGAGAAGTACAACCGCAATGGAGTGAATGCTTTGCAGCTTGATCCTGCACTAAACAGGCTTTTTACAGCTGGACGAGACTCAATCATCAGAATATGGAGCGTGAATCAGCACAAAGTAAACATGTGATCCTGTATATTAAGAAACACTTCCTTGTCTTCCTATGGCATTCTTTGGAGGAAAGCTGTATTTTTTTGTAATAAGTTTTAGGTGTTTATGCAGGGGAAGGCAACCTCAGCACTCCAGCTGTGGTGAAGCTACAAATTCGATGGGGGTAAGGCTGGCAATTTCCTTTAGATTTATAATTTGAGGTCTATAATTTGAGGTCTAACCTAAACTCTTTTAATTTGTATGCAATCTGGAAGGCCCTTGCACTACATAATTGAAGGTAAATTTAAAGGAAATTGAATAGGAAAATTGTACAATGTATGGTAGGCTTAAGACTGACAACCACAGGCATGACACTGAGGCAGATGCATAAGGGGATTTGGGGGGGGTTTCACCACAACTGGAGTGCTGAGTTTGCCTATCTTTACGTTGGCCTTTCTTTACACTTTAAAGGGCTTGTAAAGCCAATTTTTGTTTCCTAAAATAATGAACCTATTATACTTACCTGCTCTGTATTGCACAAAGCTGCCCAGAACCTCCTCTTCTAAGGGTCCTCTGCCGTTGCTCTCTGCATGTTCAACCCTAGGAAGCGGCATCCTGTGGGGGCACACACATATGTGCTCGATCCCAGGCAGGGCTGTATTGCATCCATTAACCCAACCTCTGCTCACTGGTTTGACTGGCATTGCCAGGAGCCAATGGGGCTGCTATTAAAGTCTATGGGGCCAAAAACATGCAAGTTATTCCCCAAAGAAGCTCCTGTACTTTTTGAGCTTTATGATCTGGGAAACACAACACAGGTGGGAACAGGCCCATTGTGAATAATGGAATTCTGCATCTTGAGTGAATCGTGCGATAAAATGCTCAGGGTGAATATAGGGGCTTAATTTGTCTATTAACTTAATATAAAAAATCCAACCTTTTTTTATTTCAATTACCTTTTTGTGTATAAATAGAAAATGGGGAAACAGTCCTTTTGGATCTGTAATCTCATATTTAGTGGGATGGAATCTAAGCTGGGAGTTTGGGATCAGTGTTTTTTTTTTTTTTTTTTTTTTTTTTTTTTATTTGTTTATGACAAGAAATGTTTTAATCAAAGTAATAATGGTATTTGATAACACTGACTTTGATCCTATTGATTCAGGTGAAATCATATTAAAAAATCTCAAGTGTTTGACTTATTTTGCTGCATATCCAACTTGGAAAGCGTACAGATTAGGGCTCGTTTTCTATCTTGCCCAGTCAGGTGTTGCCATAGAAGGCAGCCACTACATTAGGCTCCTTACACACGGGCAGTATGCCCAATGGAGTCCGTTTTGCTCAGCTGGGGATCGATCCGCCGATTCCCGCTGAGCAGGCGGATGAACGCTCCGCCGCCTCCATTCTGTGTGCAGAGACGGAGCTGTCAGGGCCCCGCTCTCGTCTCCAGACGGATGAAAAATAGGGTTTCCATCTGTCCGGATTTCACGGGCAGGATAGGATAGCAGCGGGTGTCAGCGTAGATATCACCGCTGACATCCGCTGCTCCATAGGGCTGCATTGAGCATCTGATTCAGTCCACCTGAAAAGCTGACAGGCGGATCAGATCGGAGAGCCCGTGTGAAAGGAGCCTTAAGGCCGAAGTTTCCTATAGACTTGATTGTCGACAGCAGGTGTCATCATACGTATTTGGGTACTCCAAGAATTATTTGTAAATTCAGATTGGACAAATCTGCATGCAGCTATCCATGGGAATTGTGATTCACTGAAAAGGATTTGATTCTCCTAATCTACCTTCATTCACAGAAAAATTTACTAATCTTTGCCACTAAGATTTGGTTCACAGTATCGTATGACATCGTTGTCTTTGGATCTTTGGGTTGGTTTTCCACATTTTCAATTGAAAATCATTTTGACTTGTGTTAGAATGTAACTAGTTATGGATGTGCCCAGTTCATTTACCTTATTTCACTTTTGTTTATTCTAGCAAGACCCCTACATAGCATCTATGGAACATCATACAGATTGGGTGAATGACATTGTACTATGCTGTAATGGCAAAACATGTAAGTATGTTATTGTAATTATCTGTTAGTCTGTGTGGAGAGGACTAAACCTGCTGGAACTGTTAGATATTTAAAAATTAACCACATTAACACTGCTTGGTTATTTCTCAACCCCCCGCCAGAATAAGACTCACGTTTTAAAGTGATTGTAAAGTCTCCTGTTTTTTTTTTTTTTTTTAAATAACAAACCTATTATACTTACCTGCCCTGTGTAGTGGTTTTGCACAGGTCCGCGTGCATCCTCTTCTTCTCGAGTTCCTCTTCGCTGCTCCTGGCCCCTCCCTCCCGTCGAGTTCCCTCCAAACCAATCAGCTTGCTTTGGAAGCACCCAAGCAGAGCTGCAGCTCCGTGTGTCCATTCAGACTCCGAGCTGGCATTCGACCCCGCCCCCTCTCTCCCCTGACTGACTTACTGACTTTGACAGCAGAAGAACCAATGGCGCCACTGCTGTGTCTCAGTCAATCAGGAGGGAGAGTTCTGCAGCTGAAGGGCTCAGGTAAGTGTTGGGGGGTGCTGGATCTTCTGCTACACACAGAATGCATTAAGATAAAAAAAAAAAAACCTTCTGCCTTTTAAACCCCTTTAAATTAGTTTAGCTTTCAAAAAGACATGCATGCCAACTTAGACTGGGCAAAGTGGAAACAAAGGAGTAATCCATTCATTATCATCTAATTGCCCAAGTAGACGGGGGAGCTCCCAGCTCTCCCAAGAAACCCTGTATGGCAGTAACACCAGCATAGCCAGATGAATTGTCAAAAAAGTTTATTGATCAAGTATACTTTCAGTAATCTTAATATACTTCACTGTCAGTAATCAGATCTGTAATAGACACACTTTTTTACATTTTAGAATTAGATTTTCTGAATTGACCTGAAGGGCTACTTAAAATACAAACCTAGCATGCTCACTGCATCCTGACCCTAATCACCCTGAAGCGTAAAAAGTGTGTTCCCTAACAGAGTTGGGATGACCTCCCAGAAACCCCTGAGAAGCATGCTAAATCTTGTTATACTGGACTTAAAGTAATACTAAACGCTTTATTATTTTAAAATAAAGAGGTAATACCTGCTCTGTGCAATTAAATTGCTTAGTCTCTGGCAGTTCCCTGCTGGTGCTATACGTTTCTCCTGAGTTGGGTTGTGTGCGTCTATAGACACCACACAGTATACAAGTAAGCTACGACCCCAATCTCTCCTCACAGGAGTCTGACTGACAGCAGTAGGAGACTGTGGTTCTGATGCCCACTGTTTCTCTTGTGACTGCAGGAAGTGATGGAAGTGGTGCTGGAGCCTAGTCAGTGTAAGAGCGGTGACAGGAGTAGGGAGTGGGGGAGTAGGACAGGTAGTGGGCATGGTTTACCTTAATGCAATAAGGTAAAATGCAGAGAATGCACTAAGGTAACAAAAATAACATTTAGATTTTAGTACCACAAAAACAAAACTAAAATTAAAGAAAATTCAGTGCACGTTAGCATTAGTATATTTGCTGCTTCTGGTTAGTATATTTTTGCACTTGGTGTAATGATTAAGGGTGGGTTCATTAATATGCGATGCGGGAACCAGCGTGATTCCTGTGCAGGTTATCGCATCTAATGGGCCATACACACTATAAGATTTTCTGAAGACTTTTTCCTTTAGATTTACCAAAACCAGATAATATGAGGTCAAACCTAAACACTTTCAATTTGTATGCAATCTAGCAGGCCCTTGTACTACATAGAAAAGGTAAATCTGAAGAAAATCTAACCACAAAAGTTGAATAGTGTGTATCCAGCTTTACTCACAGGCAGTTAACACTGCACTCTGCGAACCACTGCAGGTGTCAATTGAAAGTTAATGACACCCCCAGATCGGTTTGCAGATCGCAGTGCGAACAGAAATCGGTTCAGAACACCCATGCGATCCTATTCCAGTGCGGACCAAAAAAGGGTCCTGTACAATTTTGGTCAGAATGCAATGGAAATTCAGCCATACAAACTGTATGGCTAAATTTGCATCGCACAGACATCCCTTGTTATCTGCACAGCAATGCGGTGCGAATCACATGCAGTGTCGGTGTTTTCGCCAGTGTGAACCAAGCCTAAGTAATATTGTGTAGATATAACTAGGTTTTTTTTTTACTGGTATATATTCCACATTTTGTCATACTTGCTGTAGAATATTCTTAAAAAATATTTATATTAGCAATCTCATTAATTGTGCTATTTTATCCGCAGTAATATCAGCGTCGTCGGATACCACAGTTAAGGTATGGAATGCACACAAAGGATTCTGCATGTCTACATTGAGAACACACAAGGTAAGGAATCTTATTTCAAGACCACAGTATGATTCTAAACTGACTTAGATTTATAGATACACTCCAGTCAAACACCAAAAATAGTTCATACATCATTTTTTTTTTTTTTTTTTTTTTTTTTTTCAATGAGGGTATTTGTAAATGTTAGACCCTATCTTAACCACTGGGGATTTTTTTTTGTTCCCTGTTTTTATGATTTTTAATTATAATATAATTTTAAAGCAAGTCTGACGTGGCCAAAAATGTTTACCATAGTGCCTGTGTTCGACTTCTAATCAGTCCCCATGCCTGTGGAGCCCAATAGATCCTAGACCTAAAGTGTACAGGGGTCCTTGACTTTTGTCCAAGTCCCACCCTATCTTAGTGCTAACCATTATTTAAGTGTCAAATGCCAGTTCTTCGGCCACCCGAAGTTTTTGGCTTTTGACAATCTAAAGGCATGAGTGTAGCTTGGTGTCAACAGTGCAGGCTTTAAAGTGATTGTAAACCTACAACTTTTATTTTTCAAAATAACAAACATGTTAGAGCAGTCTTGATACTCCTCTTCTCGGATCCCCCACCATCGCTCCTGGCTCCTCCCGGCCAAGTATCCCATAGCAAGCCGATTGCTATGGGGGCACTTGTGGGCTCGCTCCTGAGCCGCACTCTGAATGTCCATTGACATACAGAGTACAGAACAGCCCTGCCCCCGCTTTCTCCTCACTGGCTGTGATTAACAGCAGCAGGAGCCAATGGCTCCTGCTGTTGTCTCTTGAGCCTATTAGGAGAGAGCTGCTGCACATTCTCAGGTAAATATAATGGAAAGGGGGGGGGGGGGGGCTGATGCAGAGCAGAACACAGAAGGTTTTTTTTAACCTTAATGCTTAGAATGCATTACTGTAAAAAACCTTCTAGCTTTACAACCACTTTAATCCCAACATAAGACAGAATGTGACACCAGGTTTAGGATCTATTGAGCCTCTACAAGCACAGAGTTTTATTTTAAAGACAACAAAAAAAAAATTGCAGACATCACAAAATGCTTTTACTTCAATGTTGTTGTTACCTAAGAAAGTATTTGTTAAGGCATATGTGGCTCATTTTTGCTCCCAGTTTAATAATCTTAGGCTGAATGGTAGAACACGGGTCTACACATTTTACCTGTTATGTTTGTATCGAACTAAAATATTTCTCGCATTCATTATTTTATATTGTGTTCTCTTCCCCAGGACTATGTGAAAGCCTTAGCTTATGCAAAAGACAAAGAATTAGTGGCCTCTGCAGGATTGGACAGACAGATATTCCTCTGGGATGTAAATACTCTTACTGCACTGACTGCATCCAACAATACTGTCACTAGTGAGTACTGCTTACATTATAAACACTGTCTCTTGCTGCTTGATTTCAGAATCAATCAGAATTTCAGAATTTTCAGAATTAAAAAACGTAACATAAATTACCCGGACCAGATGGCTTACACCGTAGACTCCCTAACCACTTCTTGACCGGAAGGTTTTGCCCCCTTAATGACCAGGTCATTTTTTGCGATGCGGCACTGCGTTACTTTAACTGACAATTGTGAAGTTGTGCGATGCTGTACCCAAATAAAATTGATGTCCTTTTTTTCCCACAAATAAAGCTTTCTTTTGGTGGTATTTGATCACCTCTGCGGTTTTTATTTTTTGTGCTATAAACTAAACAAATAGCGACAATTCTGAGAAAAAAAAAAAAAACGATTTTTTTACCTTCTGCTGTAAAACACAGCCAATAACAAAAAATAAATAAATAAAAAATGTTTTCAACATTTTAGGCCAATATGTATTCTGCTACATATTTTTGGTTTAAAAATCCCAATAAGTGTATATTGATTGGTTTGCGCAAAAGGTATCACATCTACAAACTAGGGGATAGATTCTTGGCATTTTTATTTATTTTTTAATTAGTAATGGCGGCGATCAGCGATTTTTTTTTTTTTTTTTTTTTTTTTTTTTTTTTTTTTAGCAGGACTGCGACTTTGCGGTGGACAGATCGGATACCCAACTGACACTTTTTAGGGGACCAGTGACTAGGGCTGCACATCTTCACTGGTCTCACGATCCAATAAGATTATCATGTCAACGATTCAATTCGATTCCGCGATGCATCATGATTACTATAAAAGACAAGAGAAGGGCGCACCGACCTAGTGCAATACCATAAAACATTTATTGGAAAATTGTTAAAACCACGTCATACATTATACTCATAAGAGTATGCTATATAAACGCATAAAACCAAAGGATTCCTTTGACTATCCAGAGACCGCAGGACCATGTTCCTTAATTAGGACAAGCGAACTTGAAGGTGTCCATATAGATGGGGCTAACGCGTGTCAAAGGAGAACCCTCTTCCTCAGAGCGTGAGATTATCGCTCTCATTCTCATACTGGTCACTCAAAGTTCAACATGGCACCTCATGGCAAAGAACTCTGAGGATCTGAAAAAAAGAACTGTTGCTGGTTGCTCAGATGTCAGCGACTATATTCATGAAGTTCAGAACTGTTCTTGTCTCTAAACATTTGTGTGGATGGCTAAGTCTATTGCAGATTGGGCCCATATTTAGGAGAAGGCTCGAGTAATTTTGTATGTCTTTGAGGACCTAGATGTTTTGCATTGGTCATTGTAAAGTCAAGCCAGAGAAACCTATACTAGCCACACGTTTCAATCTGTCAAATATGTTTTGCAAAGGTCTACCTGATTGGATTTAAATTGAATGACCTATCTAAACCATCCACTCAAACTGTGTCCAGTCAGGCAAGCCTTGTGCTACACTGTTGTTGTTGGTAGATCTAAAGGAGACTCTACAATCAGATTAGTATCCTGACTGATCATCTTTAGAAAGAGTGAACTATATCAGTGCAGAGTGGACACATTGGGGTTGATTTACTAAAACTAGAGAGTGAATAACTTGGTGCAGCGGTGCATGGTAGCCAATCAGCTTCTGTCTTCAGCTTGTTCAATTAAGCTTTGACAAAAAAACAAACTGGAAGCTGATTGGTTTCTATGCACAGCTGCACCAGATTTGGCACTCTTCAGTTTTAGTAAATCAACTCCACTGTAACCTGTTTCAGAGCATGCTATTTTCACCTTGTCAAGTCAGACAAATTGCGGTGGTTAATGAATACCATTTAGGTAAATAAATGATTTTCTGCTGCAGTTGGTTTGATACCATTTTTCAAATTTTCTAGACCATGTTTAACCACTTGACCTCTAGAAGGTTTTACCCCCTTCATGAACAGGACTGTGCTTTTTTAAAAAAAAAAATTGAAATGGTTTGCATTCAATGTCCTTTTTTTTTTTTTTTTTTTTAACACTCTCTTCAGAGTAGTTCAGTGTCACCATAGTGTTAAGCCCCGTACACACAATCAGATTATCGAACGATCTGTCATCCGTTTTTTGTGGAATGCTAGTCTGATGTGGAAAGTGAAGAGGTTATTTTCATACGAATTTTCCTGTACAACAGAATTCTACTTCAGAAGTGATGTCATGTGTTGGATTGCTTTCTATGTGTTTTCGTTTCTGAGCATGCCTAGTCTTGCTCATAAGATTTTTTTTCTGTCGAAATCGGACGTTGTATTACGGACGACAAAAATTTTATAGCCTGCACATCAGGATTTTGTCAGCCGAAAAGTCGGAGTTGGCTGTCGAAAGCACCATACTAACAATCCGAAAATCGGCAGATCGGTCGTCGGACTAATTTTCCCTACAGATTTTCTTATCGTGTGTACGGGCCTTTAGGCCCCTTTCACACACGCTGTCAGTTTGTCAGTTTTTCATCCATCCGTTGACGGATGAAAAACGGACATCAATGCATCTCTATGTAAAAACGGATGACAACGGACGAAAGACGGATAACAACTGACGAAAAACGGATAACAACTGACGAAAAATGGATGACAACTGACGTAGTGTGAAAGGGGCCTTAGATTTAAGCTGCCAGATAGAGAAGTTTGTGCTTTTCGACCCATTTAATTTTTTTTATGCACTTAAACAATGTGTGCAAATCAGCAAACCAAGAAAATACATGTAACCATTGTATGCACCTCTGGTAGTTTTGTAGTTGGCCATCCCTTGTCACTGTTACTTTTGGTAGACAACTCGATCTAAATGCAGAGAATAACGTAATTTGAAGGCTTTTGGTTTAAAATAAAATATAAAATACTGACTGCCCTTATATAACAACCAGAATACACTACACTTTTTATTTTTAGCAATGGTCTTTTCCTTCACTTTTGTGGGGAAAATATCAAATCAAGAAAAAATAATATAGCATATACACTTGCGACACAAGTCCTATTGTAATTGAATGTTATTGAAAATTACCTTTCCTTTTCAATCTGCAGCTGCTGTAATTTTCTGAAAATGCAATGCAATGCAATATGGCTACCTGGAGGTGTTCTGTATACAAAATGTGTACTGACCACACCCCATAAATATAATTTCCTGCTTGCGTGATTGGCTCACTGATTTTCCCAGAAGTCTGCACTAAGATACAAGTCAGATTTCTGTCATCCCCTGCAACAAAAATGTAATTTTTGGTGAGATACTCCTAATAGGAACATGTCTAAAGGGATGCAGGCCCAGCAGCTTTCCGCAGTACCCTGCAGCTGATTAATAATTATGAAACCCTCCCATTAGACTCACTTTCCCACATGAATACAGAGAAACACACATGGATTTCTTCAGACAAAACAACAGGTAGGAATTTGCAACCAAGTTTGTTAAAATCCCTGCAATGTACATAGATCACCCAGAGGGGAATGTTTTTTTCTCAACACAGTGGAGTTACACTTTAACCACTTAAGCCCCAGCCCTATTTCGGACACTTTTTGTTTACAAGTTAAAAGCAGTATTTTTTCCTAGAAAACTACTTAGAACCCCCAAACATTATGTATATTTTTTTAGCAAAGACTCTGGAGAATAAAATGTCGGTCATTGCAAAACTTTTTGTCAAGCGGTATTTGCGCAGCGGTCTTTAAAACGCCATTTTTTTGGAAAAAAATTGAAAAATCACATTTCACTGCATTTAAAAAATACTAAACAGTAAAGTTAGCCCATTTTTTTTGTATATTGTGAAAGATGATGTCACGCCGAGTAAATAGATACCCAATATGTTACGGTTTAAAATTGCGCCCCCCCCGTGGGATGGCGACAAACTACGGTCAATAGAGATCTCAATCTGCGACGCTTTAAATTTATTTAACGGTTACCAGTTTAGAGGTAGAGTGTAGCTCTTTTTTTTTAATTATTGCGCACGCTCTGGCGATCGCGGCGATACCTCACATGTGGGGTTTGAACAGCGATTTCATTCGCGGCTCGACTTGCGTATACGTTTTTTTTGTGCGCGAGCTAATGGTGACGGGGGCGGAGAAATTTTTTTTTTTTTCCTATTTTTTATTTTTTTTTAAACTTTATTACAGGTTTTTAAAAAAAATAAATAAAAATCTGATCACTTTTATTGCTGTCACAAGCAATGTAAACATCCCTTGTGACAGCAATATGTGTGACAGGTACACTTTATGGAGGGATCGAGGGTCTAAAAGACTCTAGACCCCTCCACTACACTTCCCTGTATTCTAAACGCCGAAAACGGCATTTTTGCATACAGCCGTTTTTTAAATTTGCCGCCTTTTGCAGCACAGTAACCCGGAAGTGACGTCATGGACGCCGCCTCCGGGTTACGTCATCGGAGCCCCGATCGATGCCGTTTCCGGCATTCATCCAGACTCCATCCAGCCGGCGGATGTGCCGGCTGGGTGCTCGGGGCTCCCGGTGGGACGGGAGCCCTGGGCAAAGCCACGGAAGGTGGCGGGAGGGGGGGGGACATCCCCTCCCGCCCCCCCGGGTAACGATCGAGCGGCTCTCGAGCCGCATCGGTCGTTACCGACGGAAAGCCGACCGTCGGCTTCAAACCACGGTACCGGGATGATGCCTCTAACTAGAGGCATCATCCCGGTATAAACCCGCAAAGTGTACCGACGTATCGGTACGTTGATATGCGGTAAGTGGTTAAGGATCCAAGTCATAATTGATTTCCATTTTTATCTGTACAAAAGACTAGTTAGATACAACTTATTTTAAAGTGGAACTTCACTCCCCGAATCAACGTTGATTTTTTTTTTTTTTTTTTTTTTTAATCCTTATGCTGCTAGCATTCGTAAAAAGATAGGAAAGTATATCCTGTTTTATTTTTTTAAAGGTTTCTTAAAACTTAAGGCTTATTTTTAGGTTTGTTGCCTAGGCAAAAGTCCTACATCCCAGAAGTCTTCAGGAGGGGAGGAAAAGAGGAGGGGTTTTCTCAGCTAAGTACACCATCCTGCATGGATGCCTGAGCTAAGGAAAAATAGATTCCAGAAAGTAACATGAATCATTTGCCCTTACTTAAGATGGCTACAGCCATAAATACTAAGGGGACGTTTTTCAAAGTGATTTCTCAGCAAAATAAAGCATGGAGATATGGATCAATGGGGGAGTTTGCTTTGAATACTTAAAAATAAATTAGATAGTGTTTTTGGTGCTCAGATGCAGTATAGATCCATTTTAAGGAGCGCTGCCTATATTGTTCTTGGTTTTGTCTCATATGTATACACCAGTACTTAGTGTCATGTTAGTGACTTTCATGGAAGGTTTTCCTAATGCTAGCGTTTATCTTCATTTCATTCAATTGTATTTTTGTGTTCTTTAGCTTCCTCCCTGAGTGGAAACAAAGACTCAATATACAGTCTGGCCATGAATCAGATGGGCACAGTCATTGTGTCTGGCTCCACGGAAAAGGTACGTTGACATAGATTTGAAATTATTTGTTTTGGTTACATTCAGAACTAAATATGAAATGTTCATATGCATTATCTGAATAGCTAGTATACATAAATACTATAAATGTGTTTACTAAGTCAATGATCTGATGGTTGCTTCCATGTCATCTGCTTGAACTTTTGCTGACAACACCGGTATTGGCAGCTGATAGGGCAGAAACCTTCAGACCCCTGAGTCTATGCATTAGGAAAAAAAATCTTCTGTGTGTAGCAGCCCCCATTAGCCTCCCTAATACTTACCTGAGCCCCATCTTTATCCAGCAATGTTGCATGAGTTCCTCAGCCATCCGGGACTCTCCCTTCTGATTGGCTGAGACACAGCTACGGCGCCATTTGGTCCTGCTGCTGTCAAAGTCAGTTGGCCTATCAGGAGAGAGCCTGAATTGACAGAGGTGCGGCTCGGGGGGGCCCCCATAGCAAGCTGCTTTCTGTTGGTGCACTCAACAGGAGGGAGGGGTCGGGAGCACCGATGAGGGACCAGAGAAGAGGAGGATCTGGGCTGCTCTGTGCAAAACCTTTTCACAGAGCAAGTAAGTCTAACATGTTTGTTATTTTTAAAGAAAAAGAAACAGAGTTTAGTATTTTAAAAGAACCTGCACTGGGAGAAATATCCATACTGCTATGGCTGACCTCCTTCTGAAAGTTCTATTGGCTATTTCATGTATCAGTATTTCTAAGTCACTATTTCAGTAGAGGTATGCAGCAGTTTGGGTCAAAATCAAGTCATTATGCTTGATCTTTGTTATTTTTTGGGAAGGTAACTCAGAAGGTACTGAAGCCATTTATCATTGTGACAGCCATGCAGCTTGAATTTTCAGACGAAGTCCGCAGTCAGACTCCATATCTTTCTAAATAAAGGTGTGCGTTTTTTAAATGTCACTATGGCAGGAAGTGAAGGGAAATCTTCAGCAGAGGGCAACAGGGCACAGGAGAGGTTCTAGCCTTCTCCTACCCTATAATAAGTGTTTTTATGTTCTTTTGTACCTATTCGAGATATTTCTTTGTTTTGGTGACAACGTTGTTACCAGGACGTGAAGCAACAAAAAAACTAATGGGTTGTAACAGTACCCGTTCATATTTCATTTGTTAGAGAAGTTTCCATTCTTACTGAATTTTGAGAAAATAAATGTTAAATAGGCCTTCCTATTTCTTTATCACAGGTGCTAAGAGTTTGGGACCCCAGGACCTGTGCCAAGCTGATGAAGCTGAAAGGACATACAGACAATGTAAAAGCTTTACTGCTAAACAGAGATGGTACACAGGTACAAGCCCAATTTGCCTTTATTCATGATTTGCCAGTGTCTGTAATTTGGCTTGTCTTTTTTTTTTTTTTTTTTTAAAGGAAGTAAATGTCAATCACTAAATTGTACCTATAGGTAAGCCTATAATAAGGCTTCCCAATAGGTAGTGAAAATATCTCATAAATGTTTAGGAGATATTTACTGTACCTGCAGCCAGTGACATCACTACGCTCTGAAGGATCGGCTACCCAGGCCGTTCCTTCAGAGCCCTGTGCCGTGACCGGCGGCTCGCACGTGCATGTGTGGGAGAAACTTTATCATGGCTCTGGTCACAGAGCTGGATTCCGCGAGCACAGACGCAAAATGTGTCAAGTTTGAAGCTGCCTCCAGCGATGACATCACAGGCTTTTCAGGTAGGTTTCTCATAATGTGCTAGTATGGGATGCATACTAGCATATTATGTCTTTACATTGCAGGTGAGAAAAGGGAAAAAAAAAAAAAGTCTAGTGGTTTACAATCGCTTTAAGCTGGCCTGCTTGGGGTGTATAACATAACATTTTCATAATGGATTTAAAGTTCTTACTTAATGGGCCTCTTATTTTTTAGTGTCTTTCAGGCAGCTCAGATGGCACAATCCGTTTGTGGTCTTTAGGCCAGCAGAGGTGTATAGCCACCTATCGGGTGCATGACGAGGGTGTCTGGGCTCTCCAGGTTAATGAAGGCTTCACCCATGTGTACTCTGGAGGGAGAGATCGCAAGATCTACTGTACAGATTTGAGAAATCCAGATCTGCGGCTGCTCATCTGTGAAGAAAAGGCTCCTGTTTTAAAAGTTAGTGTTTTTTTTTCTTCCCTAAAGGTTATTTAGATGTTTTTTTGTCTTTCAATGCTGCAGAATTTCTCATTTCAAAGTAATGATTAGCATTTTCAGTGTGTGTATATTTGTGTGTGTATAATATATACCTGCTTAAGAGATCAATCAGGTTGATGTAAAATATCTTTTCAATGTTTATAAACCTGTATTTTTGTACAGTGCCTTGCAAAAGTACTCACCCCCTTGACTTTTTACCTATTGTGTTACATTACAGCCTTAAGTTCAATGTTTTGTTAATCTGAATTTTACGTGATGGATCAGAACACAATAGTCTAAGTTGGTGATGTGAAATGAGAAAAATATATACATAAAACTATTTTTTAAAAATAGAAAACAGAAAATTGGCATGTGCGTATGTATTCATCCCCTTAGCTATGAAGCTCATACATAATTAGTGGAATGATGTCCACCTATGTTCAGTCTAAAGCAGGGTACACACTAGTAGAAAATCTGCCGAAAATTCCCACCCGATGTGAAATCGTCCGATTTTCGCCTAGTGTGTACACCACTTTCAGCAGCTGATGCCGACATTTTCAACGAAAAAAAACGGAGGGACAAACACCAAAATTTTTTTCGTCCGTCCCCAGACAACCGATTTTCGTTTAATGTGTATGCAGTACGTCCGTGAAAAATCGGATACGAAAGACCGCGCATGATCTGAAGTTGCTGACAACCCGGAAGTCTAGGAACAAATGTGCCAAAAAAAAAAGAAAAATCGGACGAGAAATTTCGTGAACATTTATGCACTGTCGACTAAAAACGGTAATGAACGCTGAGAAGACAGAGAAAAATCGGAAGATATTTCGTCTGATTTTCGTCAAGTGTGTACGGCCCTTAAGTATCCCATGATCTGTCATTACATATACACACTTTTTTTGAAAGGCTGCAACACCTAAGCAAGAGGCACCACTAACCAAACACTGCCATGAAGATCAAGGAACTCTCCAAGCAAGTAAGGGACAATGTTGTTGAGAAGTACAAGTCCGGGTTAGGTTATAAAAAAATATCCAAATCTTTGATGATCCCCAGGAGCACCATCAAATCTATCATAACCAAATGGAAAGAACATGGCACAACAGCAAACCTGCCAAGAGATGGCCGCCCACCAAAACTCACAGACCGGGCAAGGAGGGCATAATCAGAGAGGCAGCACAGAGACCTAAGGTAACCCTGGAGGAGCTGCAGAGTTCCACAGCAGAGACTGGAGTATCTGTACCTAGAAGGACAATAAGCCGTATGCTCCATAGAGTTGGGCTTTATGGCAGAGTGGCCAGAAGAAAGCCATTACTTTCAGCAAAAAACAAAATGGCACGTTTTGAATTTGCGAAAAGGCATGTGGGAGACTCACAAAATGTATGGAGGAAGGTGCTCTGGTCTGATGAGACTAAAATTAAACTTTTCGGCCATCAAAGAAAACGCTATGTCTGGTGAGAACCCAACACATCACATCACCCAAAGAACGTCATCCGCACAGTGAAACATGGTGGTGGCAGCATCATGCTGTGGGGATATTTTTCAGCAGCCGGGACTGGGAAACTGGTCAGAGTTGAGGGAAATATGGATGGTGCTAAATACAGTGATATTCTTGAGCAAAACCTGTACCACTCTGTGTGTGTGATTTGAGGCTAGGACGGAGGTTCACCTTCCAGCAGGACAATGACCCCAAACACACTGCTAAAGCAACACTTGAGTGGTTTAAGGGAAAACATGTAAATGTGTTGAAATGGCCTAGTCAAAGCCCAGACCTCAATCCAATAGAAAATCTGTGGTCAGACTTAAGGCCCGTACACACGAGTCGAAATTCGGCCGGGAATTTTCGTCCGACGACCGATCTGCCTATTTTCGGCTTGTTAGTATGATGCTTCCGACAACCGACTCCGACTTTTCGGCCAAAAAAATCCTGGTGTGCAGGCTATAAAATTTTTGTCGACCATCAAAACGCGTCCGATTTTCGTCTCCTTAGTACAGATTTCGATGGGGAAAAATCTTATGAGCAAGACTAGGCATGCTCAGCGAGGAAAGAACACATACAAAGCAATCCAACACATGACATCACTTCTGAAGTAGAATTCTGTCGTGCGGGAAAATTCGTGTGCAGTCTAGAGCACATTCCAACCAACAGACATGACTCTGGACAAAAGACGGAAGACCAGTCGGCGGAAATTCGCTGCGTGTGTACGAGGCTTTAAAGATTGCTGTTCACAAATGCAAACCATCCAACTTGAAGGAGCTGAAGCAGTTTTGCAAGGAGGAATGGGCAAAAATCCCAGTGGTAAGATGTGGCAAGCTCATAGAGATTAAAGCCTAGTACACACGCAACGATTATCGGCCGACCGATCGTCCGACTTTTGTCCAGAGTTGTGTTTTGTTGGTTGGAATGTGCCTAGACTGCACACAAATTTTCTCGCCCAACAAAAATCTGCTTCAGAAGTGATGTCATGTGTTGGATTGCTTTCTTTGTGTTCTTTCTTCTCTGAGCATGCCCAGTCTTGCTCATAAGATTTTTTCCCTGTCGAAATCTGTACTGACTGCACGAAAATCGGCCGTGTTTTGACGGCCAACAAAAATTTTATAGTCTGCACACCAGATTTTTTTTCGGCCGAAAAGTCGAAGTCGGTTGTCGGAAGCATCATACTAACAAGCGAAAAATCGGCAGATCGGACGTTGGATGAAAATTCCCTGCCAATTTGCGATGGGTGTGTACGAGGCTTTATCCAAAGCGACTTGGAGCTGTGATTGCCACAAAAGGTGGCTCTACAAAGTATTGACTTTGAGGGGGTGAATATTTATGCACATTGACACTTTGTTGTTTTGTCCTTCAAATTTGTGGGCATGTTCTGTAAATTAAATGATACAAAACCTCAAACAATCCATGTTAATTCCATGTTAATTCCAGGTTGTGAGGCAACAAAACACGAAGAATGCCAGGAGGCGGGGGGGGGGGGGGGGGGTGTGTTGAATACTTTTTCAAGGCAGTGTATAGTTAGGAATCCTATATGAATTTTTGACAGCAACTATATTTGTTCATTAGCTTACTCCTTGAAAGCAGTGTACCAGGCTTCTGTAATTTTATCTCAAAGTTGTTAGACAGAGACGTAGTATAAGGTAATATGCATAGACTACAATAGAAATTAAAAAAAAAAACTAGAGCAAACGTAAAAATGTCACATAAGTTTAACTTTTAAGGTAAATACTGCAATAGTAACTCAAAATTTGTGCTCATTGAAGATACCCCGTACTTTCAGTTTGGAACAGTTGCATGCATTTGCACTGGGAGCCATTAGGCTAATCATACTTGATTTTTTTTCTGATTCCTGCTAAATTGGCCAAAATTCTATCCCTAAGGGCTCTTTCACACGGTCCGCCTCCGCAGGCGGATCCGTGTTGCTCAGCGGGGATCGATCCGCGATCCCCGCTGAGCCGGGCGGATGACAGCTCCGTCTCTGCTTGCAGAGCGGAGAGGGAGGTGTCTCAGCACCCGCTGCCCTCTATGGGGGATCGGAGGAGAGCGGACCGCCTGTCCGCTCTCATCAGATCCGATCCACTCCGATTAC
Organism: Pelophylax lessonae; assembly: GCF_965119305.1. Classification (NCBI taxonomy): domain Eukaryota; kingdom Metazoa; phylum Chordata; class Amphibia; order Anura; family Ranidae; genus Pelophylax; species Pelophylax lessonae. The sequence goes on from NC_138772.1 coordinate 116,612,350, forward strand.
TGAACGGATGGAAAAATAGGGTTTCCATCCGTCCAGATTTCAGCACAGGATCGGATGCGGGTGTCAGCGGAGGTGACCTCCGCTGACACCCGCTGCCCAATAGAGCTGCATGGAGGATCCGATCAGATCCGCCTAAAAAACTGACAGGCGGATCTGATCGGACCGCCCGTGTGAAAGAGCCCTGAGTAGTCCCATCAGCATGAATCTGCTCAACAACAGTTGAAAAAAATCAGACAGGTGAGACAGGTGAAATAATATTGGCTGAACAGTAACCACATCCCATGAGTTTGCAGTCACGGTTCTGATATTCGGTTCACCATGGAAGCTGCAGCTGTCTAAATGCCATAACCAACAGTGGAGATTCCTCCGTCTACACTGTTTATTGTAGATGGGGAATCAATTGATTTCTCTTGTTCAGCCCCATGTGCTGAATAAGTAAAATCTATGGATGTTTGGTTAGGCTCGGATTAAACTCCATTCTATATACGGTTTTGTGATTGGTATCTAAATAGTCTATCTGCTATATTACTATGCCCTAATAATTTGTCAAGGAGCAACTTTCTTGGAACCTAAATAAACATCAATTAAGGGTATCTCTCATTGAAAATGGTGGATTTTATATCGTGTAGTTTTCCATGTGGTGTTTTGTCACATATAGGTATTAGTGCCACAGCTGTCCATACATTGTGTTATAGTTTACATGAGTCTCTGTTGGTCTTTCCAGATGGAACTTGACAGATCTGTTGACCCTCCAATTGCCCTCTGGGTTTCAACCACAAAGTCATCTGTTAATAAATGGGTAAGAATTGATTTTTAATTTCGGATTGTTTTTGTCACTGTAGCAGAGCTGTATCTCCACTGGAATTAGAACTAGAATTCCCAGCATGCTGGCTAAACTCGATGGAACTTGTACTTCCAGTACAACTGTCTTGTTTAACCACTTTACCACCGGAGGATTTTGCTGTCTTATGTCTGGGCCACTTTTTGTGATTCGGCACTGTGCGACTTTAACTGACAATTGCGCGGTCATGCAACGCCGTACCCAAACAAAATGTACGTCCTTTTTTTCCCCACAAATAGAGCTTTCTTTTGGTGGTATTTGATCACCTGTGCGATTTTTACTTTTTGCGCTATAAACAAAGAGCGACAATTTTGAAAAAATAACAATATTTTTCAATTTTTTTTTATATGAAATTCCCCCCAAAAAATGTAAAAATCTAATTTTTTTTATCATTTTAGGCCAATTTATTTTCTGCTACATATTTTTGGTAAAATCGCAATAAGCGTATTTTGATTGGTTTGCGCAAAAGTTATTGCGTTTACTAACTAAGGGAAAGATTTCTGTCGTTTTTGGTGTTTTTTTTTTTTTTTTAACGAGTAGTGGCGGCGATCTGCGATTTTTGACATTGTTGACACTTTTTGGGGTACCATTGACATTACTACAGTAATCAGTGCTATAAATATGCACTGTTACTGTAAAAATGACACTGGCAGGGAATGGGTTAATTTTATTGGAGAGGGAGGTTAATGTATGCCTGGTGCTTACTGACGTGTGGGGGGAGGTGACTGAGTGACACAGGGACAGATCGCATATTCAGCTATGCTGAACCCTGCAATCTGACCCTGGCTGTCACTTAGGAGATCCGCCCGCTTTGTTTACACAAGCGGGCGGATCTCCACACTCGATTCCCAGACGATCGGGGAAGAGCGGTGGTGATCACTGCCGCTCCTCCCCTGGCCCGACTTAGGTCTACGCCGCCAGACGTTATCGAGCTACTTTGCCGCAGTAGAGCTCTAGTGAGCAGCGGTAAAGTGGTTAATGTTTTATTCTTAATAACGCAGGAAATAAAGTTAATGGCACACTGTTCTGTTTTAGCCTATAAAGGGTATTCTGAACTTCAGAGCCTCAGGAGAATATGAAAATGATTGTAGCACACCGATGAGCCCAATCTGCTCACAGCCTGACCAGGTCATAAAAGGTAATCTTAAGCCCTCATTCCACACTAAATAGACTGTGTTCTTGTGTGTCTATTAAGTACTGGTTTATGCCAAAGAAGTGTACATATTTGTGTTATTAAACCTCTGTGGTAATGTGTGTAATTCTTTGCTTGCATTATAATTTTTATAATGTTTTCTGGTGCACAACTCCTTATTAGAGAAACATAATTCTTCCTGAGAGACAATGTTGCGATTCCTATGCCAATCAGGATAGGCATCTCTAGTTAAAGTATATAAGAAAATGCTAATGCTGAACTGTATTTGTTCCTAATTTTCTAAAAACAGACCTCTTTGAAGCCAAAAGTACCCAGAATGAGCAAATCAAAGACCTGCAACTGCCCCCCCTCTCAGCCCTGGCATTAGCCAAGGTCCTGGCAGGAGCTAGGGAAGCCTCACACAATCTGTAAAAAATGTTAATTGATTCTTAGTTTTATGCAAGCCTGGTGACCGGGGGCAATTAAATGCAGCATAAGGCTTATACTTGCATAAATACTTTAACTAGAGATTGTTTATCTTAATAGGAATGGGTTAGTTACAGGGTTTCAGTAGCATTATATTCTGAGCACTAGAAATTTTGCTCTTGACTGTTTCTACCCTGTATTCCAAAACTAACCTATTAGGATTCCTTAGTTTTTTTTTTTTTTTCTTTAGTCCTCACTTTGTATGCATGGACAATATCCAAACTACAGATAACATGGAAAAAAAACATATCCTTTTTTCTTTTTTTTTTTTTTTTTTTTTTTTTTTTTTTAAATGTAAGACATATTAAAGTGCATTTTTTTATTTATAGTTACCTTTTCAGTTCGGTCGTTGTTTCTGTTTCTCTCTCCAGGAGGAGCTAGCATTATTCAGTGCAACATTCTCAATGACAAAAGGCACATACTAACCAAAGATACAAATAACAACGTGGCCTATTGGGATGTTTTAAAAGTAAGTACTAAAAAGATATTGTAATAGTACCCTTAATACATAGATTGAAATTCAGGCAGTTCAGCAGGGACTAGCTGAATTTCAATCTATGTATGGGCACTGTGGTTGAACAGCAATCAGTTTACCATGTGAATGCTGTTCAACTGCTCTGTTGAAAAAAAGCCACCCTGATCTGTGTATTCTCATGGTGGGGGGAGTCTCCCTGCTGTCAGAATACAGCGACGCAGTGGGGCTGGATTCCCCCATCCACCTCAAAAGTGTGGATGGTGAAATCGGGTCCTTTTTTTTTATTTTTCATCCTGCTGGTTGAAAGAAAAACACTGACCCATCTATGGCCAGCCTTAGACTTGGCATACATTTATACAGTTTTCTGATTCAATTTCTCTTCGATTTACCTTCAACTATTTAGTGCAAGGGCCTGTCTGATTGCATACAAATTAAAAGGGTTTAGCTTTGACCTCATTATATTGTTTTGGAAAATTGTACAAGAAAATTGAAAAATGTATGGCCAGCCTTGCACATAGCTGATAAGCTACCTATTGCAAAGACTTCGGGCCAATTCACACTGTGTGCTGCGGTAAAATTTCTGTCACGGCAGGGACACACAGGAAACAATTGTTTCCTATGTGTCCCATTCACACTGCAATGCAGCCTAGTGCTGCGCTTCAGCGTGCTGTGATAAAATGCTGACATGCTTCATTTTATTACAGCACAACGGGCCAAATCACAGAGCAATGTCAGGCAGCACAGCGCACCACCTGACCTTGCGGTTTAAAAAGTGTAAGTTTTCTACACTTCAAATAAAGGTTGTACAGAAAAAAGAGGGAGCAGTGCGATGCGCTGAGCAGCACACTGCCCCTTAGCAGCCGGCAACATAGAGTGACTGGAGCGCCGAATCGCTCTGGCTGCGCTGCGATTTCACACTGTGCAAGTGTAGATTCGCCCTTAATCAACTTGGTAAAAAATTGTTAATGCTATATGCAGTGACATGCTTTGCCTGAATTAATTTCTCAGCAATTATATAAAAAATTCAGGTGATTGGGTTTGCTTAAAATGATAGTTATGATCAGTTATTGATCTTTATAATCAGGATGTGATGTGGTTTCCCTTTTGATCACCTAAAAGATCATTAAAGCATACTTCTTACAAAATAAATCAGTGACAGAATTCAAACAGCTGAGTAAGTTATTCAAGCTTTAAATAAAGTATAACTAAAGGCAAAAATGTTTTTCTTTTAGTTTTGAATAGAGTGGAGGGGGATTAGAACCTCTGCCAGTTTTTTATTGCTGCCTGTTTAAGGAGATTCATCCTCTGTTTTGTCCCGTTTACCAGTATCAGGGGAAATCTTCCAATGGGGGACACTAGTTCTGGTAAACTGGGGGTCCCCAAGGAATTCCCTTAATTTTACGGGGATTTCCTCTCACTTCCTGTTATGGGACAAGAAGTGAAGGGAAATCTCTGCAATGGGACACAGATGGCAGAAAAAAAAAAAATCTCTCTTCAGGGTTATAACTTTCCCTTACTCTATCCAAAATGAAAAAAAAAAAAGTTTTGCATATAGTTCTACTTTAAGTCGCAAATTGTAGGGTCTGCATATGTCTTTTCCTTTTGACTTTCTCTTGTATATTATCTGAGACAGTTTGGAGGCATGTTGTGTGTGTGTTTTTTTTTTTTTTTTTTTTTTTTCTTCTCTTCTGTATTGCAAATACACATTACACATTGCATGTACTACATAGACGTGTAGTACAGCTGAATGCTTGCTAATTTAGGCCTTGCAGACAAGTATTTGACTGTTTAAATAGCTCACTTATTGCCACTTATTGTGTATAGGTAATTAAAGCATGCATTACTGCACCTCTTAGCTAAAGTGGTCTGATCATTGCCCACATCAACCCCTTAACGTGTCTGTCTTAAATGGCTCTATTTAGAGAGTACCAACTGTCTTGTTTTTTGTTTTTTTTTTGTTTTGTTTTTTAGGCTTGCAAAGTTGAGGATTTGGGAAAAGTGGACTTTGAAGAAGAAATTAAATCAAGGTTTAAGATGGTTTATGTTCCAAATTGGTTCTCTGTTGATCTGAAGACGGGGGTAGGTGTCCTTATGTGTAATTTTTAACATGTGTAATACTCAAGAGGGAGCACTAGATGGCAGTGCTAGAGAATACTTTTAAATATTGAAAAAAAAAACTCCTCTATGTATATAAATTTCTCATACTTGAATGCTGGTGGTGTGGAAAAGTATCGGGTGATTTTTCTCACATTTTCTGGACATGTCCGTCCATCATCCAATACTGGGAGGAAGTAGTAAACTATTTATCGTCTGTTCTCATACCATCTTCCATGTCTGCTATGCCTGATTGAAAACATTATACCTACAGTAGCAGAATGCACCACGGTTGGTTTACTGCTTTTTTTTTTTTTTTTTTTTTTTTTTTTTTTTTTTTTTTTTTTTATATGCTAGAAAAGCAAAAACATTACATTGTAAAAAAAAAAACTTCCTCATCTATTACATTTTGGAAATCATTGGTGAATAATGGCTTACTGCTGTATAAAGACTCGTATAAGAACAGAGGTTGCTCCAGAAAGTATGACGAGGTATGATATAAATCATGGGTGTCCAACCTTTTGTCTTCTCTGGGCCACATTGAGTGTAGAGAAATTTTCTCGGGCCACATATAAAATATACTATAGTTAAGGTATATAAGTAATAAAACGCAGCCGCGTTCTTCCCACGCCGCCTCGCCCCGAAGTAGTACAGGACCCTTTTTCTAAGTCGGAGCGACTTGTGTCGCTCCTATTAGAACCGGTCCTGTACTACACTATGGGAGCGACGGTGCACGACTTGTCAGGCTGACCAAGTCGCCTGACAAGTTGTACCAGTGTGAATGGAGACTTAGGCAGCCAGAAAATGCCATGTCCTTATTCATACATGTATAAACAAGGACATGACATATTATGACAAAACACAACTAGTTATTAAAAAACATATTGCAACAATTTACACACGCTGATGCACATACCTTTTCTACTTATATTGCAGACTGCTGGCGGTAATGCTGGCGGGTACTGCTGGAGGAAGCAGTGGCTGCAGTAGAGAGCAGAGCTGCTGCTTCCTGTATGGCTCCTGTCACAAGCAGAGGTGCATTTCATATCACTCTGCCTGTGACAGAACTGGAACTATACAGGAAGCAGCGGCTCTGTCACTGAATGCAGACATCCTAAGTCTCCTGCAGCAGCCGGGAGATCGCACGGCACTTGCAGCCTAGTGCGTGCCCATCCAATGCAGCTTCACCAGTGCGTGCCCATCCAATGCAGCCTGATCAGTGCCCATACAATGCAGCCTCACCAGTGCATGCCCATCCAATGCAGCCTCACCAATGCGTGCCCATCCAATGCAGCCTGATCAGTGCCCATCTAATGCAGCCTCACCTGTGCATGCCCATCCAATGCAGCCTCACCAGTGCATGCCCATCCAATGCAGTTGCAGCCTCTGCCTACAGTTGGTTGGAAGCCGCTGTGGCCTTGCCCCCGAATCGACTTTCTTCCTCCCCAGAAAAAATAGAAATTGTCAGGGGGGCATTGGGCCGCATTGGCTACAGTTCCGGGCCACATGCGGCCCTCGGGCTGCAGGTTGGACATGCCTGATATAAATGGTTATCTGAACCCTCTTCTGCTTTTGAAATGCCCACAGAGTAATTCCTGCCAAATTTCTATTTTTTTTGCTGTGTGAGTGACATCCCTTTTCTTTAATGCACTTAATTTACGCCTTATAACTGTTCTAGAGGTTATTTATTAGGCTGTTGTGAGCCGCACCTTTTAAATTCACAGATGTGGTCCTCTCTTAATCCAGTTGTGGTTTACTGGATTCTGGTGTAATTGACCTCGGTGAGAGTCTTTCACTGTGAATGCTGTTGTTTTTTCTGCTGTTTTTGGATGTTTATTTTCCAATAAACAGATTTTCAAAAAAAAAACAAAAAAACTCTCACCTCTTGACTAGCCCATTTGGGGTAAAAGAGAGGGTGGAGTCTTAGCAGGGCATGTTGTTGAGATAATTATTAACATTTACTGTGCTTGGGCTACTAGATGATCTTCCAGGAAAGTAGCTGACATCTAAATTTGTAGAATATTTTTCTTAAAGCGGAGTTCCACCCTAAAATTAAACGTACCTCCATCTTCATGCCCAGGGTCACCTGAAAAACAAATGGATAATCGCAATATTTTTTTTTTTTTAACTTACCTGGTTTAGAAGAAAATATACTTACCTTACTTCCTCTTCCTCCCCTCGGCGGCCACGGCGATTCGTCACTTCCTGGCTTGCAATGATTCCTGGGAGCTGAACGTCATTGCTCCCAGGAATCAATGCGCCTGCACCGGCCCCGACGTCAGTTCCGGTGCAGGCGCCGTCATACCTTGCTAAACAGCTTCTGGGCATGTGCAGGGATGACGCTGCGGCACCGGAAGTGACGGCGGGGCCGGTGCATTGCATCGTGGTACCGAAGAAGACGGAAGAGGACACAGAAGAGGATCGCGCTGGCTTCAAGCTGCCCACACCTGAAATGGCAGCGATGGACAATACTTTTTCAAGGTAAGTATTTACCTGCAACCCGGGACAGATCAGAGGCTAGCCATTGTGGAATGTACTAGCCCTGACTGTCCCGGGGGTATTTTTATTAAAAAAAAGCTTTCCCAGGGTGGAACTCCGCTTTTAAGCCTCTCATTTTAAAAACTATACCCTGTTTTTCCAGTAGACTGGATTTAATTTTTACATTGTATATTAAATGTAACCTCCACATTTGACAGTGTTTCTTGTTGGCAGATGCTGACCATTACCTTAGATGAGAGTGACTGCTTTGCAGCCTGGGTATCGGCTAAGGATGCTGGCTTCAGCAGCCCCGATGGATCCGATCCGAAATGTGAGCTAAATTGTTATTACTGTTGCGACAATGTTTGATCCTGGAATTGGTTTTGTTAAAGCAAATCTCCATACAGAGACTTTTATGCATATAAATGTCTTTTCTTACCTTTTGCAAATATGTGATTCATTGTGAATGTAATTCTGCAGACACTGCCAAATCAGTCTTTAACCATAAAAAAACATGCACTAATGGAAGAAGTGCCAGACCAAAGGATAAGAGTTCAAATTCATTTATTAGCTTATACTAAATAAAACGGACAACACGTTTCAGGGGTCAGAAAAACTCCCTTATCAGGGCTTCAGTTAAAATAAAAAAACTTGAATAGAATCAAGCTCTTGAGCGCGCAAGCAGATACTATTGGCCAATAACTTTTCTGACCCAGCAATTTGCTTCCCTACACAGATTCACGCAGCAAAGTTCTATTTTGTGTACATTTAAGGTTCTTATATTAACTGAAGAGTGAGGTTCTTTTTTTTTTTTTTTTTTTTGCTTTTTTTTCCCTGACCCCCAACACACGTTGAATTTTTTATGTTATCAACTAATACATTTGGATTCTTTTATCCTTTTAGCCTGGTACTCCTTCAATAAGTGCATTATTTTTTGTGGAAACCTGCTTGGGTAGGCACTGGAGGGTAGCCATGTTTTTGTCTTCATAAAAAGTACAAAGAACTCACATCAAAGTCCCAGGGCTTCGTGGATACTTTTTCTTCATTGAAATCAGTCTTTGTACCCTGCATAACAAGGACATTTTGTCCCTATTTCCTGTTTGTATGGCTGGTGGCAACTGTGCCAACTCCTTTCTCTGCTGAAATTCTACAAAAAATATGTTGCTGTGGGCTGTAGTAGCAGTCTTAGCCTCCCAGTCTTTCTTGCCCCTGGTAAAGTCGATTTTGATAGACTAGCCAAAGCAGTGGAGTGTGCAGCTATGTGGGTGTAGTGAGATGGCTAGGACTGGCAGCTATGTGGGTGGGAGGTCAGAAGGCTATGACTGGCAGCTATGTGGGTGGGAGGTCAGAAGGCTATGACAGGCAGCTATGTGGGTGGGCTCAGAAGGCTATGACAGGCAGCTATGTGGGTGGGGTCAGAAGGCTATGACAGGCAGCTATGTGGGTGGGGTCAGAAGGCTATGACAGGCAGCTATGTGGGTGGGGTCAGAAGGCTATGACAGGCAGCTATGTGGGTGGGGTCAGAAGGCTATGACAGGCAGCTATGTGGGTGGGCTCAGAAGGCTATGACAGGCAGCTATGTGGGTGGGGTCAGAAGGCTATGACAGGCAGCTATGTGGGTGGGGTCAGAAGGCTATGACAGGCAGCTATGTGGGTGGGGTCAGAAGGCTATGACAGGCAGCTATGTGGGTGGGGTCAGAAGGCTATGACAGGCAGCTATGTGGGTGGGCTCAGAAGGCTATGACAGGCAGCTATGTGGGTGGGCTCAGAAGGCTATGACAGGCAGCTATGTGGGTGGGGTCAGAAGGCTATGACAGGCAGCTATGTGGGTGGGGTCAGAAGGCTATGACAGGCAGCTATGTGGGTGGGCTCAGAAGGCTATGACAGGCAGCTATGTGGGTGGGGTCAGAAGGCTATGACAGGCAGCTATGTGGGTGGGGTCAGAAGGCTATGACAGGCAGCTTTGTGGGTGGGGTCAGAAGGCTATGACAGGCAGCTATGTGGGTGGGGTCAGAAGGCTATGACAGGCAGCGATGTGGGTGTTTTCAGAAGGCTATGACAGGCAGCTATGTGGGTGGGGGTCAGAAGGCTATGACAGGCTTTATACAACACAGCACTGTATAATGTGCGTAGCTACAGTAATGCTACATAAAGTTTATACAGTGCTGACAGCGGCCACATCAATTAGTAAAGGAAATGGTAAATCTGCAATATAATACTTATTTTAAAATTTGTTCTTGATTTGGATATATTTTCATGTTTCAAAAGTTTTCATTCATAGTATTATTTGTAATTATACGGACCGCTATATATTTAGGGACTCCATACATATGGCAGTTCTGCTTTGTCTCTTTTCAGTGCTTATGCACCTTAATTTGACTTCCCTACAAATTTCCACATTTCGAACAATAGCGAAAATATAAAAGAATAAGTATTCTAAAATGCACCTAATAACCCTAGATCTCAACTTTTATTTTCTTGAGGTTTGGCTCTGGATCCTTCGTTTAATTTCCATTTCTTTGTCACAAAGACAGACTTGTGTGAACATATAGAATTAAAGTAGTGTTTTGTGTTTGCAGTAAATCTTGGGGGCCTTTTATTACAAGCATTACTTGAGTTTTGGCCAAAAACTCACATCAACCCCATGGAGGAAGAGGAAAATGAAGTCAATCATGGTGAGCTGACAATCTGTAAAGGAAAGCCTGCATTGTAAAAATGACTGAGGAATCCATAACTGATGTCTGTCATCTGTCCTTTTCTTGTGCAGTTGTTAACGGGGAACAGGAAAATCGGATCCAGAAAGGCAATGGCTATTTCCAGGTGCCACCTCATACTCCAGTGATCTTTGGTGAAGCAGGTGGACGTACTCTGTTCAGGTATAGCCAAATCCATACTGACTCGTCTCCAATCTTTTATATTACTTGCATGTCTCGGGTTTTTCTTTTTCTGCAAATAGTTCATTTTAAGATAATTAGATGTTTTGTATAGAGTGAGAAGGAGACCTTGTTAGGTTTTTATTGCTGGGGTGTCCCCCCCCCCCCCCACCATTCTTAACCACTTGTCGACCAGGTTCTGTAGTTTTACTGTGGCAGGTCGGCTCTATTACGCAAAACGACATACCTGTACGTCGCTTCGTGTAATAGATAGTGGATGCGTGCCCTTCCCGCCAGAGGCGCGCACACATGCCGATTGGCCAGAGGGGGAGCCAGTCTGTGGGTCCAGTGGAGGCGATGTCAGCCAGCCACCCGCGATCGCTCCCCATAGAGATAGAATGACGGTCTACCTATGTAAACAAGGCAGACCGCTGTTCTGTCAGAGATGAACACAGGGATCCCGTGTTCCTCTTATTTAAGCCCCGTACACACACGCAGATTGTCTTCATACAAACGTCTGCGGACGAAAGATCTGCCGATTGTATGCGTGTTAGTATGGTGCCTCCGACAGATGTCTGCACACAATCTGCGGACAAGAGTCTTTCTTGCAAACATGAAAATTTTTGTCTGCAGACACCAGAACGGACAATTGTTTGCCTGTCAGTACAGAAATCAGCCGACAGACCGCAGATTTGCAAGACTGGGCATGCTCAGAAAATAAAAAACACAGGGAAAGTTAACCATTACATGACATCACTTCTGCAGTCAGCTGAAGTCTGCAGACAAAATTCTTGTGCTGTCCTTGTGCTGTCTTTGCACTTTTCAACAGACACCGACATCCCGGGGAGAAAAGATGAACATTTGTATGACGACGATCTGCGTGTGTGTATGGGGCTTTAGAAACACAGATGTCTGTGTTCATCCAGTGAGCCGATCCAACACACAGTTAGAAAGCAATCCCCATTCCTAAGCACACCTAACCCTTTGATCGCCACTGGTGTTAACCCATTCCCTGCCAGTGTCAGTACAGTAACAGTGCATATTTTTAGCACTGTTTACTGTAGCAATGTCACTGGTACCCTCAAAAGTGTCAGATGTCCAATCTGTCTGTCGCAGTCCCGCTAAAAACGCTGATCGCGGCCATTACTAGTAAAAAAAAAAAAAATTAAAATCCATACAAATTACATAAATCTATCCCCTAGTTTGTAGACGCAATAATTTTTGCGCAAACCAATCAATATACACTTATTGGTATTTTTTTACCAAAAATATTTGGCAGTATACATATTGGCCTAAATTGATGAAAACATTTTGATTTTTTAATTTTTTCTTTTTTTTTTTTTATCAGTAATTTTTTATAGCAGAAAGTAAAAAATATTGCTTTTATTTTCAGAATTGTCGCTCTTTTTTTGTTTATAGTGCAAAAAATGAAAACCTTCTGGTCTTTAAGTTGTTAATTTATTTTACACCAGGACATTAAATAAGGTGACCAGGGGGTCATAGAGACAAGAAGACAAAGACATCAGTAAAAAAAAAAAGGTTTAACAGCAAGTGCTTTTTCTGTCCCCCATTGAGAGCTGTCTCATCACTTTCTGTACACTACACTACCTAAACTACACTAACCTGAACATCAGTTGAAGGAAAATCTTTCCTGTGGGGGCAAAGGCAGCAATAAATAATAAAGAGGGGTTCTCCTCTTTCCTTGCTTTATTAAACACTGGCGTTCTCTGCTTCTCTGTGTGTCACCATAGGAAGCCACTTTCTATGGTGACATATGCGCGGGCTTGCTCCTGAGCCAGGCTGTGTGCCTATAGACACACATAATGTGGCTTGCCCTGCCCTTTCTCCCTGCCTGCAGGAATTGATTGACAGCAGCAGGAGCCATAGCTGACAGGTTCTGTTTAAAGAGACATCAGGGGTCTAGTGGACAATCAATCGGCTTGTGAATTTTACACACATCCAAGGTGTGTGTAAAACTCCCCGCTGCTGCCAATGTATGACATTTGTCTGTGGCAACAAAACTGTTGGGCTGAATTTACACTGACTTGCAATAAAAATTGCAAGGAAAATGGATGTACATTTCCATCCATTTTATGTGCTTTTTAAGATATGTTAATTTGCATTGATGCACATTTTGACGTGCCTTTTACCACGCATTAAAATGCACTACATTTAGCAGGATTTCCTGTGATCTCACATCCCATGAGTCACTAAATTAAATCACAAAGCAAACTTTTATTCTTCACTTGCATTGCGCTGCCTTGACCTGTTTTACAGCTGTTGACCTGTGATGCGTTTCATACATGTCTTTTAGGTGTCCCTTGCATTGACCTGCATTTTGACAGCTGTGCTAAAATGCAAATCAACTCACTAGTGTAATTTAGTCCTTAAATCCCAAAAAGGGGTTTTATAACTACACTTAACTTTGTAGTATATGTAAACTCTAACAATGAACTTCTCTTATTTGCTTCCTTTTGGCCTGTTTAATATACCATTGGAAGTGTTGCCTTTGTCAGAAGTTCTGAGCTGTAATGTGTCCTCTGCATACTTCCTGTGTTATCTCAAAGAACTCTCCTAGTTCTTGGGTTGGACTTTGTGAAAAGAGCACGGCTGTGCGGGGCTCAGCCCACACCGCTACGTCATTCATCCAGAGTTCTGAACTACAAGTACTGTCATCCTTTGCGGATGTCAGCTTGTAGTTCTTAATGAACTACCACGGTGCTGTTGAGTGCTGCTGTAGTTCATTGAGTCTTCCTCTCAGTGTGAAACTGCCTGCCTGTATGATGTACGAGCAGACAGATTACACTGACAGTCTGCAGGAGACCTACATTTCACCAGCAATCTTCTGATTCCTGGTGTAATGCTTTCCAGGCTCCTACAAAAAAAAAAAAGAATGTACATTTACCTTCAAAAGAGTGTTTTATTTTATCTTTTGAAAATTATTTTTATTGGTTTTGCACATAAAAGCAATACAAAACAACGTGACAAAAAACACAGTTAGATAGACAAATGCGTACAAGAAATGCCTCCCTCTTGTCAAATCCCCCCAATGCTATACCTCTTCAAATTTTGTCGGCAGCTTCTATTTAAGTGGCTTTTATAGAGAGACTGTGCTTTATCGATAAGGGCTTTCCAAAAAGTAAAGGAGAGGGGCTTCTGCTTTTTTCCAATGTAATGCAGTCGCCTTATGAGCATAAAACCGTGTAACAGTAAGCAGGGCTCTCTGTTTCCTAAGCCCCTGGTCACATCGGTGTGAGTTGTCATGCAATATTTTCCACATTGGAAGCGGTCATTTCCTGCACTAATTTTTGCAAGTTCAGGTGCAACTTGCATGGACATCTGTGCATGAAGTTGCACTGATGTCGTCCAGGTTACACCTGAGGTATCACTGAAATGCTACTTCCAAGTGAAGTAGCACGATTTCAATGTTGCAACTTGTGTGACAGGGGTAAGAGGCACCAGCTCATTCACCAATCCAAGTATTATTTTTTATTTTAATTTTTTTTTTAAGGTGAATCCTTTAAATAAAATAGGCAAATGGGAAGCATGTCAGGTTTTTTGTTTTGTTTGCTCTAGGTTGAAAGGCAACATTTCACTTTTGCATAAAACTCTTTGTCTACATTTTTGACTAGAGTAATGAGTGCCATCTCTTTCCCTTCAAGGCTACTATGTAGAGATTCTGGTGGAGAGACTGAATCCATGCTACTCAATGAAACTGTTCCACAATGGGTGGTAGATATAACTGTGGATGTAAGTGTTTTTTTTTTTTTTTTTTCTTATATGGAAAACATATATATATATATATATATATATATATATATATATATATATATATATATATATACTGTGTATATATATATATATATATATATACTGTATATATATACATATATAACAACTGTGGTGGGCACTGATACCATCTAACCTCACTGAGTGCCGGTGTTTGGCTGAACTGCTGGATGATTACCAGACGATGTTCACTTTTATACATATAAGCAGTCGGTACAATCAAGAAATTATTCATGTTATCCACTAATTGACAATCTACTTTATATAAATGTCCTAGCTGGACATCAGCCTCAAGTACAATTTCTAGATGTTTGTTCAATGCTGCAAACACTTCTACCAGGGGGCGCTTTTAGCTTTAACTGTTGAAGTCCTGGACAGTGAGCATGAGCCAATCATTGGCTCCTGCTTAAGTGCCGGTTCACATTGGTGCGATGCGGGAACCCTGCAAATCCAATGTGGGCTCCCGCATCGCTCCTGACTCATAGGCAGTTTACACTGCCATATGCAAACTGCTGGGAGTGTCAATACAAAGTTAATGACACCCCCAGATTAGTTTGCATATGGCAGTGCGAACTGTCAGTTTGGACAAGAATCGGATCGCATAGATGTGAACACCCATGCGATACGATTCTGGTGCGGACCAAAAAAGGGTCCTGTGCGACTTTGGTCTGATTGCGATGCAAATTCAGCCATGCAATCTGCAGACTGTTATTGTCTATTGTTGTGACTTGGATGATGATCAGATCACATTTTATGACCAATTTGTGCAGAAATCCATATCATTCCAAAGGGTTCACATACTTTTTCTTGCAGCAGTATGTGTGAACCGACACTAAATGTTTAGAACAACTAGCTGCAGTAATTATTGGTATAATTTTTGTAAAATTTGGCCAGGCTTTTTAACAGTGTTGGTGCTGGCCATAGGCTTGTATTGTTATCTTTCTTAGGACCCCTTTCAGAAGGGGAGGACTCCATTAAGCGAATCCGCATACTCACAGAGGAATCTTTCAGCTGATCCCCGCTGAGCAGGGGGATGACAGGTCCCTGTCCGCTCCGCTATGCAGAGTAGACACGGACACAGCCCGCTATTCCCTATAGGGCAGTCGGATGGAAACGGACCACCTGTCTGTTTCCATTGGACTGTCACCTGATCTGATCAGCTGGACAGATGGGGGAACGTATCCCTATCCATCTGTTTTTATCGGATTGGATGCATGCGATTTTCAGCAAGCACCTGTCCATTTACATCTGCTGCCCCACAGAGAACAATGGGTGATCCGATCGGGTCCACCTGAAAAACAGACAGGTGGACCCGATCGGTCCGCTGGTGTGAAAGGGCCTTAAGCTGCAGCAAACATGTAATGATAATTAAAGTTTGTTTCATTTTAATAAAGATTCTTTGCTATTTAGCTGCTTATTCCTTCCAGTTCTGTTTTGCTAATACTTTTATTAAACATCGCACACAAATGTTTAATATATGTATACGTTTGTTTTTAAAGCTGAAGTTTAATAAAAAAAAAAGGTTATGCTTCTATAGCTGGACTCACGTCATTTACCTTTAATGAAGTATGTCCCACATCTGTCATGTTACAAATCCTCTGTGCAGGGATGACAGGTCCTCTTCCTGCTGCTGAGTTTCTGGCACAGAGAGAGTTAATAGGTGAGAGTCGTCTTTAAACTGCATTGATAAAGACCTGCCCCCTTCTTCCTCCATTAGGAAGAGCCTGTGCATTGATTACACTGCATGTACCACAATCTGTGAATGCTGAACTGTCTGATGAGGAAGAGGATTCTCCCCCCCCCCCCCCCCCCATTCACAGATCATGTTCTATGCAGTGTAATCAATTGGTTGGCATTTCTGAACGGAGGAACGAGGGGGCAGGTCCCTGTCAGATCTTTTTCGCTGTACCTCACTGAAGACTTGGAGCTAATGACTCCTGCAGCAGCAGGAAGAGGACCTGTCATCTCTGCACAGAATGTTTCTACTGGATCCAGCTGCCTGATGCACATCTGACATACTTCATTACAGGTAAGTGTTGTGACTGCATACTGACTAAACTTCAGGATTAAAGATGGTCATACACTATACAATCTGATTGTACACTCTTCTTTAGATTTACCAAATTAATATAAGTGGGGGGATACACCTAAACAATCCATTAAATTTGTATCAAATCAGGCAGGCCCTTTAACTTTTTGGTGGGTGGTAGATCTAAAGGAAATGTACATTCGGGTTGTTTCGTTTATGGTCACCTTGAAAAAAAAATGATACATTTTACTTTTTTTATCATTTCAGTATCATAAGTTATCACAAAGTTGTTATCCAATAGGCTTCAAGCTGAAATAATGAAAAATGATTGTGTTGGCAATTCATGGTAAACAACTGCTTGTCTTGAAGTGGTTAACCAGCGAATGCCATGCTACATCCATTTTATATGTGTGAACACGTAGAGGTCTGTTTACAACTAATGACCCTCATTTCATGCTATTTTGTAGAAAAATATGCCCAAATTTAATAAGATTCCATTCTACCTCCAACCCCATTCTTCATCGGGAGCAAAGACACTGAAGAAGTGAGTATATTTGTAGTACCTGTCGGTCACTTGCTGTTTCCATTTTTCTGTTTTTTTGTTTTTTTTTCTTAAGAGAACCAGTGGTTGGTCTAAATGCCCATTTGTGCCATTTATGAAAAGCTAAATAAAACAAGCCAGGGTTCAAATATCCAAGGTTTTATTTTTTCTTTAAAGCAGAACTCAACGTACCAATTCAATTATTTCCCAAAACCGTTGCATTGAAAGGATGGCTCTGGTGATGTCTCTCATAGCTGGAGTGTACTTGTGCCAGATGTCAAACTTTCAAGGTCTCAATTGACTGGTATCCGAGCTGGTCACATGGGTGACACCTTGGCAACTGCAGATCTGATGAGAGGCTAAGATGGCACCTTCCTCCTATTTGAAAGATAGGAGGGTTTTAGTTCCCCTTTATTGCACTCCAGCTCTGGCATAAGAGTGAGAACCCCTGCAGCAAGGTGAAGATCATTTCTTTCACGTTGTCATTATGGGGTATTTGTAGAATTTTGAGGAAAATAATGAATTTTAATCAATTTTGGAATAAGGGTGTAACATAAAATTTGGAAAGAGTGAAGTGCTGTGAATACTTTCCGGATGCACTGTATACAATTTATATTATAGTAGCTGCCCATCCCATTGCCCGTTCCCACCATTTTGTTTTTTTTTTTAATTTATGGTCATCGACAGATCTCGGACTCTGCAAATATTGGTTCACAATAAGTTAATACCCTTATGTTCCACTTTAATCCCCTTTATTTTTTCTGTGTTAGCAGTTCTTTAAACTGAATTGAACAATTGTGCCATTGCAAAAAGTGTTGTATTTTCCTCACCAGCTCCAAAAGTGTTGTTTATAATTAGAATACTTGATATGTTTTGGTCATTTGTGGTGGTGATAAAGCGGCTTTATGAATCCTTGTTTTGACAAAGGCCTGAATGTTCATGGTTTGTGCATTCTTTATGTAACATTCTCTTTGGCGATTTCTACAGCTGTATTGGTGACCTTGTTTCTTATAAATAAAGAGTTTGAAGAAAAAAAAGTTACCACTGCCAGAATCCTTTTCCCCTAAAGTAACTGGTTTTGGGTCCTTGCAGCTGACAAAAAATCCCATGTCTTTTCCAGTGCACCCTCACTTACAAGAAGCGATGTCAAAAATTGCCGAGCAGATTTTCTCCGCTGTTAACAACTGACTCTGGCAGAATGGGCCCTTCACCCAGAGGTGCTTGCAGAGATTTGTCTAGGGTGAGGGACGCTGGATGTGGTTCTTTTGGCATCCAGATTCAATAACAAACTGGACAGGTTTGTGTTGCAAACCAGGAATCCCCAGGCATTTGCGGTAGATTACCTTGTGACTCCTTGGGATCAGTTTTCCCTGATCTATGCCTTCCCTTGCAAAGGATAAAGGTGAAAGGCATTCCAGTGATTGTAAACACAGAGGCTAGGCCAAGAAAAACATGGTGTGCTGAGACTGTACATCTCTTGCAAGCTTTGGGCTCTCCCAGATAGGCCAGGATTGCTGTTGCAGGGTCTAATTTTTTATTTTTATTTTTTCATCCGGCTTTATAGCTGGCTTCGCTAATAAAGTACAACTCCCGAGGAACGGGAGTGTTTATGATTTTGCAATTCCTACCCTCTTGAAGACTAGAAAATCGACCTCCGGGAAGGTCTACTACCTTCTGGTGTGGCGGCTCATACGTTCCATCCTTAACCATGGGGTGCATTTTGTCTTTTCTCCAGTCTGGTTTGGAGTTGTCTGTCACTTTAAGTACAGTCAAGACCTTGGCCATTCTGTTTCAGAGACATTTTGCATCTTTCGTTAAAATCTTTGTGCAGGATGTGACCTGGATTGTTCCACCTGTATGGCCCCTTTGTCTCTGTGGAACCTTAACTTGGTCTTGTCTTATTTGCGGACTTCTGCTTTTTGGACCTGTCTAGAGAGATTCCCTCGTCTCTCCTTACACACAAGGTGATGTTTTGGTGGTCCTTACCTCTGCTCTCAGAGGCTGTGCAAGGAACCTTTCCTGGTTCTTCACCAGGATAAGATGATGCTGAGGTCCCCCGATCCTGTTTTCTACCTAAAGTGGTTTGTTCATTCCACGTGAATCAGGACATCTTTTTGTCCTAATCCTAAGCATCCCAAGAAAAGGTGCTTCACTTTTTGAATGTTCTTTCAGCTGTTCGAGTTTATCTAAAGTCCACAGCCTAATTTCAACAGTCTGTTTTTCTGTTTGTTCTACCTTAGGGTCCTCAAAAGTGTCAGCCTGATTCTCCATTATTTCAAGGTAGATTCGTCAACTCATTTTTCAGGCCTATGGTATCAAGGACAAGGTTCTTCCTTTGCTGATCAAAGCCCATTCTACCAGGATTGTCAGTGCTTCCTGAGCTTTTCAGCATCAAGCTTCTGTTCAAGTTTGTTAGACTGCTACCGGGTCTTCTCTTTACAGGTTTACTAATTTCTTTGAGGTAGATGTTCATGCCTCTGCAACACCAATTTTGGGCAAAAGATCTTGCAGGCAGCACATTTTTGTGGGGTTCTCCCATGTTCTATTTTGTATATGTTTGGCCTTGTTGCTGTCTTGCCCAACCCTAGTGATCTAAGATTTAAGAAATTAGGATTTTTGTCTTGCCTGTAAAATCCTTTTTTTAGAGTACATTATGGGACCTAGAGATCCTTCCCCTCTTATGCCTGGGCATGGATTCCTGCCTTTTTTTTTTGGCCAGTGTCCATTCACCTAAAGGTGGCAAAAAAACCCATGGTACTCCTGAATTTCAAGTCCTCTGTGTCCTTTGATGTATTCCAATTAAAGGATTTTACAGGCAAACAAATGATCCTAATGTTAGAAACCTGGAATTGCCATAATAACACTTTTTCTAATTATCCTTGTAGCAGGGTTTGTGTATAAACCATGACTATTTCTGAATGACTTATAACATTTCATGCATGCCCACCTTTGTAGGGACAGACTGTCAGCCAGTGACATGCTGCAAGTCAGAAAGGTAATGGAGCATGTCTATGAGAAGATTATAAATGTGGATACAGAATCTCAGACAACCAGCTCCTCAAATAATGAGAAGCCGGGAGAACAAGAGAAAGAAGAAGACATTGCTGTGCTGGCTGAAGAGAAGATCGAACTCCTGTGTCAGGACCAGGTAATGTTTGCTTGCTTGTCTGTCTGAAATGGCTGTCCAATGCATATGGCAGCATTTCTGTGCACCCTCTAACATACATTCATATCATTTTGTTAAATTACTGTAAAAAATTACGTTTATAAATCGCCTTAAGCATACCATATCTCTTTTGTACATCTATTCTTTTTGTTATGTTCAGGGATGAGGGGGTAACTTTTTTTCAGTGTTTTCTATCTAGTCGGGTAAATATGGGATATTGCATATGAACACTTGGCATCAAGCTTCTGTTGTTCAAGTTTGTTAGACTGCTACCCGGTTTTCTCTTTACAGGTTTACTAATTTCTTTGGGGTACATGGCATTTTTTTGGGCGCGTCTAGTGTGCCTAGAGTCTGCAACTGTGTAATAGACAATATTATTTTAGTTTTCTTTTTAAAGTGTATGAATAGGTGTATTTTTTTGTACACAAGCCATAAAAATATCCACATTACACAAGTTTATTATGAAGGATTTACTGCGCATGGAAAAATCTTGTAGTAAACAATATGTTTATTCATTTGTATGCCCAGACAAAAAACTTTTCTTGTGGGGCACTCCTCAGATACTAGGTCTTGGCCCTACTCACCTCCTTTTAAATCAACTGTCCGATAAAATGTTCACAAGCTCAAGACCAGATGCACCTCCAGACAGCATTCTTTTTTTTAAAGCCAATTAGACCTTCCATTTAAATCCGCCAAATACTATATGGGTGCATTAAAACAAAACGTGTTCGATGTCTAACAGTTAATTTTCTTTCTAAAGGAGACATAGCCTAAAAAGAAAAACCTGTCCCCTGCCAGCATATTGCTAGTGCGACCCTTGCTTTGTATGGGGACACAGTGGCCTAATTTCAGAGATCCAACATGTCCTTTACTGAGTCAGACCTATATAGCTTATGTCAGACTTCCTTACTGAATTTTGTATAAATCTGCATGCACTCTCCATGCTCAAAGATGCAGACTATTGCATTCTCACTGTAAATGTGCCTTCAAACCCTCATCTTGTGATTGGCAGCTATTTGTGCCAGGCAGAGGATGTTAGTATCCTGTGCTGTGACAGAAGAAAACGGGAGCCTGTAGTGAGCTACCTGCCCCATGCTATGGCAATGGGGTGGTGGTGTTTTATTTTTGTAGTGCTCTCTGCCACTGCATGAACATATCTTGCCCTTTAGCAACATCTTCATTGCGTTAAACCATGTCCCATTACAGGAAACGCATGCTGAGAATAAAATAGGGGTGCTGCCAATGCTTCCCTTCTTTTGAAAATGCTAGTTCTTTGGCTGTCATTGGCTTCAGTACTTTGAGGCATGAACTGGTAACTTGCTCACGGAACAGGAAAGCCAGAAGTCCTGATCTGAAAACTTGAACTTAACTAGTGAATCGGGAAAAAATAGACCTGGTAAATATTCCTTTGTGCACCTTGTGTTTTTCACCTGCATAAGTTGCGCACTGATCATGTAGTATGATGGTGTCATTTGTCGCCCTATACACACAGTATATACTAAAGTATATTTTCACATTCTTGTGTCAGAGGATTCTGTTTGAATCATAAGGCATTTGGTATGGCATTGCACAGGTTAATGTATGACCTCTGTCTTTTGTATGAGACCTGGGACTTCCTGTGACGAAGCCACTAATCCCTGAATATCGGTCTAGTGCTTATACAAGTTAGAGCTATGCAGTAATCAGGGCCGTCTTTATTATTGATTGGACCCTGGGTAAACATTTTCTTGGGCCCCCCACCCCTATGCGATTTCGCTCACCGCCCCAACATCCTAAAAACTGGTCCTGGCTCACTGGTTGCTATGGGTTACTGCACATCCTTAACGCTGATTTGGATGCCAGAGGTTACTGCACATTATTACTGCTCACCCATTGTTTGCCAGAGGTTACTGCACATCTTTACTGCTAATTGAACGGTAGCTGTAGGCTACCGTGCATCATTATTGCTCACTGATTGGTCGATAGAGGTAATGCACATTATTACTGCTTACTGATCAGTTTCTGAAAGTCTTATAGCCTTTTATCCATTTTTATCCTTTTATAATTCATTTATTTATCACACATGCCTGCAGAGAAACAATGAGTGCCATACTTGCTCACCAAAAACATGTTGGCAAACACAAAATTGGTACCAAACTTGCACGCCAGAAAAATATTACAGACTTGGCAATAACGTGCAATGCCAAGCCACAGCTAGCAAAGCCAGCAGAATACTCTCATACAGTATAAAAGGCATACATTCCAGAGGTAAATCAATTATTCTACCCCTTTTCCTCATCTGGAATATGCAGTTCAGATTTAGTCACCAGTCCTCAGGAGCAACTACTTGAATTAGAGTTTAGAAAAGGGTGATGGAGGACCTCCGCTATGATGATCGATTATATAATTTACAATTGCTCACTCTGAAGAAGAGGCAGGATGAATACAATGTACAAATATGTCAGATATATATATATATATATATACATATATATACTGTTTTACTCTAAAGGCAATGGTACGCAACCTTTGAGAGGTGAAGATCTACCTAAACATGGAAGAGAACACACCACTACTAAGAGGTCCAGATACAACTTTCCCCAATAAAAGTCAGGGGGACGATCCAAAAATAAGGCACACAAAGTTATATCTGGGCCTCTTAGCAGTGTTGTGGAGCTTCAGTTTTCATTTTTGTTAAATTACACTACAAGACCAGGAGACCATGGGGATCAAGAATATTCACAACAACATCAAAATACCAATAAGATAACACTATGGGTCAAGTGATATTTCTTGCACTTTCCAATAAAAAGTAGGGAAAACATGAAGAACAATTTGCTAAATATAATAACAGAAAAGTGTCATTGTAACAATATAAACATGGCCTACAATAACCATGTGCGGACTGCCTGCTTTCAACGTACTGCAGACGGGCAGCCCGCACAGGCAAAGCTACGTACCTAAAAAAAAAAAAAAAAAAAATGCCTGCTTCCAGGTTTAGGGTGCACGTATGTGCACCCACTGTCAGTGTACACTGCGGGAGCCTGTCAGCAAATCCCGGCTAATGATTCACAGCCGGGACCTGCTAATCAGCTGTGTCCAAGCACAACCCAGAGCTCTGTAAGAGCGAACGATCTGTCAGGTTCTCCTGTCTGTAAATAACGGATAAGAAACTGAGAGATCATTAGTAAAAAGCAGCTCACTTTACACATATTACACATAGTTAGGCACACATTTAACCCCTTGATCTCCCTAGATGTTAACCTCTTCCCAGCCAGCGTCATTACTACAGTAACCGTGTATAATATTATTACTGATCACTGTATTATTGTCACTGGTGATAGTTTGTAGGCATTATAACTTTTATTCAAACCAATCAATACACACTTATTGGGATTTTTATCAGACATGTAGCAGAATACATATTTGCCAGAATGTATGAAAAAATATGATTTAAAAAAAAAAAAATTAAATTGGATATGTTTTGTAGCAGAAAATAAAAATTGTTTTTCTTTCATAATTTTCAGTCATTTTTTATTTATATCGCAAAAAATAATAAACCCAAGGTGATTGAATACCACTAAAAGAAAGCTCTATATGTGTAAAAAAAAAAACCCCATAAATTTAATTTGGGTACAGCGTTGCATGATTGCGCAATTACCAGTTAAAATAGCAAAGTGCTGAATAGCAAAAAATGGCCTGATCACGAAGGGGGTAAAACCCTCTGCAGCTCAAGTGGTTAAGGGTACATGCACACTAGGAGCAGAACACACACCAGGACCTCTGGCAGAGAAAGTGGCATAAAAAAAATAGTGGCTTGTATTGCACAAACATTTAGGAAAGTTTATGGGCATTGGGCTAGATTCACACTGTAGCAGGTGGTTGCGGGTGCAGTTATCGCAGCTGTTCCTGCATCCGCAACCACACACAGCCAAAGCATGCTGTTCTGTAGAGACACATGGGGCTGCCATTCATTTTTAATGGCACCCCCATGCATCTCAACCTATAGTGCATGTGCGGAAACCACAGGGAAATCACATGGTGCAAAAGCACCATGCAATTTCCCTGTGACTGCATTTTGAAAAAGGTGCAAGCAACATTTTTTTTCCGGACAACACAGAAACAATTATTGGGCTGTCGTGCCTAGCAGATGTGTGCCGCAAACCCGCTCAAGTATAAACCAAGCCTTAGGATCCAGGGCAGTGCTACAGTGGTCAGAATTGTGTAGAGCAGTGTACAGAGGTCAGAATTGTGTAGAGCGGTGTACAGAGGTCAGTAGTATGAAGGGCAGTGTACAGAGGTCAGTAGTATGAAGGGCAGTGTACAGAGGTCAGTAGTATGAAGGGCAGTGTACAGAGGTCAGTAGTAAGTAGGGCAGTGTACAGAGGTCAGTATGCTGTAGGACAGTGTATCGAGGTCACTAGTAAGTAGGGCTGTGTACAAAGGTCAGAATTGTGTACAGAGGTCAGTAGTATGTAAGGCAGTCTGCAGAGGCCAGTAGGATGTAGGGCAGTGTACAGAGGACAGGGGTCAACGAGGCAGAGGACAGGAGTTGACAGGACAGAGGATAGGGGGTCAGTAGGGCAGAGGATTGGGAGCAACAAGACGGTGTACAGGTGTCAGTGGGATGTAGAGCTGTGTAAGTCATTAAAACGTAGGACAGTGTACAGGGATCAGCATGGCAGAGGACTGGGAGACACTAGGGCAAAAGACTAGAGCGTCACAAGGGCAGAGGACGGGGTCAAGCGGGAACATTACAGGGGGGTCAGCAGGGCACAGTGTAGGGAGTGGGGGCAAAGTACAGGGGGGGCAGAAGGGCACAGTGTGGGGGGGCAGGAAGGCACAATATGTGGGACAGGAGGGAACAGTACAGGGGCTGGAAGGACACACACCCGGGGGTTTAGGAGGGCACAGTACTGGGGTCAGGAGGGCACAGCACAGGGTTGGCAGGAGGGCACAGTACCGGGGATGGGAGGGAACACACATGGGGGTTCGAAGGGAACACACCAGGGGGCAGTAAAAACCTGGAGGCAGTGGCAATTATTAATGAGCTCAATTTCACTCATTGCTACATGAAAAAGATGCCATGTTCCCATTTTTCAGCTATCAGGGCAGTGCTTCTATACTAAGCTGTGAAACGTATCAGACTTAGCATAGAGGTGCTTGCAGATGAGTTTATCTCCAGACACAATAGCTCAGGACTCGGCTCCCTCTCTTCAGCTCGCTGTCACACCACACTCTTCCCGGCGGGCGCGATCTGATAGACCGAGCACATCCCCATTCCGCCCACTCAAACATCAATAGCCAGGAGGCTCCTCCTAAGGGATGTCCCTTCGCTCTATCAGTAGAGTGCCTGCAAAACAACGGGGGAGCGAAGTAGGGGGAGGTACAGGGGTGCGGAGAATCCAGTCTGTGCACAGGGGGTAGCAATCCCTAATACAGTGAACCGCAATGTGCTGTCCTGACCGCGGCTCTAATTTTTGGGAATTACAGTACTAGGATTCCTGCCAGTATGGGCAGTGCAGGCTCAAGGGGCAACTGCCTTGGGTCCCCCAACAATGTCTTGGCTCAGGGCAGCTGCCCCTTTTGCCCCACATTAGATGGCCCTGTCAGTAATTAGACCTGAGACAGACACAGGCAGGCAGACCATTCACAGATGCACAGAACTCACTCATGCAGCTGGAAATGATGCGTTTCATCACATTAGCACTCCCACATTGCTAATGCAATACACAGGGGATATTGGGGCATGGATTGGACTCCGAGTGACCCAGAACAGGAAGTATTTCTGTTCCCTTGGCACATAGAGACCAGCTAGTTGAAGCAATACACGTACAAAAGGAAATCGATCAGCCATGACACTGCAACCACATTTGAGCCCATCATTACAGTGTAAGGCAAACAAACACAGATACAGTGGGTACGGAAAGTATTCAGACCCCCTTAATTTTTTCACTCTTTGTTATATTGCAGCCATTTGCTAAAATCATTTAAGTTCATTCTTCTTCCTCATAAATGTACACAAAGCACACCATACTGACAGAAAAACACAGAATTGTTGACATTGTTGCAGATTTATTAAAAAAGAAAAACTGAAATATCACATGGTCCTAAGTATTCAGACCCTTTGCTGTGACACTCATATATTTAACTTAGGTGCTTTCCATTTCTTCTGATCATCCTTGAGATGGTTCTACACCTTCATTTGAGTCCAGCTGTGTTTGATTATACTGATTGGACTTGATTAGGAAAGCCACACACCTGTCTATATAAGACCTTCCAGATCACAATGCATGTCAGAGCAAATGAGAATCATGAGATCAAAGGAACTGCCTGAAGAGCTCAGAGACAGAATTGTGGCAAGGCACAGATCTGGCCAAGGTTACAAAAAGATTTCTGCTGCACTTAAGGTTCCTATGAGCACAGTGGCCTACATAATCCTCAAATGGAAGACGTTTGGGACGACCAGAACCCTTCCTAGAGCTGGCCGTCCAGCCAAACTGAGCTATCGGGGGAGAAGAGCCTTGGTGAGAGAGGTAAAGAAGAACCCAAAGATCACTGTGGCTGAGCTCCAGAGATGCAGTCAGGAGATGGGAGAAAGTTGTAGAAAGTCAACCATTACTGCAGCCCTCCACCAGTCGGGGCTTTATGGCAGAGTGGCCCGACGGAAGCCTCTCCTCAGTGTAAGACACATGAAAGCCCGCATGGAGTTTGCTAAAAAACACCTGAAGGACTCCAAGATGGTGAGAAATAAGATTCTCTGGTCTGATGAGACCAAAATAGAACTTTTTGGCCTTAATTCTAAGCGGTATGTGTGGAGAAAACCAGGCACTGCTCATCACCTGTCCAATACAGTCCCAACAGTGAAGCATGGTGGTGGCAGCATCATGCTGTGGGGGTGTTTTTCAGCTGCAGGGACAGGATGACTGGTTGCAATTGAGGGAAAGATGAATGCGGCCAAGTACAGGGATATCCTGGACAAAAACCTTCTCCAGAGTGCTCTGGACCTCAGACTGGGCCGAAGGTTTACCTTCCAACAAGACAATGACCCTAAGCACACAGCTAAAAAAACGAAGGAGTGGCTTCACAACAACTCCGTGACTGTTCTTGAATGGCCCAGCCAGAGCCCTGACTTAAACCCAATTGAGCATTTCTGGAGAGACCTAAAAATGGCTGTCCACCAACGTTTACCATCCAACCTGACAGAACTGGAGAGGATCTGCAAGGAGGAATGGCAGAGGATCCCCAAATCCAGGTGTGAAAGACTTGTTGCATCTTTCCCAAAAAGACTCCTGGCTGTATTAGATCAAAAGGGGGCTTCTACTAAATACTGAGCAAAGGGTCTGAATACTTAGGACCATGTGATATTTCAGTTTTTCTTTTTTAATAAATCTGCAACAATGTCAACAATTCTGTGTTTTTCTGTCAGTATGGGGTGCTATGTGTACATTCATGAGGAAGAAGAATGAACTTAAATGATTTTAGCAAATGGCTGCAATATAACAAAGAGTGAAAAATTTAAGGGGGTCTGAATACTTTCCGTACCCACTGTATATTACTTGCACTAATAACTAGTTAAATCAATGAAAAAATTTGAAAGGGTACAACGCCCTTAAATGTCACTATGACGGCCAGGGGATTAGCCTTTTAAGAAGACAAGATTGATAGTTTCGATCTCAATATGTTTCTTTCTTGATCTCAATATGTTTCTTTTTAGGAGAATTCCTTTCACTTACTTGCATTCATGTTCTCATGCCTGTCTTGTTTTCTGCAGATTTTAGATCCTAATATGGACCTGAGGACTGTGAAACATTTCATCTGGAAGAGTGGAGGTGATCTGACCCTCCACTACCGCCAGAAATCCACGTGAAAGAAATCCAAGGAGTGACTAAACTGACATTACTCGTCTGGATTCAACATTAGTACTGTATAGAAGCCTGCTGAACTCTTGAACACAGAGCCAGTATGGGCATCCATATGTATGCTTAGTTAATCTAACAAATAAGCAATTACCCACTGACTCTGCTGTAGTTACTTGAGTTACCTGAAGGATCCAGAAAACGAAGGCAGCCCAACGTTATTTTGTTTGTGTTTTAATGTACAAAGTCTTTGATACGCACTTTGTAATGCTTCCTCTGCTCATCTGTCCCAAGAGTCTTTAAGCTCTGAGTTTCTGTCTTTCAGAAGAGCTTGTTGGTGTAAGTTCCCTGCCCCTTGCACCATGTGTGTCTAAGTACATTCCAGTCTGCAGGTAGTAGTTTTAACTGTCCAGTTCAGCAAGGTATTCTACAGTCCCTATGAAGGGGGGTTATTTTGAATTGTTCCCTGGTGGGCAGCCATTGTATAGGCTATTCAGCTGTTTTAGTTTCATTTTTTAATTAACAGGAAGCTTATTGGGTTCCTGGTGAATTGACAAGCTGCGTTTTCATGTGCCACACAATGGCTGCCTCTTATGTTGGCATAGACTGGGTATACTGAAAGACAACTCCACTTTTCTGACAGTATGACATTATAAGGTATGAAGCAGTGTGATATCCTTATCCTTGTAAATAGCAATAGTAATAGTGTTTTGTTTTCCCATTTACCTCTTGGGTTCAATTGCACTGGAGATTTGTACATGCTTACTACAATAATATCTCTTTCACATACAGGCCTCAATAAGGCAGCGCAAAGTACACGAGCATGGTACAAAGTTTTGTAACCCCTGCCAGCCAATCAGATTTAAATACATTCTCTTGATTGCAGTTATAGGAAATCTGTTTAGCTGTTATGGATTATTGCACTTTACATGTTGTCAATTTTAAATTTGCACTACTTTTATTAAGCCAAATCAAAACTGATTTGTTGCCAAGGAGGCAGTTGTCTGATGGATGTAGATACTGTATATCTGTAGAAAGCATTTAAAATCTTTGTATCAGAGCCATTATATGCCTTTAAGTATTCATTGTACACAATCATTCAGTGGACACAAGCCGGATGAATAAGGAAAAACAATTCAGGCAAAGGGGTACCTGCAAGGGTGAAGCTGCCCATAGATGGATTGAAATACAGACGGTTTAGCAGGGACCGAACAAATTACTATCCATATATGGACACTGTGGTTGTATTGATCGACTTCTGTACTGCCACCCTGCTAGAAAATTTCCACTCGATCAGCGCTGCAGGCTATATACAGGAAGTCTCCCCACTGTCAGAATATAATGACACAGCGGGAGCATTCCCCCATCCACATCGAATGTGTGGATGGGGGAATCCTGTCAATTTTTCAACCAAAAAAACTGGCTCATCTATGGCCTTCTTTTGCTATCATTTAAGCAAAATTTTATTTATATCATAGCATTTAATATAGAATTGGGTTAATTAGATGGAGATACAAAGCGAGACATAATTTGAAGAGCACGATCAACATTGCTGTTGATGTGTGTTTGCATCAGTGGGATGCAGCGGTGTCTGTACATGCCTGGAGCAGTTAAAAGAACATTCCATAGCACAGCCATGTGTAGTATTCCTCCATGACGAGCAGTAAAATTTGTTCATTACTTACTGGGTACAGTAGATTTTTTTAAATCCTTTCATTTACATAACAAAAAAAAAACACAGTAGGTAATGTTAACATAGTTGAAGACTGCCTCATCCTACCCTATAATATTACATTTGTCAGAATGGTGGAGTCATTATTTAAATATGATGGTACAAAGAGCACTGACATTGGAAATCATCTGATCTTTTAAGTCTGAGTATCTAAAGTGTTGAGAATCAATAACTGGTTCTTTATTGGCTGAAGACAATTCCAAGCCTTGGCACCATCTTGGACAGGCCACCTGTGATATTGCATGTTGTAAATGTATCACTTTTGTACCCTATCATCACAATCGTTAATGTCGTTTCTGCATATCTGCACTGTTTTTGCGGCAGGACCAAGAGGTAGCTGAAGGACCATTAGGCAGGTAAAACTTTTGTGTCATGAGGTTTCTATGGAGTGACACATAATTCTTATATTGCTTCATGGAGGGAATGTCACTGGTGCATGAGCTGATTCGGAAAGACAAATAGCCCTCTGAGTTATAGTGTAGTTTTGCTCTTTGTATCATCAAATTAACCCCAAAGTCTTTGTTTTCTTCCATCGTAATTGTTGGTAGTAAAGCGCACCAGCACTTTGATAATAAAAAAAAGATGCCAACATTTCTTGTGTAATTATATGGCATGGTGAGGGTCCTGATGCTGTGCATCATACTAAACTCCGTTCCCCCTTTCCACAATGCTGATCATTAGCCACTGAGCCAAGCCTTCCATTCTGATGACGTGTATGTACCACGGCTGCTCTGACTCTATATTTTGTACCATAAGATGTTCCGGGATTTGTAGAAAGGTTTCTGGAACTTGAAACAAAGGAAGGCAAATTTGATACTTGCTGGACAAATAAATTGTTTTTTGGAGATGTAAATAAGGTCAACGTTTTGTGTATAGGTTAATTATGCCTGATGCAAGGTGCTGTTTTATGGACTGAATTGTCATTTAAATTTATTTCATCTAGTGGTCATATAATCAAACAGCTATTGTTCTTGAAGATGATTTGGATCCACTGCTGAGTAGGGGCGTTTAAAGGGGAAGTTACGTGTCACCTAATAGTTCCAGTTAAATAAAAAAAAAAAAAATGCTTAATTCTTTTTACCTTTGCATTACTGAACAAATGCTGTAGAGACACTCAGAAGTGATATTGTAAGCATAGCAGGTAGAATGTTATATAGTTGTGTCCAACTTTTTAAGTACATTCGGCTGATTAAGCAGAAGTTTTGAGCTGTTCAGTTTGGAATCTGTCTTAATAATATTTTTTCATCTTGACACAGAAAGCTGGCCATACAGAGGAAAAAGAGGTTAAAGAGGTTGTTTGATTTATTGATCATGATTTGATTGTAGACTAATTTGGTATTGTAGGAATTGAGCATAGTATGATTCCTAAAAAGTCACCACAAATATTGTCAGGATGTCTAAGCCTGGCACATCAGGTATGGAAATGTTTACCGGATCCCCGGTCAGTCTTGAGGAAAAACTTGCCATATCCGTTTTCTCTGTTTAAGGTAGATTTGGTTATGCATTTGAGGTTTACTGCTGTTTGGAACCTCCGTTGGGAAGCATCACCCCATTCCTATATGTGCTTGTGACTTTTCATATGTCGATCTGCTGTCATTAGTGAATTCTCCATTTATTGCTATGGAGAGTCTGCCAGAATATACAGAAACGCAGTGTAATCTGCCCTATGGTAGATTATATAATCTTTCTATAGCTAAATAAATTAAAAAAAAATATATATAATATATATATATATAATATTCACTCTTGTGAGGATTTTAGTCATATACTGACCGCTGGACATTATTGCAAGCAGCTATAGTTGTCTTTCACATGGTTTCATTTAACTCCTAAAGCATTGTAAAATGCATGTACTGACTTCATCAGGGATGTGGGCACTATCCACCACCCGTATCTCACTATAGGCCAGAAGTGTGTGATGGGTGACCTCAGTGACCAGTAGTTAGGTGTAGCTTCCTAGACAATGGTGCTGTTTGGAGTTTCCCACGTTTCAGGTTTCTAGGGGTGCTTCTAACATATTTGCACAGGTATCCCTAGATGCTTAATAAATATCCAATAATGCTGCGCCAAAAAAAAGTGCTAACAATTCAAAATTTTCTATAAATGACATCGAAAAATAAATATTGTGCAAAAATAGTCCGTATCAATACATAGAATATAGTGACAATTCCCCGTGGGTGAGATACTTCAGTGCAAAATCCGCAAACAAAAAGTGCTCTGTGCTTCTCCACCACCCTTGCAGATGAGCCTCTCGCCTCACTATCTGACCCCTGTTTAACCAGCGGGTTAGACTAAGCAGTTCCCCAGTGGGGATAACTCCAATCAGGTGAAGATCTCTGGCTCTAATCCTTCGGATCACTCCCTCAGATAAATGATGAGGGTACACATATAAGGCAGAAGAAAATATCTAGTGCTCTCCAGAGATTAAGAATCCCCATGAAGTTTAATAAAAGATGTGTACTCGCAAAGAAGGCACAAACAGCTGTGCAAGCTTTACAGGCATCCAAAAGATCTCATGGCCACAGTCTGAAGTGGACAAGGACAGGATGTAGCACCGATAGTGAGGTTTGCAGATTTTGCACTGAAGTATCACCCTCGGGGAATTGTCACTATATGATGTGTGTTTATATGGACTATTTTAGCACAATTTTTTTTTTTTTTTTGCCAACATTTTTTGATGTAATTTATTGCGTTATAATTGTTAGCCCTTTGCACTATTTGCACTTTTTTTTGGCACAGCATTGTTGGATATTTATTATGTTTATGTGGAGTGGAATACACACTTAGTTTTAGCAGCCAGATAGTTATGCACTTTATATATTCTGTGGATGTTCATTTAATATTGTTTAAGATTGTACTGATTGCATTTTTTATTTAAATTTTATCCCTAGATGCTTGCCATAAGGTCCAGGGGTCTGGTTCGAAGGATTAGAATCCCTGCAGGGATACTTTAAGACCGTAATAAGGGTGACTGTGCTAAAAAGCTGTGCTGGCCTTTCAAGACTAGGCCCACAGGCTGGGGTGATAATCCCCTCTGTGGTTACAGAGAGCAGTTAAGACTTGACCCTGACACAATTTAACCAGAACAGAGAAATCGGTAAACATTTCAGGTGTATAGAAGGTCATTTTTAATGTCTGATTGGTTTGCAGTTAATGTCGTCCTCCCATGTATGGCCAGCTTGAAGTGATTTAATCTAGTGAGGTGGATTCTCCCATTTATATAGATCACACCAGACATAGACACGAATCCTCACTAGGTTGCCTTGCTCTGGTACTTGGCCATGTAGGCTTCTATTTTGCACTTCCATTCCTGTGTGGATTTATTCTAATTTGCTGTATTACAAATTTCTTCAAGCTGACAGAGTCTGTTGCTAGATTCTATGTAAAATATTTTTTAAATTGTTCTGTGTTTCTTAACACTGCTAACAGACTTGTTCATAGTGTACTTTATTCATGTGCAGTGAGCAGAGATTTGCTGCCAGTCACAGCAACCAATCGTAAGTCTGCTTTGGGATGGAAACCTGAGCAATGACTGTGTGCTCATATCTTCTCTTCTGAAGAGATGTGTGTTAACAATTGATGGATGATCAGCTGTGGACTTCCTGCTATATTTTCAGTTAAGTAACCCCATCGTGAGATAAATATGTGACCTTCCATTACTAACTTTCTTTGGAAAATGCTATTTGATTGTCTAGATTTGGTTCCTCCATAGATTCTGAATAAGCATGTGGCAGGTGAAAGTCAGAATTCCTCCTTTCTGAGGTTAGTAGCTCATAGCATAGAAACCAGATCATAAGCACAACAGCAGCAAGCATTTTCAAGATAAGGTTAGCAGTGATAGCTTCCATACTTTGCCATGCTCCTTTTTAAAGCGGCGTTCCGGACTCGGAAACTATTTTTCAATAAAAATACCCCCGGGACAGTCAGGGCTAGTACATTTCATAATGGGTAGCCTCTGAACTGTCCCAGGTTGCACTTACCTTTTATAAGAAATACTTACCTTGAAAATGTCTGGTCCAGCGCTGCCATCTCAGGTGTGGGCAGCTGAAGCTGGAGCGTCCTCTTCCGTGTCCTCTTCGGTCCCACAATGCCCTGCACCGGCCCCGCTCGTCAGTTCCGGGGCAGGCGCGTCATCCCTGCACAGCTTCTGGGCATGCCCAGAAGCTGTTTAGCAGGGAATGACGCGCCTGCCCCGGAACTGACGAGCAGGGCCGGTGCGGGCGCATTGATTCCTGGGATTGATGACGTTCAGCTCCCAGGAATCAATGCTAGCAGGAAGTGACGGCGTGGGCCATGGCCGCAGAGGGAGGAAGTTCAAGAAAGGTAAGTAATTGAAAAAAAAAATCGGGACTATCCATTTCTTTTTTAGGTGACACTGAGCAAGCGGATGGCCCAAAGTGGATTTTGAGGCCGGAACTCCGCTTTAAGGCCAATGTCAAACAAAGATTTAAACATACCTTACTTCCTAACACAAAGACCTTTGTAGCACATCTTCCCTAGCTTAAAGTGGTGCTTAAGTCAAAATATTTTTTACCGTAATGCATTATCTGTACGCTACTTGTTCACCACATCCCTAAACACTCACCTGACTTCTCTCACCAATCCAGCACCATCCTGGCTGCAGCACTCCTGTGTGGAGAGGCAGGTGCATGGCTTACCGTCACTGTATGTGTCTATGGATGCACACAGACTTGCTCAGGAGTGTACACACACGGGTGCACCCTTAGCACCACACTTGATGAGAGGGTATCTGAAAAGGAGGAATGGACAGAGCAGGCAGGGGTTTACCAAAGAGGAGGTATATCTTTGCATAGAACAGGTGAATATGCTTGATTATCTCAGTGTAAATATTAGTGCGTGAATGTATCCCTTCCTGTGTAAGCAAACCTGGGGTACTTAATCATGCAAACAGGAGCTTCCCACTTTTCCATCTCTGTGTGGCTGCTCACATTAAAAAAAAACATGGAATGGAAATGTGATTATCATTCCCTGGCTTTACATTTGTGGAGATAGGGTCTATTAGTATTGGGATGGCCAAAAATATTCACATAGACACAAGACAGGTGCTGGAGGAAGTCAGAAATGGCTGACTATCACAGGCAATGCACGGCAGGGGGATCACTTGGTATTTTTAGACATTTTAAGGCCAGCTTTAGTGGTCTGATATTTCCAATAGGACCAGTCCCGACATACAGAATCACTTTGAGTGAGGGAGCAGTGAAGCAAAGTTACTGTGTATTAGTGCTGAAGAAGGAGATCCTGTATATTTAAAGTGGTTGTAAAGTCAAAAGGTTTTTTTATCTTAATTCATTAAGATAAAAAAAACCTTCTGTGTGCAGCAGCTCCCTTAATATTTACCTGAGCTCCCTCTCGATCCAGCGATGTCCACGAATGCCTCAGTCATCCGGGACTCTCCCTTCTGATTGACTGAGACACAGCAGCGGCACCATTGGTTCCCACTGCTGTCTATCAATCTCAGCCAATGAGGAGAGGGGGGCGGGACAGAACCGCAGCTCCCTGTCTGACTAAATACACGGAGCTGTGGCAGAGGAATTCAAAAGTATTGTAGGTGTGTAGATAGTGAAGTCAGAAGTATGCAGACAGCTAGCATTTTCAGGAAAAGAGCCAGTAATGGCAGTCCACGTCTTTCTTTCATGATGCATATACTGCTAGGAAAAAAATAAACAAATCACTAGCATGTAGGGCCAGACAATTGCTCCCAATCTGAGTATTGCTTATGATGACCTGGTGGTTTCTGGCCTACTAAGGGGTTGGTAAAAGTTTTTAGCTGGTTGGGAATTCCCATGCAATCAGCATCTGATTGCTCCATATTTTATGGAAAGAGGTAAGGATGAAAACTATATGTACATGCACCTCAAAATCTATGCTAGGAGTACACTATGGGGTCAAAAGTTTGTGGACTCCTAACCATCACACTTGTATGAGCTTAATGGATATTGCCAAACCATGGGCATTAATATGGAGTTAAACCTTTATGGCTAAAGCAGCCTCCTTCCCTCCTGGAAAGGCAAAGGCTTTCTGTAAGTTTTGTGCTCACTCAGTAATACCAAATATTCGTTTGTGAGGTCAGGTATTGATTTTGGACAAGAAGACCTGGCTCTTATTCAGCATTCTCATTCATCCCAAAGGTGTTCAGTAGGGTTGTGGTAGGAGCTCTGTGCAGGTCACTCAAGTTCCTCTTCATCAGTGGTTCTCAACTCCTGTCCTCAGGACCCACTAACAGGCCAGATGTTAGGTATTCCTTTGGGGGAGATGCAGACTAGAATACAGCAATCACTGAGCAGCAAATTATATCACATTTGATGTATTTCGGTTCTTTTGCAAACCTGGCCTGTTAGTGGGTTCTGAGGACGGGATGAGAACCACTGCTCTACATCAAACCATGTCGCTATGGTCCTGGCTTTTTGCACAGTGATACTGGGACAGAAAGGGGCCTTTCACAAACTCTTGCCATAAATTTCTAAGTGCACATTTGTCAAAAATGTCTTTGTGTACTGTAGCATTAATAGTGCCCTTCAATGGAAACACCTGATGTAAATAATTGGAGTGGTTTCCACATACTTTTGGCCGTATATTATATCATTGCATCCTTGCCCATTAAGGCCCATAGCCAAAAAGCAGGCCCTTATACTATATAATTGTTAATAGACCAAAAAGATTGTATAATCAGATTGTGACATGTGGAGAGCTAGAGCTGCACAATTCTAGATAAAATGAGAATCAGTAATTTTTGGCTTAGAATAAAGATCACAATTCTCGCCGTAACATTATTTTACATTATACAAAAAAATTGGGCTAACTTTACTGGTTAGTTATTTTTTTAATTCATTAAAGTGTATTTTTTCCCCAAAAAACTGCGTTTTGAAAGACTTTTTGGCGCAAATACAATGTGACATAAAAGATTGCAACAATCGCCATTTTATTCTCTAGGGTCTCTGCTAAAAAAAATTATATATATATATATATATATATATATATATATATATATATATATATATATAATTGGGGTTCTAAGTAATTTTCTAGCAAAAAAATACTGATTTTAATTTGTAAGCAACAAGTGTCAGAAAAAGGTTTAGTCTTCAAGAGGTTAAACTGCCCTCACTTACAGACGGAAGTTCATTCCTTTGATCTAAAAGATCGAAATGATACCTTGTAAAGCATTGTGTTTAGAGTTATCTAGCAGCCTTAACAATGTTGATAAAAATTAGCAGGAGGCTCTTTTTCTTTACAGCTGTGAGTGAACAGAGAACCGCTTTGTAGGTATTGAAGAAATGCCTTTTTAAGATCACGAGGGGGGGGGGGGGGATGACTCGAGATTGCGACTTTTTAACGATGAATAGTGCAGCTCTATGGTGAGCTAAAAGTCAAAGTCTAGGTTACCTTTCGCTTCAAATAGTTTGGGTCAAGCCGGCCCAAATAAACTATACCCATAACTAAGTTATTCTACTGCTCTCATCGTACTGTAGAGGCATATGCTATATACAGTATGTAGTACTGTGCTCTGGCAGCATCATAGGCAGCTTCCTGTCTGCTGCAGGAACAAATCAAGTCGCTCTGATGCTTCCCAGCCATTCAGAGGAAGCTGAACACAAGTGAAACACTGCTCCAGATCTTCCAGCCACACACTGCCCTGATAGCATTGAACAGGTACGGGTCCAACTTGCAGCTGATGAAGTCACCGCACTACTTTAGAAAACACCGGCAGATGTCGTCCCAACTTCAATCTCGGTCAAATCAGCAGAAGCTTTGTTTTCAGCCGGTTATGCTGCTAGAACACAACACTGTAATATAGCAGATGCTACTACAGTGATATAGCAGCAGAATAACTTTGTTATTGAACTAGTGAAAGGAAACCTGGAATTAGGTTTTAATTCTAATCACACTTATCTACTGTAAGCCGACTTCTGAGTGGTTGATGTGAAACAGTCTTATCATTGCTCTTTGTTGTATATTATTAAATGAAGCCAATAGCCCCTCTAAGATTTTACTGCCATCAAACGTTAACTCCATATGTTTGAAATCACATGTAATATATATTTAGGCATGTTATATTTTGATATTTAGAATTATTGCAGTTTTATTATACTATTCACTCCCTAATTATAACTGCTGTATGTTACTAAAATTTGCAAAAGAAATCACCAATACAACATTTTTGTTGTGTGTTTTATATAGATTGATCATACCATTCCTTTGGAACATGTAGCCTAATTTTATTTATGGTTTGATGCCTACTGAAAGTCCTTTTTAAACCCTTCCGATGCAGTTGTAGTTCTGGGGAACATACCAATTACTTTAATGAAGTGTATTTTATGGTTGTATAGAATAAAAGATTTGATTAAATAGCACTTGTATTGTGACTTGTGAGGTTTACACAGATATCTTTGCAATGAAAAAATTGAGCAAAAAGGCTGACTAACAAAGACAAATCAGCCCTAATTCGGAGAAGATTAACCCATTATCTAGGACTGACACTTCTAAACCATAAATGCAAATTTTTACAAGAAAATCTCAAGGCAACAAGAAATATTGATGAGTGAACTGCTAAGACCTGATCACTGTGCTAAAGGCTGAATTTTTGTTAGTCCCTTGGAACCAGTTTTGTTTTTTACCCATTCCTCTCTTCTGGGTGATCCTTTGTATCAGGGATCAGGCTCAGAGACCAATCCCTATAGCAGAAGAGAGGCTCCCACTGACCAATAGGATAAGTACACAAGCAGGTCACCCTGGTCAATGGCACTAAGCGGACCAGAACTCCTGATGATGGACATGGGTTTTGCTGTGTGCTAGTGCCAGGCTGATGGATTGTTAGAAAGGGTCAATTTGTTATGTTTTTATTTTGTTTTTTTGCAACCTAGCTGGCAAGTGTGCTGGGAAATGTTTGAACCTCTCTATATAACTTTAACAACCTCCTTTCCTCTGGAAGGCTTTCCATAATATTGTGCTCACTCACTCAGGCCATTAATGAGGTCAGATACTGATGTTGGAGAAGAAGACCTGGCTCACAATCTGCATTCCCATTCCCAAAAGTGTTCAGTAGGGCTAAGGTCAGAGTTCTGTGTAAGTGTTTCTAAAGGTTGAAGTTTTTTTTTATGCATGAAGGTAGAAAAAAAATTTCTGTGAAGACCCCCCCCCAAGCCAGCAATGGCGTAAATGTTATTATCCATAGGCGATGCTTTAAAAGCCTTTACAGGTTACTGCTTAAGATGTACAGAGGTGTGCTAGTGCTACAATGACTGCCCATGATCTGACGTTCGCAGTGATACCTCACATGTTTGGGACGATCACAGTTTACATATGTTCTAGACTGACACATGCATTCACCTTTGCGCGCTAGCACCGAAGGATGAGGGCACCTAAAATGTTTTTTTATATATAATTAATTTATATTACTTTCTTTATTTTTTTTTTTTTACACTGTTGCTTTTATTTTTATGTAAACATCCCTGTGACAGCAATAGGCAGTGACAGGTACTCTTTACTGAGGGATCTGGGGTCTTTAAGACCCCAAATCCCTCCTTTGCACTTGAAAGCATTTAAAACACCAAGAGCAGCGTTTATTTTTTGCAAATTGGCGCCTTTAGGATGCCAGTAAATTAGTCACTAACACCACCCACACCCTGGTGGTGCGGTGATATGTATGTATATACATGTACCATGTGTTATTAATGAGCAATGCTATTTATTTACTGTATTTTGTTACGACTCAATATGTGTATATGTATTAATAAACCGGCGAGAGGGATGGTGCGGGCCTGGGGAGGTGGGCGCCCACGCTCCTTGTGCCACCCCGCACGGTGGAAGACAATACATATATATCGTTTTTTTTTTTTTTTTTTTTATGACCTCCGTGTGCTTCATTTGAAGTCCCAAATTTCTCTTGTTTATCTGTACCAGGGATGGAGGCATATTTCTGTACCCAGTCATTGCCTCATTTAAAGTCCCACCTATCCCTCCTTCCCAAGTTGATAACAACCGAGTGGCTGCTTAGCCCCATTGGTGGTTATTACACGAGAGCTGACCATCGGCTCTAAAAAACAGTACTGGGGTGATGCCTGCAGCTGCAGCTATCACTCCGGTACAATCAATTGAAGTCAAATGACGTAAAGGGTAGGTGATTTGGCAGCAAGTGGTTAAAGTGAAAAGAAACCTGTACATAGGCTTTAAGGCCCCTTTCACACTTATGCGACGCGATTTTACCGTGACTTTGACGCGATTTTGAAAGCTATGGCTATATACCTCAAAACGCATTAAAATCATGCCAAAGTAGTGCAGGAACTACTTTGAAGTCGGTGCGACTTCAAAACGCACTGATATGAATGGGGCTCATTGAAAATAATGGAAAATGACTTGTCATGCGATTTTGCGGTCCAAAATCGCGGGACAAGTCGCACTAGTGTGAAGGGGGCCTAATTCTAATCACACTTCACTGCTGTGAGCCAACTTCTGAGTGGTTGATGTGAAGCACTCTTATCTTTGCTTTTTGATGTATATTATTAATAGAGCCAATAGCCCCACTACGATACTACTGCCATCAAACATTTTACTTAATGTGTTTAAGGATGCCCATGGAAGTCCTCCCAAAACTAGAGAGCTGTGCTGTAGCTGTGTTTCAGGTTATAGTGTGGTAATGAGTTGGTAAGCAGGGTATTTAGTATGTGTACAATTTTTTTTTTTTTTTTTCGATGATCAAGTGGGTTGAAAAAAAAATGACATCCTTTTATCAACATGTTCTATTGCATTCTGACAGTGGCAACTTCCCATCCCATCAGAATACACAGATCCAGTGCTTGAAGCCATTTGCTGCGAACACTGATTGATGGTTTTTTGAGCATGACCGTTTGATAAAAGTCAGTAGTTTGCCCTCTATTGGACAGACAGCAGTACACACGTACTGAAATTCAGCCCTTTCCTGTTGAACCTGCAAATTTTCAGTTCATGTGCACTGGGCTTTACACAGATATCATTTTGGATAGATATTTTTTTGGCACTATATAAATGGAGAGAAAGACTAACAAAGACCTAAACATTTATAGGGTGGCCCTAATTCAGAGATGATTCACTCATTATTTAGGACTGACATTTCTGAACTGCTAAATGTAGCTTTTTTTTTTTTTTACATAGTCAGGTTGAAAAAAGACACAAGTCCATCTGGCTCAAGAAAGAATCTCCAGGAAACAAGAAATATTGATGGGTGAATTGCTAAACCAGGATACACTCACTATGCTGATACGCCCTCCACTCGCACCTTTATTCCTGTGCAGCCAGTTTTTTTGTTTTCGAGTC
This sequence comes from Pelophylax lessonae, assembly GCF_965119305.1. Taxonomy (NCBI): domain Eukaryota; kingdom Metazoa; phylum Chordata; class Amphibia; order Anura; family Ranidae; genus Pelophylax; species Pelophylax lessonae. The sequence continues at coordinate 116,653,134 of NC_138772.1, forward strand.
ATTCTGTGTTATACACCCTCATCATGTTTAAAGCGACACTAAAAAAATATCCTTGGGGCTTCACACTTGCTCAAAATACTGACGCTTATCATCAAATGCACCTATAATGTTAATTGGAATTAATAGGAGCATTTAATGAGTGTTAAAAACCCTACCCCAAAACTCCTTATAAGCGCTTGGCAAACATTTTTGGCACTTTAAAACCGCACGACAAATGCCTATTATTAACCACTTGCCGACCACTGCCGCAGTTTTACTGCGGCATGGCTCGGTTGCACGAAGTGACCTAGGGGGACATCAGTGGTGCTGGGGGGCGAGCGTGCTTCCGCCCCCCACTATGCAGTGGGGATTCCAATCCACGGGACTGGCGGCCGCAATTGCTCCCCGCTGAGAGAGAAGGAGGGTCAGCTGTTGTAAACTCAGCTGACCATTCTCTCTGAAAGGATCACATGTCTCTGTGGTCATTTCACAAGCCCACCCCCCCCCCCATACAGTTAGAAAACACCCCCCTAGGCTCACACTTAACCCTTTGATCACCACTTTCTTAACCCCTTCCCTGCCAGTTTTGTTATTACAGTAACAGTGCATATTTTTAGCACTGATTACTGTAGTAATGTCACTGGTAACCCCAAAAGTGTCAAAAATGTCAGTTAGGGGGCCGATCTGTTCGCCGCAATCCCATTAAAAATCGCTACTGGTTAAAAAAAAAAAATAATAAAAATGACAAATCTTTCCCCTAGTTTGTAGGCGCGATAACTTTTGTACAAACCAATTTAAAATATGCTTATTGCGAATTTTTTTTTTTTTTTTACCAAAAAATATGTAGCAGAATACAAACTGGCCTAAAAGGATGAAACATTTTGATTTTGATTTTTTTGGGGGGGGAATGTTATATAGCAGAATGTGAAAAATCTATTTTTTTTTCCCAAAATTGTTGCTATTTTTTTGTTTATAGCGCAGAAATTAAAAATCACAGAGTTGATCAAATACCACCAAAAGGAAGCTCTGTTTGTGGGGAAAAAAAGCACATCAGTTTTATTTCAGTACAGTGTTGCAATTTTTCATTAAACGAACGCAGTGCCGAAATGCAAAAAATGGCCTGGTCATTAAGGGGGCAAATCCTTCCGGTCCAGAACTGGTTAACTGTAATGTACTAATTCAGACGCTCTGCACCCGCATGCTGGCACAGTTGCAGCGTATTATCATAGGCTTGAAAGGGAATCATTGATGGGCTTCAAACGCTTCCTGACTCGACATGAGGCTTCAATTTTGAAGCGAAGCGATGCTAATGCCTCATGTTTTTATAATGTGTATCATTTGCATAAGCGTTTGAGGGGCATTTTTAACGCCCTTCAAAAGCCTGCTTTTATTGCTACTGTGAATTTAGCCTTAGTCTCTGAAAATAATACATATAAAACATCCACTAGCTAATGGCCCTGAATTCTATTTTTTGCAAAAACATTTGATGCTGTGTTTTTTACCTCCATGTAACATCCCAAATTTTCCATTCCCCCCCCCCTTACTTTTTTGTCTGAAATGAACAGCGCATGTTCACTGTGGTCATGTGCACGGCTCTATGGACATTACTAATATACTAATACCATAGTCTCTAGTCCATCTCAGGAGTGAACAAGAGCAGGTGGCTACATTCCTATGTCTAGTGGGACTATGGACGATGAATGTAGTTACCCTGAAGCAGGAGGTCAGATCACAGCAGCTAAAAGGAAAAAAAATGGAGATTTAGAGGAAGCGGAGAGCAGCAGAAGAGACTTTTTGGGTTAAAAATACTTACTTTGAATATCATTTTTTTTTTAAACCGAATTTTAATGTCACTTTGGGTTGGTGGGTGATATGGGAGGGTTCTTGGAGGGGACAAAGTTCACTGAATGAAAACCACCTTGAAATTCATTCATTTTGAGAAATATTTTTTTACCATCTCCTTCAAATTTGCTTTTGATTGCGATTGAATACAAATGTCAATTTGACCCGTTAATTTATTAACAAATTAACTTTCTTAGAATTCTTTTCTCAAGAATGTTCAAAATTCTACATATCTTTGGGCAGCTTAAAGTGATTGTAAACAATTACCTTTATTAAAATAGAAATGGAAGGCAAACATTTTTATATAGATATACAAAAAAAATAAATAAATACTTTTTTTTCTTATAAGTGATCACATGCCCTTTTTTTCTCAGCTACATAAGAGCTGGGGGGAAGAGAAGCAGCAGCACACTGAGCTTGCCAGTGAATGGATGTACAATGCGGGGCATGTCAGGACAAGTCTGATCATTGGAGGAGAGTACACCAAGTTCATAGCTTAGCTAGAGAACTGACCACTGTGTATTTTCCTAATTAGTGTGGTCAGTTTTTAATAGGAAAGCAAGGGGCTAGAGAATACACCAGGGATTTCACACAAAGGAAGCAATACAGGATACTTTCTCATGCAAGTGCATAATATAGCAGGCACATATCAGGAATATGAAGTGTTGGGGTAACAAATGCTTTAAGCTTAAACCTGCTCACACCCCCATTCTAAGCCTCATAACTATCCTGAAAATTCGCTACTGTCTCACGGATCCTCCTCCTCCTTGGCCAATGCCATTGGCCGAGGAGGAGGCGGGACGCGGGAGGACTCGAAGAAACGCGGGGACTGAATAGAGGCAGCCGCCGCTACAACAGGTAAGTCAAGTGCACTGGGGCTTGGCACACTGTTCACTCTGCATTGTGGTCAATCAGTCTGCATTAAAATTGGGCACGCTGTGGTCACTCCGCATTGAAAAGGGGGCACGCTGTGGTCACTCTGCATTGAAAGGGGGCACGCTGTGGTCACTCCGCATTGAAAAGGGGGCACGCTGTGGTCACTCCGCATTGAAAAGGGGGCACGCTGTGGTCACTCTGCATTGAAAGGGGGCACGCTGTGGTCACTCTGCATTGAAAGGGGGCACGCTGTGGTCAGTCTGCATTTAAAGGGGGCACACTATACCTTGATTACTGAAGGCCCCTTTCACACTTTTGTGACCTCAAAGTCACGCAATATTTTTACAGCGTTTTTTGCCGCAAAGCAATGCCTATTACATTTATGCATACGTTTTGTACGGCCCCCTAATGATGTTACAAAAATCCAAATGGCCCTTGGCAGAAAAAAGGTTCCCCACCCCTGCTGTAAAGGAAAGATGTGTGTACTTACCTAATCTAAGGGCACTCTGGACCAGTCATGTGATTGGCTCCCAGAAGCAGCTTCAGCAGAGAGGAAGGACAGGAGATAACAAATGCCCCATAGTAAGCCTATGGATAACATCATCACACAGGCATTGCAGCTGTTGTCGTTTTCTCTCCCCTGAAACTGGCCACTAGGGAAAGTATGTGACCAGGCTGGAGCACCCTTTGATTAGGTAAGTACAGGTCCTTCTCAAAAAATTAGCATATTGTGATAAAGTTCATTATTTTCTGTAATGTACTGATAAACATTAGACTTTCATATATTTTAGATTCATTACACACAACTGAAGTAGTGCAAGCATTTTATTGTTTTAATATTGATGATTTTGGGATACAGCTCATGAAAACCCAAAATTCTTATCTCAAAAAATTAGCATATTTCATCCGACCAATAAAAGAAAAGTGTTTTTAATACAAAAAAAGTCAACCTTCAAATAATTATGTTCAGTTATGCACTCAATACTTGGTCGGGAATCCTTTTGCAGAAATGACTGCTTCAATGCGGCGTGGCATGGAGGCAATCAGCCTGTGGCACTGCTGAGGTGTTATGGAGGCCCAGGATGCTTCGATAGCGGCCTTGAGCTCATCCAGAGTGTTGGGTCTTGCGTCTCTCAACTTTCTCTTCACAACATCCCACAGATTCTCTATGGGGTTCAGGTCAGGAGAGTTGGCAGGCCAATTGAGCACAGTAATACCATGGTCAGTAAACCATTTACCAGTGGTTTTGGCACTGTGAGCAGGTTCCAGGTCGTGCTGAAAAATGAAATCTTCATCTCCATAAAGCTTTTCAGCAGATGGAAGCATGCAGTGCTCCAAAATCTCCTGATAGCTAGCTGCATTGACCCTGCCCTTGATAAAACACAGTGGATCAACACCAGCAGCTGACTATGGGTACTTGACACTGGACTTCAGGCATTTTGGCATTTCCCTCTCCCCAGTCTTCCTCCAGACTCTGGCACCTTGATTTCCGAATGACATGCAAAATTAGCTTTCAACCGAAAAAAGTACTTTGAGCAACAGTCCAGTGCTGCTTCTCTGTAGCCCAGGTCAGGCGCTTCTGCTGCTGTTTCTGGTTCAAAAGTGGCTTGACCTGGAGAATGTGGCACCTGTAGCCCATTTCCTGCACACGCCTGTACACGGTGGCTCTAGATTTTTCTACTCCAGACTCAGTCCACTGCTTCCGCAGGTCCCCCAAGGTCTGGAATCGGTCCTTCTCCACAATCTTCCTCAGGGTCCGGTCACCTCTTCTCGTTGTGCAGCGTTTTCTGCCACACTTTTTCCTTCCCACAGACTTCCCACTGAGGTGCCTTGATACAGCACTCTGGGAACAGCCTATTCGTTCAGAAATGTCTTTCTGTGTCTTACCCTCTTGCTTGAGGGTGTCAATGATGGCCTTCTGGACAGCAGTCAGGTCGACAGTCTTACCCATGATTGCGGTTTTGAGTAATGAACCAGGCTGAGAGTTTTTAAAAGCCTCAGGAATCTTTTGCAGGTGTTTAGAGTTAATTAGTTGATTCAGATGATTAGGTTAATAGCTCATTTAGAGAACCTTTTCATGATATGCTAATTTTTTGAGATAGGAATTTGGGGTTTTCATGAGCTGTATGCCAAAATCATCAATATTAAAACAATAAAAGGCTTGCACTACTTCAGTTGTGTGTAATGAATCTAAAATATATGAAAGTCAAATGTTTATCAGTACATTACAGAAAATAATGAACTTTATCATAATATGCTAATTTTTTGAGAAGGACCTGTATATAGATCCTTCCTATAGGATATTTTGTATAGAGTTTAGAATGGGGGTGGGAGCTGGTTTTAAACTTAGTTTTAGCCTGACCTTCCACTTTTCAGTGTCCAATATAAGTGAAGTCAGTGCATGTGTTGTTTTATATCAGTTATATTTTTATTCTACACAGCTCAATAAAATTTAAGGAACACTTTGAAAACACATCAGATCTCAATGGAGAAAAATCTCATGCCGAATCTCTATACTGATATGGACTGGGTAATGTGTTAGGAACGAAAGGATGCCACATAGTTTGATGGAAATTAAAGTTATCAGCATACAGAGGGCTGGATTCAAAGACACCCTGAAAATCAAAGTGAAAAAATTATGCAGCAGGCTAGTCCATTTTGCTGAAATTTTATTGCAGTAACTCAAAATGGTATTCAGTAGTTTGTATGCTCCTAATGAGACGACAGATGATGTCCTAAGGTATTTCTCCCCAGATCTGGACCAGGGCATCACTGAGCTCCTTAATAGACTGAGCTGCAACTTGGTGGCGTTGGATGGACCAAAACATAATTTCCCAGAGGTGTTCTATTGGATTCAGGTCAGGCGAGTGTGGGGAACCATTCAATGGTATCAATATCTTCATTTTCCAGGAACTGGCTGCATATTCTCACCACATAAGGCCGGGCATTGTCATGTACCAGGAGGAATCCAGGAACCACTGCGCCAGCGTAGGGTCTAACAATGGGTCCAAGGATTTCATCCTGATACCTAATGGCAGTCAGGGTGCCATTGTCTAGCCTGTAGAGGTCTGTGCGCCTTCCCAGACCATCACTGACCCACCATCACACCAGTCATGATGAACGATGTTACAGGCAGCATAACGTTCTCTACGGCTTCTCCAGACCCTTTCACGGTTGTCACATGTGCTCAGGGTGAACCTGCTCTCATCTGTGAAAAGCACAGGGCACCAGTGTCACATTCACAGCAGTGGCCTACTCAAGGTTATTTTGTAGGGCTCTGGCAGTGCTCATCCTGTTCCTCCTTGCACAAAGGAGCAGATACCGGTCCTGCTGATGGGTTAGGGCCTTCTACGGCCGTGTCCACCTAGAGTAACTGCCTGTCTCCTGTTATCTCCTCCATGCTCTTGAGACTGTGCTGTGAGACACACCAAACCCTCTGGCTATGGCATGTATTGATGTGCCATCCTGGAGGAGTTGGACTGCCTGTACAACCTCTATAGCAGGGATCCTCAAACTACGGCCCTCCAGCTGTTGTGGAACTACACATCCCATAAGGCATTGTAAAACTCTGAGATGCACAGACATGTCTAGGCATGATGGGAATAGTAGTTCCTCAACAACTGGAGGGCCATAATTTGAAGACCCCTGCTCTATAGGGTCCAGATATCGCCTCATGCTACCAGTAATGACAATGACCCTAGCCAAATGCAAAAGTAGTGAACATCCATCAGAAAAGATGAGTAGGGGAAAAAAAATGTCCATGGCCTCCACCTGTAAAACCATTCCAGTTTTGGAGGTTGTATCATTGTTGCCCATCTAGTGCACCTGTTGGTGTACCAAAGAAGCTGACACTAATTAGCAACCCCCTCTGCTACTTAACTGACCAGATCAATATCCCAGGAGTTTAATTGACTGGATGCTATACTCTGATTAAAAAGCGTTCCTTTAATTTTTTTTGAGCAGTGTGTATTGTATTGGCATCTATCAGCAGAGCAGCATTACCTATCTCACTCTGGCAGATCACACGAGTTGTAGCTGCCACTTCTAAACATTCAGAGTCAGACCCCTTACTCAGCAGGGCAGCCAGGTGCAAAAGATAGTTAAAGAGGAGTTTCTGTTGTTTTTATGTTCATTAAAAGTCAGCAGCTACAAAAATGGTAGCTGCTGACTTTTAATAAACACACTCAACAGGATCCAGCGATGTGCTCACCCTGAGCTGTCCTTTCTCTACCCAGCATCTCAACTGTGGGCACCTGGCTGTGACAGCTTGCGTGAGTCACACTGCACCTCCTGAATGGTTTCAGCAGTCTTATGGGACCTGTAACATGTCCCAAGAAGACTGCAGGGAGGGAGAGGGAGAAGAGAACTTCCGCTCAGGATCGCCTAGGCAATCCCCCAAAAAAATTGCTTGCCAAATGTGGCAGGGAAGAAGTACTTAAAGCGGATCTTCCCCTTACGGGTGGAGCTTTAAGCAGGAATAATATAAGAGCCAATTAGCAGGTAAACTCTTTCCCTTATGGAACCCTATTAGTTTTTGGAGAGCTTAAGTCTGGGCAGTTGAAAGCCTAATATGAACCAGTATTTCTCTATCGCTCATTGACAGACGTAGTCTTCTTGATTCTCAAGAGCTGGGTTATGTTGTCTCCGCAGGAGTAGGACTAGGCAGAATGACAAAACGTTCTGGCTCCACCCTAGGGGCAGTCCCTGAGGGTATATCCTCCCTCTCTCTGCTACAGGGAATCAGTTTTTTTCTGTCTAGTCAGGAGTAAGGACCTAAGTTCCTTGCTGGGATCTTTTGGTCCTGGCAAGACTTTTTTTCTTTAAGAAAAATACATTTTTTAGGTAGTTTTCTCCAGTGTTTTTTTCCTGTGAGATCTTCAAGCAAAAATGCCGGACTGGGCGACACTTGTGGTCACCCCAGCCGGCCTACGAGCGCGCGCAGACCATGGCATTGCGCTTGGTCGGCCGCGACATATTCAAGTAAGTATGCGGGGCCGGGCGACGGGCTGGATGTTGAGATCCAGTGGTCACCCCGGTTTCTGCCTAAGAGCGCGTGCAGACCAGTGCGCTGAGTCGGCCGCGACGGAGTCCCAGCAAAGGGACTGACTTTGCGAGTTAAAAGCTCGCTTGGACGCCAGGTACCAGAGAGTCGAGGCGTCCACAAACCCCCACCCCGGTGGAGAGGGTATTGTGAAGAGAGGGTGCCTGTCGGTTCGGTATGGTGAGTAAACGTTCCCTTTTTTCCCTCATTATGAGGCAGTATATATTATGGGCCCCTCCATATATGGTCAGTATATATCTGATACTTACAAGTCCCCCTTGTAATACAGCATGTGTTTGTGGGAAGTGGACTTGGTTCAAGAGCTAACACTCTACCCAGCAGACTGTAAATTACAGCAGACATAGGAGGTATAATCCTACCTTATGTGCAGTGTATCTCTGTAGATCCATATGTCACCTCTTAGCAGAGTGCAGGTGGATGTGCTGGGAAGACGATATCGGCGGTCCGCCGCCATTTTGCCGTAGACCGAATGCATGTATGTCCTCAGGTCACGCCGGCCGCCATGATTTTAGAGTCTTATGTCTCTTCTATGGGGGCGGCCATGTTTTGTGAGCCCAGCTACCTCGTGGAGGGCTGGGAACGCCGGAAGGCGTACACAGGGGGCGGAGCCACGCCTTCTGCCCGGGAAAAAAGCAAACAGCTCCTTCCAGTCTGTGTAAGACAGACGCTGACTGCAGTTTGTTGGAAACTGCACTGCATCGGTTGGTGAGCCTTGGGGGTCCCTCTCTCTCTCTCTCTCTGGGATCGAGAAGCAGGTACTCTGAGGGGCGCTATTGTGCTAGGGGGAGACACACAAAAAAAAAAAAAGACATTTTTTTTGTTTTTACTGGCAAAGGTGTCCTGTATTAACATGGACCCTGCCACTCATGTATCTCCTCCGGATCCCCTCGAGGGGTCTGCGGGATCCTCCAGCACCCCATTGACAATTGAATCTTTGTCAGCTATTATGGAAACTTTTGTGTCCCGGGTGGAAGTGGCTTGTCAGGGACAGGGCGCAAGAAAGCGACCCCCGCCTAACCCCTTATTATCTGAAACTTCGGATTCAGACTCTGAGCCTATTTCTGCAGTTGCAGGTACTTCATCTGGTATTGGTGTCTCGGGTCCTGTCTCTTCAGACAGTGAGGAGGATGTTTCGGCACCTGCCATAGCCCGAGAGGAAGCGTTGGTAAACGCACTCATTGTATCTGTTCAAGAGACTTTAAGGTTACAGGGTACTCCATCGGAAATAGCTGAAACTGAGATCCCTTTTGGGACTAAAAAGCGCATCAAAGTGGCGAAGGTTTTTCCATTGCCCAAATGTTTTGGCAATCCAATCGAAGAAGAATGGCGTCTGCCAAAACGCACTTTTAATATTTCTAAACGCATTGACAGGCGTTATCCGTTTGAGGAAACCCTTATTAAGAAATGGACAGAACCACCTGTGGTGGATTCACCCATTGCTAGATTGAATAAAGCCACGGTTATTCCTTTAGAAGACGCTCCGTCTTTTAAAGATCCAGTGGATCGCAAGATAGAAGCTATGTCTCGCACCATGTTTTCCTTGATTGGATCAGCTTTCAGACCAATAATTGCTATTGGTCTGGTTTCGCAGGCTGTAACTGAATGGACCAAGTGGTTACGCCGGGACTTAGAAGAAGTCCCTCAGGCGGTATCAGATTTGTTGGAACAAATGATACAGGGGTTACAGTTTGTATGTGATGCGGCGTTAGACGCCACTCCATTAATGGCGCGAGCATCAGTCTCAGCAGTGGTTCTCAGGCGTACACTGTGGCTAAAAGGTTGGTTAGCCGACCAAGGTTCCAAAAAAGCATTGGCTAATATCCCCTTTTCAGGAGAGCGTCTATTTGGAGCCAACTTAGATGAGATCATTAAGGATCTCACCGGTGGAAAAAGCACCTTTTTACCGCAAAATTTTAAAGGTAGAGGAACTCGTCAAAGACGAGGGCCTTCTTTTTCTGCTCACAAGAGGTTTTTTCGTCCAGCGGGTGAAAAAACTAAGTCCTCCAAAGCTCCTACAGGAGGCGTCAGGGGTCGTTGGTCGGGCAAGCAAAAGCCCGCCCCCTCCAGACCTGAAGATAAACCATCCAAAGCCTGAAGGTGCGCCCCCACCCATAACTGGGGTGGGGGGACGTCTTCGCCGGTTCCCGGATCCATGGCTTTCCAGAATCCCGGACAATTGGGTTTGCGAAGTCATAAGGTCAGGGTACAAGATCGAGTTTCGATCTCTCCCACCGGCGCGATTCTTCCCTTCCAATATCCGTCTATCCGCAGATCGTTTAGAAGATCTGAGGAGAGCAGTCACAGATTTACTACAACAAGGAGTGGTAGTCCACGTTCCTTGGACAGAACGGTTTCAAGGGTTTTATTCAAACCTGTTTACAATACCCAGGAAAGAGGGCAAAGTGCGTCCAATTCTGGACTTAAGAGCACTCAATTCTTTCGTCAACATAAGAAGATTCAGAATGGAGTCCATTCGCACGGTAGCAGCCTTCCTGCATCCAGGGGATGTCCTAGCGTCCATAGACATCAAGGACGCCTATCTTCACATTCCCATTTTCGCAGGACATCAGCGTTTTCTACGCTTTTCCGTAGAGGAGAACCACTATCAGTTTGTGGCGTTACCTTTCGGTCTCGCCACGGCTCCGCGGGTCTTCACAAAGGTGTTGGCCCCAATGTTGGCACTTCTGCGCCAAAGAGGTATATCGATTCTAGGTTACCTAGACGATCTTCTGCTTCATGCAGAGTCTCCTCAGACCTTGCTACAAAACATAGAAATTACTATGATTTCTTTACAGGAATTCGGGTGGCTGGTGAACCAGCAAAAGTCATTTCTGGTTCCCACCCAGAGGCTCGAATATCTGGGTCTAATTCTAGACACAGTCAGGACGAGAGTTTTCCTTCCGGTAGGGAAACTTCGAAAGATTCAATCAGCAGTCCAGTTGTTACTGTCCAACAGCTGGTCTTCCCTTCGGACGTGCATGAGGGTTCTGGGGTTGATGGTGGCTTCATTCGAAGCAGTCCCATTTGCCCAGTCCCATACCCGAATTCTTCAGCAAGAGATTCTTCTCAGATGGAATCGGAATCCGGAATCCCTGGACAATCAGATACGATTGAGCAAACAGACCAGAGAGTCTCTGGTTTGGTGGCTTCGGTCTCCAATGCTCAGCCAGGGAAAGTAATTTCTGCCAATATATTGGACAATAGTGACCACGGATGCCAGTCTATCCGGATGGGGAGGAATTCTTGGTCAGTTATCTGTCCAGGGACTTTGGTCCCCGGAAGAATCCAGGTTACCGATAAATGTATTGGAACTGAGAGCGATCAGACTTTGTCTGATTCACTGGACCGAGCAGCTCCAGGGCAGCCCGGTTCGGATCCAGTCGGACAATGCCACGGCCGTGGCTTATGTCAATCATCAGGGGGGCACCAAGAGTGTCCGAGCGGCCAAAGAAGTGGCTTGCATTCTTCGCTGGGCGGAATGATTTGTTCCAACAATCTCTGCGGTGTTCATTCCGGGGGTGGAGAATTGGCAGGCAGATTATCTCAGCCGTCAGACCCTGGATCAGGGGGAATGGTCCCTCCATCCAGACGTTTTCCACCAGTTGTGCCTACGGTGGGGCACCCCGGAGGTGGATCTGTTGGCATCACGATTCAACAGGAAAGTTCAGAGATTCGTGGCTCGCTCCCGCGATCCTCTAGCAGAAACCGCAGACGCACTGATCGCCCCGTGGGGGCAATACCAGCTAATATATGCCTTCCCTCCTCTCGCGTTACTGCCAAGACTTCTTCGCAGGGTAGAGGAGGAAGGAATCCCAGTAATCCTGGTAGCTCCGGACTGGCCTCGTCGAGCTTGGTACGCCGACATGGTCAGACTGGTGGCGGACGTCCCATGGAGACTTCCTCTCAGGGAGGATCTACTGTCTCAGGGACCGATCTTCCATCCTGCTTTACGATCGCTGGCTTTAACGGCCTGGCTATTGAGACCCAGGTGCTGAAGGACAAAGGTTTGTCAGCTTCAGTTATTCCTACTCTAGTTGAAGCAAGGAAAGCGACTTCCAGAAAGATTTATCATCGCACATGGAAGTCCTACATTGCATGGTGTGAACCTTTGGGGTTCCGTCCTCGGTCTTATTCGATTAGTCGAATATTGGCTTTTCTGCAACAAGGGGTTGAGCAGAAACTGGCCTTGAGTACTATCAAGGGTCAGGTCTCAGCATTAGCCATCTTCTTTCAGAAGCCTTTGGCTACTCATTCCTTGGTGCGGAATTTCATCCAGGGGGTGCGACATCTGGCTCCGCCAGTGCACGCGCCGTTACCCCCTGGGATCTTAATCTAGTGTTGTCGGTTCTTCAGAAACCTCCCTTTGAAGATATTAGGGAGATTCCTCTACCCACGTTGTCCCAGAAGGTGGCCTTCTTGGTGGCTATTACTTCTGCACGCAGGGTGTCAGAACTGGCCGCATTATCTTGTCGTTCACCATATCTGGTGGTTCATAGAGATAAGGTGGTTCTTCGTCCGAATCCATCCTTCCTACCAAAAGTGGTTTCAGAATTTCATCTGAATGAAGAAATTGTATTACCTTCCCTGTGTCCTAAGCCCAGTCATCCTCTGGAATTTGCTTTGCACTCCTTGGATGTGGTCCGGGCGATCAGGGTATACTTGAAAACGACAGACTCGTTTCGCAAGACGGATTCACTTTTTGTGATCCCAGATGGACCCAAGAAGGGGTTGCCTGCATCTGCCGCGACCATTTCCAGATGGATCAGACAGACGGTAGTGCAGGCTTATTCTATTAAGGGTCGGGAGCCCCCGTTCCCTGTTAAGGCGCACTCCACTCGGGCACTTAGTGCGTCATGGGCCTTTCGCCATCAGGCGTCAGTGGTCCAGGTGTGCAAGGCGGCTACCTGGTCGTCGGTGCATACCTTCTCTAAACATTATAAAGTTGATGTAATGGCATCGTCTGATGCCTCATTTGGCCGCAAGGTTTTGCAGGCCGCAATTTGAGGAGACCAGTGGTCTACCTCGAGGGTTTTTTTCCGTTGGAAAAATTTTTCTTTAGCCTCATTCTTTGTTTATAATGAGCCTTTAAAACTTCTAGTTTGGCACCGGTTGGGCCTTCTAGATTGGATTTGATTTTGTCAATCCCACCCCTCATTTGTGGCACTGCTTCTGGGATGTCCCAGCTCTTGAGAATCAAGAAGACTACGTCTGTCAATGAGCGATAGAGAAAAATGGATTTTTGTAAGAACTTACCGTAAAATCCTTTTCTCTTAAGCTCATTGACAGACGTAGTACCCGCCCCTCTATCATTGAGTTGGGTTGGGTTAAATTCTCTGTACTGCTTTAAACAGAACTGATTCCCTGTAGCAGAGAGAGGGAGGATATACCCTCAGGGACTGCCCCTAGCGTGGAGCCAGAACGTTTTGTCATTCTGCCTAGTCCTACTCCTGCGGAGACAACATAACCCAGCTCTTGAGAATCAAGAAGACTACGTCTGTCAATGAGCTTAAGAGAAAAGGATTTTACGGTAAGTTCTTACAAAAATCCATTTTTCTCTCCTCAGAATGACAGAATAGTGTGATTTTTTTTTTTTTTTTTTTTTGCAAAAAAAAAAAAAAAAAAAAAAAAAAACTTTATTTTAGTTCTGCTCACTTATCACTGCTACCCTAAGATTCATAAGTGCCCTCAAAGCCTTCTCCTCCTATGAAGTGGGATTTTCTTCTTAAGCATTTTTGGCTGGTAAGTCACAAATGCTATAAACAAGGTGAGAACCTTAATTTACCAGAGTCCTACCCAACTTGCCATGATCTTCAGCTGACACAATGAGTGCAATAAAGGAATCATTCCCTTTGTGTGGAGAAGGAACAAACTGCTCTCAGATGCATGACAGATGTTTATAAGCACCCAAACATATGTATTTATTGATTATTAATATTTTTGTTTACTATTGTACTTGTCAAAAGATTTGTCATATTGACAGTTGTAGCGATAAACTTCTTGCTAGTCGGTAAGATGTCTAATTCCAGCTATAGCATTATGACTTTCTGGACCAGCTGCCTGCTCATTGGATAGAGGCGATATTGCCAGTATACTGTCCAATTAGGCTGAATTTGCACGGGTGTTCAGTTACGCTGCAAATTCCACTGGCAAGACTCTACCAATTCCTGCAGCTGAGACTGACAGATGTGTGGGCATAGCTGCAGCCGCCGAGCCTGTACAGTGCAATGACAGGCTGTCGATATACATACAGTTTTTTAATATGTACATAGGTGTGTAATAGGCCTAACAGCTGGCAGACGAGTGGCATTTTACATATCAAAAGGGCCAATGTCAGCAACCACAGCTATTGGTAACTTCACACAGCCATTGATTACATGCAGTGAATGTGGCTGGACCCACTGTGTCGATAAACAATGTGAATGCAGCCTTGGGAGGGTGAAGGGTTAATTGTGACACAAGAATTTAAATTGCTGACGCACAAGGAGAAATTGCCCATTCAAGGACTATGGGTGTCACCTCTCTGTGCAGTGAAGAAAACATGTAGTTCACAAGTGTACCTATAAAGAATTATAAACCCTTTGGTAGGTAAAAAAGTGCTCTTGTTCAAGTCCCAAGGAGGTAAAGGTGCTCTCCGAGGAGGAGCCAAATGTCGCACTCCTTGAACAAAGGTGCGTATCAAAGAATTTGACGCCAAGGGGCGCTGAAAAAAGGATCGCCAGTGCAGATAACTGGCCCTTAAATGTGGTCGACGCAAGGCGCTGGACCACACCAGATTGCAGGAAGGCTAACACCCTCACCACCGAAAAGGAGCGAGGATGAATGCCCCTGGATTCACACCAGGCAAAATAAGCCTTCCAGGAACGGTAATAAGCTTACTGGATGAGGCCTTCCTAGCCTTGAGCAGGGTAGGAATGACCGCCGACGAGAGAACCCGATCTCTCAAGACCTGGCTTTCAACAGCCACGCTGTTAAAGCCAGCGACTGTAAAGCAGGATGGAAGATCGGCCCCTGAAACAGCAGATCGTCCCGTAATGGGAGTTGCCACGGAGGCTCGAGGACCAGTTGTATGATGTCCGCTTACCACGACCGGCGCTGCCAGTCTGGGGCCACCAGAATCACCAACTTCGGTTCCGAGACCAATCTGCGCAGGAACCTGGACAACAACTGAATCGGAGGGAAGGCATAAATCAGGCGATACTGATTCCAAGGCACCACCAGCGCATCTGAGGCGACTGCCAGAGGATCACGCGTTCTTGCCACGAACCTTCCCACCTTGTTGTTTAGCCAAGATGCGAACAGATACACATCCGGGGTTCCTCATCTCGTACACAGCATCTGAAAACACCTCTGGGCGTAGGGACCATTCTCCCTGGTCCAGGGTCTGGCGGCTCAGATAATCGGCCTGCCAATTCTCCACACCTGGAATGTGAACTGCCGAAATCGCCGGGACGTGCGTCCCGGCCCAAGACAGAATTTTGGTCACTTCCTGGGCCGCCCGGGCACTCCTGGTGCCCCCTTGGCGATTGATGTAAGCCACCGCAGTGGCGTTGTCCGTCTGGACCCGCACAGGGCGGCCCCAAAGATGATCCGACCAATGGAGCAAGCACAGTCTGATCGCTCGCAGTTCCAACATGTTTTTCGGCAGGGAGGATTCCTCCTCTGACCAAGTGCCCTGGGCAGACAGAATGCCCAGAACGCCACCCCAGCCCGACAGGCTGGCACCCGCGGCGAATACCGTCCACAACAACGGCCAGAAGGGTGTCCCCTCCATCAGAGCCGGGGACTGGAGCCACCAGAGAAGATCCTCTCTGACTTGGTGACTCAGAGATATCCTCCTTTCCAAAGATTGAGGATGCCTGTCCCATCTGACCAAGATCTCTGCTTGAAGAGATCGAGTGTGGAACTGTGCAAACGGTATTGCCTCGAAGGCTGACACCACCAAACCCAGGGACCGCATGCAGGCCCTGAGTGACGAGGAATCCTTGTCCCGGAGGGACCTGACCTCGTCCTGCAGAGTCCGGAGCTTGTCCTCCGGTAGAAAGACTTTTGCTTGGGCAGAGTCCAGGACCATTCCCAGGTAAGGGAGACGAACAGAAGGGGACAAGGTCGACTTCTGAACATTGACGGTCCACCCGAACTCCTGGAGCATCTGAACGGTAGTTGACAGATCGCGTAATAGACTCGGGCTGGCACTCGATCTTAACAGGAGATCGTCCAGATATCCCAAGATCGCAATCCCCTGCGCCCGCAACAGGGCCAGAACAGGAGCCAGCACTTCGGTAAACACCTTTGGTGCGAATCGGAGGTACCTCTGACGACCCTCGAATATGGGGATGTGTAAATACGCATCCTTGAGATCGATGGAAGCCAGGAAATCTCCCGGGCTTAAAGAGGCCACCACAGAACGGAGGGATTCCATGCGGAACTTTTGAACCCGCACGAAGCGGTTCAGAGCTTTCAAGTCCAGAATCGGACGAACCTTGCCCTCCTTTCTGGGCACAGTAAACAGATTCAAGTAAAAACCCCCGAAACCTGTCCCGATGAGGCACCGGGACGACCACCCCCTGGGCGAGGTGATCCTGAACCGCCCGAAGAAGATCGTGCAACCGATCTGGGGTCAAATGAAGAGTTGAGGGAAAGAATACGTCCGCTGGACGCAAAAGAAATTTGATCTTGTATCCTGATCGAATGATTCCTGAACCCACCTGTCCGGAATCCAGAGCAGCCAAGGCTCGAGAAAACCGCGCAGACATCCCCCCCACCCCTGGAATGGATGAGGGCGTCCCTTCAGGTTGAGGCGGAAGGACCCGCCGGGCCAGCGTGGGTGAATTTTGGTTTGCCTGCCCAGGGCTTCCTCTGACCACCCAGGCCCTTAAAGGGTTTCCCCTTGTCCTGTGCCTTGAAGGCACGAAAGGACCCCTGATTTGGTTTAAAAGAAGGGCCCCGCTTACCGAAAAACTTACCCTTGGGGTTCTGGGGCAGCTCTTTCCCCCAGTGACCCCTGTCACCAACTCGTCCAGGGAGTCCCCAAAAAGACGATTCCCCGCATAAGGGACGTCTTTCTGGAAGTCTGGTCAGCCGACCAGCTCTTGAACACCAGACAGCCATGCCACTAGAAGAGCCTCTTCCAAGGCCACGTCACACAGGTACAAAACCGCCAGGCGCATCTGCTCCACCACCTCCACAGTAGTCGGAGGGGCGGAATCCGCCTCAAGAGTGCGTTTGAGCACCTGGGCCCAATCAGCCACAGCCTGAGAGACCATACCAGAGGCGAAGATGGGCTTCAGCAAAGAACCCGCCACCATCGAAGCGTGGCGAATAGGAGATTCCACCCGCCTATCCGTAGGGTCCCTGAACACTGGAGAATCCTCCGAGGGCATGAGAGTGGCCTTGTTTTACCTGGACACCGTGTGATCCACCTTATGGGACACAGTCCATCGTGAATCCGTAGGAGACGCGAAAGGGTAATGGAATTGAAACCGTTTTGGTACCACAAAAGGGCGCTTTAAATTACGCCATTGTTCGTTCACCGTTTCGTGAAACTCAGCGGGACAAGGGAACACCCGTGCCGCTTTTTGGGTTCTGCGAGTCCCAAGGGAAGACTACTTACCCGGTGGGTTGGGCTCATCCTCTAAATGTAGTGTCTCTTTAACAGAAGCAATAAGCGCAGACACAGCAGCGCGTCCTTTAGCCGCTTCAGGGGAAGAATCATCCCCATCCTCTTCCCCACCTCCTCATCAGAATGAAAGGACTGAGACCCCTAAGGGGTAAACTGTCCAGGGCAACCATATCAGACTCAGATTCAGAGGATAGTGAAAACCCAGGTCTTTTTCTAGAACCCCACTCTGACATCAATAAATCCACCTTGGACACTAAAGTCGCAAGTGCAGCAGCAAGAGAAAATGAAGATTCAGGAGTACCTGAATCATTCACCAAGGCTGGGGGGAATATCCAGTCCTGGGACTCCATGAGAAAAATACTATGGTGCTGGCCCTTTAAGACGCGATCGCGGCAACCCACCGCAATAGGGATCACACTAAGGTACCCTCCTGAGATGGGAAAAGCACTGAAAACAGAAGAATATTCCCCAAAACCAGCAAAAAAGACCCCCCAGAAGTGTTACCACGCTGCTGGAAACGATCTCTGCATACAGTAAAGGAAGTGATGTCACCCTCTAGAGGCTGAACAGGAACTGGTCTAAGGGAAAATGGTTGCCAATGCATCTGAATGGGAGGCTCCGGGAAAATGGCCGCCGAACATGTGCAAAGAACAACACCTTGCCACACACAAGATGGCGCCCAAAGGCGCCAAAAACGCTACATAGAGAGCTGCAGAAAGTGCCCACAGTGAGGCCAGAGCAGCTGCCCATACCCAAAATGGCGGACCCGCGTTTTTTTGCACCGCAGCGGTCCGCACCCCCATGTCTGCACCCCAAAACACACTAAAAGCGGACTGGGATAGGGACCTTCACAAACCCTCACACGGCGATACATGTGCCTAGAAGCCCCCGCAGGGACCGGGAGGGATGCGAGCCCCGGACACAGACATGAGGGGAGAGCACAGACATATGCAGACATCCCCAAACAGAGGCCCCACACAGAAGTTACTTACCGCTCCATATGGCGTGGGCGCCTCAATATCGCGGGAACCCCCCACCCCAGATGGCGGGGGAGCCGTCAGCCGAAATAGGATGCGTCGCACGGTCAAAACCGCATGTTGGAGGCATCCCGGCGAGGTAGCCACCTCGCAGGCTTTTGCCCCTGAGGACAGGGGCAGGTAGTTTGCTAGGCCAGGGCGTACGCATAGCCTGCTAAACGCTCAATGGCGGGCTGGGATTCCATAAGATCCTCTGCCCTGGAGTGCCAGGACGACCAGTCCGATTCCCAGCTCCGCAAACGCTGTAGTCTTCCGAAGATACGACTAACTAAGCTCAGAAACAAATAAAAAGTTAGTAGTGCAAAGAAAAATGCATTTGCAGAAAATAAAAGTAATAAAACAGAAGAAAGGGGAATGAGGCTAGCCGGGGGTATTGGACCAGAGGGACAGCCCCCTGTAGGTGTGTCTATGTAAATTGCTTTGTTTTTAACAAGTCTTATGCCTAGCTTGCTCCAGTTCTGGGCACGTGTCCTCAGGAAGGATGTGCTGGAACTGGAGAAAGTCCAGAGAAGGGCAACAAAAATAATTAGGGGAATGGAGGGCATCAGCTATGAGGAAAGTCTACAAGCACTGAACCTATTCTCTCTGGAGAAGAGACGATTGAGAGGGGATATGATATCAATGTACAAATACTGTACTGGTAACCCTAGCATATGGAAAAACCTATTTAGAGAAAGGAAATACAATAATACACGTGGCCACTCACTAAAACTAGAGGAAAGGCGGTTTAACCTTACAATACGCAGGGGGTTCTTCACTGTGAGAGCAGTAAGGATGTGGAATTCTCTTCCGTAAATAGTGGTATCAGCAGGGAGCATTGATAGTTTAAAAAACTATTAGATGGGCACCTTAAAGACCACAACATAGAGGGGTATACAATGTGCAGTTAACAGCAAACACACACGCATCATAGGTTGAACTGGATGGACTGATGTCTTTTTTCAACCTCACTAACTATGTAACAGCGCTGGGTCTGCACATCACAATTTGAGAAGAATACACACCTTATACCACAGCAGCAGCCTTAAGTTTTTTTTCCACAGAATTATATATACACTGCAGTGCCGGCATCACAACACTTAAATACTTAAAGCGGTAGTGTACTCCGCTTTTTAATTTTTACCGACAGGTAAGCCTATAATATGGCTTACCTCTCGGTAAAATGAATGCAGGTTTAGGAGATATTCACCCTGCTTGCAGCCCGCTGACACCAGCGGCGAAAGCGCTCTGAAGGTACGGCGTATCTTGCCGGACCTTCAGAGCTCCTTGCCAGAAAGTGAACTCCCGCGGAAGTGACGTTATCACGGCTCCGGCCACTCAAAGCACCTGAGCCACCGAACCCGGAAGAGACGCCGAGGGAGGATGTCAGCTCCCTCAGCGGTGTCCGGGCAGCCATGTGGGGGCTTCGTTCTAAGGTATTTCATAATGTGCACATTATGCCATTGTCTTGCAGGGTTTTTTTTTTTTTTTTTACACAGGGAATACAATGGCTTTAAGCTTCTATCTTCAGCTTGTTCAGGTAAACTTTGAAAGCCAAAGCTAGAAGCTAATTTGGTCCTCATACACAGCTGCTCCAGATCAGCTTATAGATTTGGCTTTCAAAGTTTACCTGTACAAGCTGAAGATAGAAGCTGATTGGTTGCCATGCACAGTTGCTTGAGGTATGATGTGCGCTGGCAGATTTCTACAAAATAACCATTACACTTTTTGTTGCTAACTGCTTAAAGTGAACCAGGAACACAAAAACTTTTTTCATACAAAATCTTTTTATTTAAGGCCATATGTAATTCAAGTTAGTGTTCATTGAAGCAACCATGTTTACAACCACATTAACATGCATAATTGTACCTTCTTAAAGTGACCAGACAAGTGCCTAATGTAACAGTGCCTAATAGCAAATGCCTGTGTTGATCTTCATATTGTTTGCTGCATCTCTGTTGGGAACCTTGGATCCTAGACCAAAATTATAGAAAGCTGCTTAAACTCTGCCCCTAGTTGGCACTAAGCCCTGTCCATTGTCATTTTATTAAATATTTGAACCTTTAATGCCAAGGCAATTGCACTTAACCTCTCAATGACAGGCTTTAGCTATTGCAGGATGCAGGACTTAGTATGAACCTGGAGAGAAGACCCTGTGCAGAGCTTGGTCCTAGGTACCCAAGGGGCAGCAGAGAGACATGGAATGACCTGGAGACATGACACAGGTGCTTGAAGACACCGCCACTTTCTGGAAAAAGATAAGAACATATGTCACAAGCATGCCTTTGTCTTTTCCAATATTCACCCAATCTTTGTGTACCTGTATAATAAGATTGAGACACACAGATGCGTGCAGACTCAAATTTTGTAAATGTCTAAGGGTAATGTTAAGGAATTTTGCCCAAAAAAAAAAAAAAAAAAAAAAACTTGTCCCTGTAACCCTGTCTCAAAACAAAAGAAAAATATATATTTACCTGTCCCACTGCCCACATTGCTGATCTTTTCTATTTAGAGCTACAGCGCCTGCACAATCATAATATAAGCGATATATATATATCATACAGGGGAACATTTTTTTTCTCATTTTTGATTTTCCAACAGGGATGATTTAAAGCTGAAATTTAACCTGCTTAGATTTTGCTTTCTCTGCCCCCCCCCCTATTAATATGCTAATTACATTTTTAAATAAACATTTTTAACTTTCATTAAAGCTAGTTTCACACTATTGTGGCTTTGTGAGCCAAGTTTTGTGCAGACTCGGCAGCCCATTCAAATGAAACACAGGGAAAAAAGTACCTGCAGCATTTTAAGAAATTGCATCCTGTAAGCGCAGTGCGGTTCAAAGTGCGGCTGCGATTTTCAGTACGTGGGATGTGTCATTAGGATTAATGGGACATGTACGCATTAAGCGTATTTTTCTGTGCGATTGGTTGTGGCTGTGGGAACCCGCAGCGGGAACCACCCGCACAGATGTGAACCTAGCATAAATACATTATTTCACACCCCTTATGTTAGTACTGCACTGTGCAATGCACACAGATCATGGCTGGGTGGAGGGGCCAGCAGGGTGTTGTACATACCCTCCTGATAAATCGCAGGCACCCTGCTTCAGTATTCCCAATTTTTATATATATATATATATATATATATATAATAAGAATATAATAAAATATTATATATATATATATTATATTTAATAAACTATTGATCAGATTTAATGGTGTGCAACTTGTAAACATCCTAATTTTAAACTTACTGTTGAATTTGTTGTATTCTTTCAATTTCCAGGTTACAGACACTCTTACAGTGCTACCTCTGCAGTTTTAGACTAGGTTCACACCTATGTGGGTTGCGGTTAATGCATTTTGCGTTTTTTCACGTGTTTTTGATGCATTTCGGGGAGCTATCTGTTGTCATGCAGGAGAAACCAGCAAAAACATAAGCACTGCATTTTTTTAAGCATTTCTGCTGCCTTTCAGTTGAAGTCTATGAAACCAAAAATGCAACCTGCTGCAGGCAAAAAAAAAACAAAAAACCCTGACCTTTTCCAAAAAATGTGAGCGGGACCCATAGGAAATCATGTTAAATGGACTGTAGTACGTTTCTACAAAACTGAAACCGCATAGGTGTGAACCTAGCCTTAAAGCAAAACATACTTTCTAGTGCTGCTGATTCTGCATGATACATATTTACGAATATAATATATAATTTTTTCTGTAAAATATATCACAAATATTAAGAACGGTTACATTTACTAACCCCCAGTGATTTCCTTTAAATTATATTAAATTAAAATATAAGACATCAAAAACAAAATCCTCCTGAATCCTGACCTTAAGAAAACTGTATCCCACTTGGTTATTCTCAGTTGGATATTCCACACAGCCAAAAATCAAACCCGTATTTTAACTGATATCTTCTGCCTACACAGACACAATCCAAACATCTGAATCTAAAGCCTAGTACACACAATGAGATTATATGACAAATGATTGTTTTTTTTTTTTTTTGGATGCTAGTCTCAATATGGAAAACTAATAGGTTACTAAAGTATGAAAATTCGGAAGTTATGTAATGTATTTGTATTGCATTTTCGGACAAAAACTGCACTGATTAAATGAAAATCGTACGATCTGGTATAGTACGAGAACATTTTCATGTTTGTGCCTTTGGAAAATTTCAGATGAAAGCCGTGTACCAACGATCAGATTATCGTACGATCGCTTCAAAAGCTGGATTTTTTGTACGATATTCTGATCGTGTGTACGGGGCTTGGGAGATGACCCTTTGTTTTGTGGTATGTACGTACTGCTGCATCTGTATCTGCATGTGTTTTGTGAACATTTCTACTGCAGTTTACACACATGCGTTTTGAAATATACATTATGTTTGGCTCCCAGCATGGAATTGCATTTGAAATGATGCTTTGGTTAAATCCATCTACATTTTAAATGAAGATGAATGAATTTTA
Organism: Pelophylax lessonae; assembly: GCF_965119305.1. NCBI lineage: Eukaryota > Metazoa > Chordata > Amphibia > Anura > Ranidae > Pelophylax > Pelophylax lessonae. The sequence continues at coordinate 116,675,999 of NC_138772.1, forward strand.
TTATGTGCTAGAACATGTTTTAACAACACAGGAAAAGACCCAAAGGTCTAAAAAAAAAAATGCAATTTAATGCTTTGAAATTCACTGCATTGAAAAGTAAAAAAATGACTTTGGTAAATGTTTAGGTGGATCTACACACATACATTTTTTATTTGTACCTTCAACTGCGTTTTTCTGTGTAGTGGGGTGTCCTAATGCATGCAGTTCCATAGTAAAAAAAAAATGACATGTAAGATGAATGTTTCTACAACTGTATTTGTCTCTACAATCTGTATTTCCCAGTGAAATACATGGTAAAAATTTAGTTTTGCTGTAGTGTGAACACTGAAAAAAATAAAACTAAATAAGTTGTGGAGAAATTATTTGGACATTATGTGTGAAAACTAAGATGCATCATAAGTCCTGTAGGAACTGCGGCAGTGTGTACATACTTTCCATAAAGGGTCAGTCAGGAAAAAAGCAATCTTTGTTCTCTTTCTGCCGACCAGACCCAAAGAAATTTGGCCTCTTGTATACCCCCTCCTGCCAAAGTGCCCAAGGTTGCTGCCTACCCCTCTGTTTTGTATTTCTTTTGGTCTCTTGATGTATGATATGCCTACCACAATTCCTAGCCTTAATCCCCTTTTGCAGTGTCACTCCTAATGTAAAGAAGTCAGCACAAAGGCTCACCATGGTTCAAAGTAATGGGCATCTGTGCTAAATTCCACAATAGTACGCTCCAGGGAGAAGTATCCCATTATTAAGTAATTTCGGGGCGGGTTGGGAAATGCGACCTTGATTTTACATCAAAGATATTGGTATAACCTGAAACGTGGTCCGAAAGTTGGACTATGCCTTTAAGCCCCTACAAAACAACTATGAGCTGCTACTAAATACTGACCAGCTCTGAGGTAATTGGCAAGGGACTATGAACACTTCAGTGGAATGAAAGCCATGTACAGTATTCAGAGCGCTTCACTTTTTCGATCTTTTATGTTACAGACTTATTCCAAAATGGATTAAGTTCATTATTTTCCTCAAAATTCTACAAACAGTACGCCATAATGACAACGTGAAAGAAGTTTGTTTTAAATCTTTGCAAATTTATTAAAAAAATAAAAATAAAATAAAATCATATGTACATGTATTCACAGCCTTTGCCATGACACTCGAAATTGAGCTCAGGTGCATCCTGTTTCCACTGGTCATCTTTGAGATGTTTCTACAACTTGATTGGAGTCCACCTGTAGAAAATAAGTGGATTGGATATGGTTTGGAAAGGCACACACCTGTCTATATAAGGTCCCACAGTTAGTCTGTAGACCTCTGGGTCAGGATTGTATCCAAGCACAGATCTGGGGAAGGATACAGAAACATTTCTGCAGCATTGAAGGTCCCAATGAGCACAGTGGCCTCCGTGATCTGTAAATGGAAAACGTTTGGAACCACCAGGACTCTTCCTAGAGCGGGCTGCCTGGCCAAACTGAGTAATCAGGGGAGAAGGGCCTTAGTCACGGAGGTGACCAAGAACCCGATGGTCACTCTGATAGAGCTGCAGCGTTTCTCTGTGGAGAGAGGAAAACTTTCCAGAAGAACAACTATATCTGCAGAACTGCACCAAGCAGACATGCATGGCAGTGTGGCCAAACAAAAGCCACTCCTCAGTAAAAGGCACATGACAGCCCGCCTGGAGTTTGCCAAAAGGCACCTGAAGGACTCTCAGACCATGAGAAACAAAATTCTCTAGTCTGATGAAACTAAGTTAGAACTTCTTGGCCTGATTGTCAAGCATCATTTCTGGAGGAAACTAGGCACCCCTCATCACCTGGCCAATACCATTCCCACATTGAAGCATGGTGGTGGGAACATCATACTGTAGGGATGTTTTTCAGCGGCAGGAACTGGGAGACTAGTCCGGATCGAGGGAAAGACTAATGTAGCAATGTACAGAGACATCCTTGATGAAAACCTGCTATAGAGTGCTTTGGACCTCTGACTGGGGCGAAGGTTCAACAGGACAACGGCCTTAAGCACACAGCCCTGATAACAAAAGAGTGGCTATAGAACAACTTTGTGAATGTCCTTGAATGGCCCAGCCAGAGCCGAGACTTGAACCCGATTGAACATCTCCGGAGATCTGAAAATGGCTGTGCACCGATGCTCCCCGTCCAACCTGATGGAGCTTGAGAGGTCCTGCAAAGAATGGGAAACACTGCCCAAAAATAGGTTTGCCAAGCTTGTACCACCATACTCAAAAAGACTTGAGGCTGTAATTGGTGCCAAAGGTGCTTCAACAAAGTATTGAGCAAAGGCTGTGATGGCTTATGTACATAGGATTTTTTTTTTCATTTTTAATAGATTTGCAAAGATTTCAAACAAACTTCTTTCACATTGCCATTTTGAGGTATGGTTTGTAGAATTTTGAGGAAAGTAATTAATTTAATCCATTTTGGAATAAGGGTGTAACATAACAAAATGCAAAAAAAGTGAAGCGCTGTGAATACTTTCCGGATGCACTGTATACCAATAAAGAAAACTTAAAGCCTATTAAAACCTGCTTCTGATCCCTGGTCACATGATCTCTTTGTCAAAGGGTGGTGTTTAGACAGAGCCAGCGAATCAGGGGCTCTGGCCGAACACAGATCCTGCCTTAGGACACTGAAGACAAGACCTGAATCAGCAGCTGGGTCCAGGTACTAGTGTTCTGATGGAGGTAGTAACTGCCGACATGTAATTAGGTTTCGTTTCAGGACAGCAGGCAGATGGTTTAATATAGGCTAGGTTTAGAATAGGATTTGGGTTTGCTAAAATATGAACCTCTTTTTAAATGAGAGAATAACACTTTAATCTGCTATTATTACATAGGGTGGCCTCCGACAGATGAAGTAGCCATCTGGCTATCTTTGTATAAGCAAGCTTCCGGAGCCACTGCAGTGCTTACCAGATGCTAACAGTGGCAGATGTGTAGTACATATGAACAGTCACTCTTCTGCATAGAAAAGTAAAGCATTAGAACTCAAATGCACGGAAACTATCCAGAAAGGGAGTCTCTCTACCCGATAATGAGAGCCTCCACTTTCCAAAAGCACTCAGCATTCAAAAAGTGAGACGAGATGGCTCACTGATTGCAAGCATCACTTTAATCCAGCCACCTGTGGCCTGCTTAAGATATGTTAATTTTTTAAGTCTAAAAGTGTCACATACATTATTGTAAGTTTTGCTGAGAATATTGAGAATGGATTTCAGAACCTCCGAATTATGGAGGAGGGAATGGAACTGAAAAGGCTGAGTGATCAAAGTTATAGTTCATATTTGCTCTAGAAGGTTACTCCAGTCACACTGTTAGGGGCTTGATATATCCCCTCACAGTGCAAGCACAGTACCTAGAATCACAAGGGAGGAAGCACAAAACTCCTGATCAGGACAGCGCAATGGGGTAAAATGGGTGGCCTTAAAGGCTAAGTTCATCTTTGGAACATGTTACATATTCCACCCATATTTAGGGTGGAACATGTAACATGTTCCAGCTTCTACCTCCTCTCCTCCTGCTCCCCCTGTGACAGCAAGCGGGGTATCTTCTCCCCACATCCGCTGTCACAATTTAAAAACAGCGCCTCCGCTCACATGTGACAAAATGAACTACAAGTACCATCGTCTGCCGCAGCCAACAGCTTGCAGTTCTCAACAAACTGCGAGGGTGCTGGTGAGCGCTCTCGTAGTTCTTTGATTCTTCCTGTAATTCAGTAACTGCCTGCCTGTATCGGAGGTACTGAGAGTCTGCAGGATCCAGGCATTGCCCCTGCAATCTGCTGATCACGGGTGGACTGCCATACAGACTGCAGAGTAAAACAAATAATAAATGAACAATATTTTTTTTTATAAAAGGTGAACGTAGCCTTAAATAATTGGTTGTGTGATATTTTGCCTAAAACCATCTAAATCTGGTAGAGGTTTAGCTTCAAACCATCTAGAACTAGGACGATATCTGGTCTTGGCTGATTTCTACATCCCTGATGCAAACCAAACAACCAATTATACATTCAACAGAAATCCTGCTGGTAAATGCAGGTGACCCATCACCTCTGACATGCCCATCAAAACAGTAATATGCCAGCTCTAGTGCTTGTGAAGATTTTAAGCTCTATAATCCTGAGAGGCAGGTCCACAAGAAGCACAACTAGATAATTTAATAAAATCTACCCTTTGCATAAAATTGCTTGTTGTGAAAAGATTTAAAAAAATAAAACCTTTAATTGTCTTGCTGTTAGTGACCATGCATGTTGTAACCCAGCATGGTAGAAAGCTGATAAAACTTGGCAACTATAATTAAAATTCTAGGTCTTTTACTTTCTATTCGTATTTTGTTTCAGCTCTGATGGTGGCTGTATCCTCTGTGGTTTGCAGTTCAGCAGTTGAGAGTAGTCTGTCCTCTTGAGCATGTGATCCATTCTCCAGACTGTCCAGTGCTGGAGTACTGGCCAGGTCGTCAGAGGTGGCTGTGCTTTGCTCAGTGAGTGACTGCTCCAAGCTAGTGTGTGATATGGGCATTCCAAGTGGTGGCACTTCTGGAATCGTCACCTGTTCTGTAAAGATGAAAAAAAAACACAAATGCAAAGTCACAATTTAAGGAATGGGAGAAATCGCTTGAAGAGTCTGTCAGTTTTTTAAAATAACTGCTGTAGGTGTAAAGCACACGCATCATAATGTGTGCATATGAATGTATATAAAGCTGGCCAAGCTTTGATGCCAGAGTTTTGCTGGTGACACAACATTCAGCTGCCAAAAAAATGGATTTTTGTAAAATCTTACCGTAAAATCCTTTTCTCTTAAGCTCATTGACAGACATAGTCCTCGTTGATTACTAACAACTCGGGTTATACTGCCCTCTACAGGAGTAGGACTAGACAGGAAAGAAAACGTTCTGGCCACACCCTAGGGGCAGTCCCAGAGGGTATATCCTCTCACTTCCTGCTACAGCAAATCAGTTATGTCACAAAGCAGTGTTTAGAGAATTTAACTCAACCCAACTCAAAAACATAGGGGCGGGTACTACGTCTGTCAATGAGCTTAAGAGAAAAGGATTTTACGGTAAGATTTTACAAAAATCCATTTTTCTCTGTCGCTCATTGACAGACGTAGTCCTCGTTGATTACTAACAACTCGGGACGTCCCAAAGCAGTACCACAAATGAGGGGTGGGCTAACAGAAATCAAAATCCAGAAGGCCCAACCGGAGCCAACCAGAAGCATCAAGGAGTCATCGAGCAAAAAGATGAGACCTAAGTGAAAAACCCAACAAACCCTTGAGATAGACCAACAGTCTCCTCAGATTGCGGCCTGCAGAACCTTGCGGCCAAAAGAGGCATCTGACGATGCCATCACATCAACTTTATAAAATGATGTAAAGGTATGAACCGACGATCAATTCATCGCCTTGAAAACCTGGATCGCTGACGCCTGATGGCGGAAGACCCAGGAAACACTAGGCGCCCGAGTAGAGTGCGCCTTAACAGGTAACGGAGGATTCCAACCCTTAATAGAATAAGCCTGTACCACCGTCTGACTGGTCCATCTAGATATGGTCGCGGCAGACACAGGCAACCCCCTTCTAGGGCTATCCGTGATCACAAAAAGTGAGTTCGTCTTACGAAACAAGTTCGTAGTAGTCAAGTGTACCCTGATTGTCTGAACCCCATCCAAGGAGTGTAATCCCAAGGATGGCTAGTCTTAGGACACGGGGAAGGTAACACAATATTTTTATTCAGATGAAAACTCTGAAAACCACTTTAGGAAGGAAGGATGGATTCGGAAGAAGAACCACCTTATCCCTATGAACCACCAGATATGGGGAACGACAAGATAATGTGGCCAGTTCTGACACCCTGCGTGCAGAAGTAATGGCCACCAAGAAGGCCACCTTCTGGGATAATGTAAGCAAGGGAATCTCCATAATATCTTCAAAGAGAAGTTTCTGAAAAACCGACCACACTAAATTAAGATCCCAGGCGGTAAGGGTGCACGCACTGGCGGAGCCAGATGTCGCACCCCCTGGATGAAATTCCGCACCAAGGAATGATTAGCCAAAAGTTTCTGAAAGAAGATTGCCAACGCTGAAACCTGACCCTTGATGTGCTCAAGGACAGTTTCTGCTCAACCCCTTGTTGCAGACAGACCAAGATTCGGGTCACCGAATAGGTATGTGGGGGAAATCCAAGAGATTCACCCCACGCAATATAAGACTTCCCTGTGCTGGAAGTCGCTTTCCTTGCTTTAACTGGAGGTAGGAATAACTGAAGCTGACACTCCCTTGTCCTTCAGTACCTGGGTCTCAATGGCCAGGCCATTAAGCCAGCGATAGTAAAACAAGATGGAAGATCGGTCCCTGAGACCGCAAATCCTCCCTGAGAGGACGTCTCCAAGGAGCGACCGCGACTAGCCTCACCAAGTCGGCGTACCAGGCTCGACGAAGTCAGTCCGGAATTTCCAGAATAACTGGAATTCCCTCCACCTCTATCCTGTGAAGAAGTTCCCGCAGTAACTTGAGAGGATGGAAGGCATGCCGTAGCTGATACTGCCCCCACGGGGCGATCAGCGTTTCTGCTGCGTCCGCTAGAGGATCGCGGGTGCGAGCTACAAACCTCCGCACCTTCCTGTTGAGCCAAGGTGCCAACAGATCCACATCCGGGGTGCCCCAATGAAGGGACAGCTAGTGAAAAACCTCTGGATGAAGAGGCCATACCCCTTGATCCAGAATCTGATGGCTGAAATAATCTGCCGATTTCCCACCCCCGGAGTGAACACTGCGGGGAGATCCGGAACAAACCGTTCCGTCCAATGAAAGATGCTAGTCGTTTCGATGGCCACCAGGACACTCTAAGTGCCCCTTCCTTGACATAAGTCAGGACCGTGGCATAGTGCGATTGGATCCGAATCGGGCTGCTCTAGAGCTGCTCGGTCCAGTAAATCAGACAAAATCTGATCGCTCTCAGTTCCGATACCCTATTGGTAACCTGGATGCTATCGGAAGGAATTACTTCCCCTGGTTGAGCATTGGAGACTTCCTGGTCCGCTCGCTCAACCGGATCCGATTGTCCAGGAAATCGGAATTCTGATTCCATTAGAAAAAAATCTCCTTCAGGAGAATTCGGGTATGAGACTGGGTATACGGTGCTGCCTCTAAGAAGGCCACCATCAGTCCCAGCCAATTGACGGACAGCAACATCCGAATCGTTGACTGAACCTTCTGGAGTTTCTCCGCAAGGAGAAACTTTTTTGCCCAGGATGTATCCAACCTTAGGCCCAGATAGTGATAGTTCAGTCTCCTGGTGGGAACCAGGGATGATCTTTGGGAAGGCGAAGAAAACGCTGATGTCCTGCGATGATGGGGATCTAAGGATAGGCATCCTAAATGTCTATGGACGCCAGGAAATCCCCCTGATGCAGGAAGGTCACCACTGTTCGGATGGACTCCATCTTTCCCCAAGTCCAGAAATTGGACGCACCTTGCCCTCTTTCCTGGGCATTGTGAACAGGTTCGAATAGAACCCCTGAAACCGTACAATGTTAGAAGGGAAGAATCGCACCGGTGGAAGTGATCGAAACTCGATCCTGTATCCTGACCGTATGACCTTCCTTTAAAGAGGGATTCCTCAAACGGATAGCGCCTAGCCATGCGTTTGGAAATAACAGGGGTTCGTTTCAAAACGACCCCATTTGGGTAAAGGAAAATCCTTCGCCCTTTTGGTAGGCTAACAAGTACCAAAAAGGAATCTCAGTCTCAGCTACCTCTGCCGGTGTAACCTCAAGACTAAAGGTTTCCCGGACGGACACAACTAGTGCATCCACCACTCTTGTGCTATGGCGGAGGCAGAAACGTTCTCTTCACTGCTGAGGAGACATTACCTGAGACAACAGCCCCATAAGAGGGACCTGCAGCTGCATTGACCAGCTCCGAATCCGTATCTGAAGTATCAGATAAAAAATGGGGGTAGGCGGGGGTCACTTCTTGACCCCCGTCCCTGACAGGCCACCTCCACCCGGGATACCAAAGACTCCAAAACTGCCGAAAATGCATTAAAAACAAGTGGGGTACTGGAGGGTCCTGCGGCCACCTTGAGGGGATCAGGTGGGGATACCTATGCGGCAGAGTCAATGATTATACAAGACATTTGCCAGCGACAAAAAAATGACAAAGTAAAAAACTTTTTTTTTTTTTTTTTGTAATCCCCCAGCGCAACAGCGCCCCTCAGTGTTACCTGCCTCTTTGGACCCCACAGAGAGAGAGAGAGACCCCAAGGCTCATCCCTGATGCACAGAAGTTTTCTATCAGCTTGCTCAGTGCTGTCCTGTTACAGACAGGAAGTCTTTGGCCCTTTTTCCTGGGTAAAGGAGGCGGCTCTGCCCCTTAACACGCCTTTCGGCGCCTCCCCCTGGCTCCACGAGGTGTTTGGTCACCTCAAACATGGCCGCCCCCATGCTGGAGACACGAGGCTACGCCAATATGGCGGCCTCGTGCGATCTGCCAGACAATGGCGGCGGCCTGTACAGGATTCTATGTTCGCCTGCGGGAGTATCTCGGCCCCACAACCTTCACCCTGATGGTGATAAGCCTGGCCGGCGGTACCGAACCCTGGCGGGCCGCATGCGGTCCGTGGGCCGTCGGAAGGCAGCTCTCTGCCCTTGCTGGAGGAATGGCGATCTGGACTGCAGTGCTTCAGGCATAGGCATCGCCCTGTGAACACCTCTGACAGGTAAGATACCTCTTGCTACATTAGTAATGCCCATTCTAGTACTGCCACTGACTTCAGTCACCTTTACAGTTTTAAAATGACATTAGATAGTCAGCTCCCAAACCAAGCCTCCTGGTTTCTGTTCACAAAAATCACACTCAAATTGGGGGATCTGTGACCTGTTATAGGATAGAGGGGAAACCCATCCTACCATTCCAGAGAGGGGCCCGCGTTCACCACAAACCCGTCAGGGGAAAAGGGGGAACATACTACTCACCATACCGGAACCAGGCGGGCGCCACTCCTGACAGAACCCCTCTCCACCGGGGTGGGGGGCTGTCGACCAGTACGGAAGCTGTGACTCTTGGTCATTGGCGTTCAAGCGAGACGTTTAACTCGCAGGGTCAGTCCCCGTCCAGTGGGACAATGTCGCGGCCGACCCAGCGCGGAGCTATGGCCTGCACGCGCTCGTAGGCTGAACTGGGGTGACCACTGGATCTCAACATCCAGCCCGTCGCCCAGTTACAGCTTGCTTGCTTGAAGATCTCACAGGAACACTGGCGAAAAAAAGCTGTCTAAAAAAAAAATCTTTCTAAGAAAAAAAATCCTGCCAGGACCGAAGATCCTAGCAAGGCATCTAGGTCCTTACTCCTAACTAGACAGAAAAAAACTGATTTGCTGTAGCAGGAAGTGAGAGGATATACCCTCTGGGACTGCCCCTAGGGTGTGGCCAGAACGTTTTCTTTCCTGTCTAGTCCTACTCCTGTAGAGGGCAGTATAACCCGAGTTGTTAGTAATCAATGAGGACTACGTCTGTCAATGAGCGACAGAGAAAAGGGCTTTAGAGGCTCCTGCAGGTTTGTGCAATGACCATCTTGGTCCCCGTTCCTTATACCTACACTTTGTTTTTTTGTCATTCACCATAATTTTCTCAAACTGCAATGTTCTGTGCACTATTATTTTAGATAAAAATAATTCATTTTTTTATTTCCCCTTTTCAATGTTTTGCTTGGCTATACCATTTTCTGCCCTCACATATTTTAAAAATTCACTGGTTTGTCATGGGTGAATAGCAGGAACCTCGATAAGTCAGACATGACAGGTTTTTTGATTCTACTGTAAAGCCCTGCAAAGAGCACTTCACAACCTACATCCCCACTAGATAGTCTGAAGGTTGTTTAAAGCTAAACACTGGGCACAAAAACCTTCATTTAAAGAATAATGGGATTTTTGTACTCACCGTAAAATCCATTTCTCCAAGTTCATCAATGGACACAGCGCTCCGTTAATCATGACTATAGGGTTATATCACCTCCTACAGGAGTAGGACTAGGCAGAACAAAAGACTTGGGTACGCTCATGGGCTGTCCTTAGCTGTTAAAGAACCTCCTCTCTGCTATAGGTATTCCGTTTAGTAGTAAGATGTATTAGAAGTACCAAAACTCCAAAGATGGGTGGGTGCGGTGTCAGTCGAACTCAGAGAAATGGATTTTACGGTGAGTACAAAAATTCTATTTTCTCTTCTGTTCATCGACGGACACAGCGCTCCATTAATCTTGACTATAGGGACGTCCAAAAGGAAAATGAGGGGTGTGGAACACAACCCAAGGCTAAACACAGAGACCTAACCAGGTCACATGAGCCCCATCTGAAATAAAAATTTAAGGAAAAACACTCCTCAAGAGGGAACAGCCTCTCTTAAACAGCAGCCTGCTAAATCTTGCGGCCAAAAGAAGCAGTCGAAGATGCCAAAATATCTACTTTGTAGAACTTGGTGAAAGTATGCACCGTCAACCAAATGGCCGCCTTTGCAAACCTGAGATATTGACGCTTGATGACGGAAGGCCCAGGAAGTACTAAGCGCCCGAGTAGAATGCACCATGACAAGGACAAGGAAAAGGAGCAACCTGACCTTTAAAAGAATAGACCCGAGTTACCATCCGTCTGATCCATCTAAAGATGGTAGCCAAAGAAGCAGCCAGCCTTTTCCTTGTGTAACCACAAAAAGCGAGTTTGACCTCCGAAAGGACTCCATAGCTGCCAGATACACACGAATCACATCCAAGGTATACAGAGCAAATTCTTTGGGATGAGCCGGCTTGGGACACAAGGCAACACAATGTCCTCATTCAAATGGAAGTCAGAGACAACCTTAGGTAGAACGATGGATAGGGACGAAGAACCACTTTATCTCTATGGACTACTAAATAGGGAGTACGACAGCATAGTGCCGCCAACTCCGATACCCTGCGGGCCGAAGTAATAGCCACCAAGAATGCCACCTTCTGGGACAACGTAGATAAGGGAATCTCCTGAATATTCTCAAATGAAGATTTCTGGAGAACCGAGAGCACTAATTTTTTAATTCCATGGTGGCAAAAGAGACCGTACAGGTGGAGTCACATGTCGAACCCCCTAGATGAAGGTAGAACTAAAGAGAGCGTGGCTAGGAGTCGCTGAAGGAAAATTGCCAAGGCAGAAACCTGGCCCTTGATGGTACTCAAGGCCAACTTCTGCTCAACATCCCATTGAAGAAAGGCCAAGATCCAAGCCACAGAAAAGGAACAAGGATGAGCGCCAAGCAACTCACACCAAGAAATGTACACCTTCCACATACAATGGTAAATCTTGCTGCTCTGGCCATCTCCAGCATCATGCCAGACCACGGTAAAATGGCCACCGTGACTACACAGACCATGGGAAAATGGCCGCCGTGACTACACAGACCACACAAACATGGCCGCCAGCCGAAGACCAAGCAAAACCAAGGAAAAATGGCCCCCGTGACATCACGGACTACACAAACATGGCCGTTCGATGGCACAGGAGTCTGCGCTGTGCCCTCTGCACTGGTGCACTTGAAACCCCACCAGACTTCAGGTACTGCACTCCATACTGCTAAGGCAGGACACACATCACCCGCAGAGCTGCTCTACAGAGGGGGGGGACGGAGGGGAGACAGCCTGGGGGTCTGCCTTGCACACTCTGCATTGGGACCCCCACCAGACTTCAGGTCCTGGGAACATTCACCGGGGGGGGGGGGGACTGAAAGCTCAGCTGAACTGAGGGATTTTAGGATGGGAGGAGGGGCCATCCCAGGAGGGTGCCCCCGTCCACCCCAAACTGCACAAAGAGGGTGGGGGGACTGTACACAGCTGTGTGTGTGAATGATGCAGCCAAGTTTAAAATAATAATTCTGCAGTGTACGGGGCTTTTCTAATACAAATAATAATTATGATATTGGGCATGTTTTTTTTATTTGTAATTCATGTGAGTGGGAAGAATAATCTATGACGCTTTCTATCAGGATCATAGCTTTCCTCCCAGGGATACCTGTGTGCATCCTTGAAAAGCCTTCCGATCCTTCTCTCTGCACATCATGGTGATATTTCACTGCTACTTTTCAAAGCTTATCATTAAGATAAATTAGCTACTTATGTGCTGAAACTTTGTCTTCAGCAGTGATAAAAAAAAAAAAAAAAAAAAGTCAATGTGCTGTGCAGAGGAAAGATAAGGCTCCGAGTTGTAAAGGATGCCCCCCTGTGGTAAAAAAAGTAACTAACAATGCTTCAGGAGCGCTGGCAGAGGACCCAAGAAGAGGAGGATCAGGGCTGCTTTGTGCAAAACTATTATACAGAGCAGATAAGTGTGACATATGTTATTTTAATAAAAACGAATTTGAGCATTTTTCTATTACTTTAACTCCTATAAAAGTGGGGATTCAATTTTTACATTTCTAGTTCAAGGAGTTGACACAATGTTTTGTTATCAATGGATTTCTGAAAGCAGAAGATTAAAGCACTGACCACAAGTAGTGAAGTACAGTAGAAAAGGACATATTTAGCGCGCACACAAAATATTCAGCCATGTATGTATTTACAGCAATTTGAACATACCAATGTATGCACTGAGCTCTTCAGCACTTAGAATCTTGTCTGTTCCTATAGGAAGCTCCGAAGTCACGTTAAGAAATTCTGGTGACGTTACATCTATCAGTTTGGTTACATCTGGAATTTCAGACACTTGGATGTTTGAATTATCCGGAAACCCTAAAGTGAAATACATACTGAGTCAATCTTTGCAATCCCACAGACCTATTCTACATATCCAACATTTATAAAATGTGAATGATCCCTTTATCTGACAAGTGTTATTTCATGACTGATTTAAAGGGAAGCAAAACTGTTGTAGATAACTATGTACACAAAATAAAACATGAAACAATAGTCCATGTCCTTATGTGCATGCAATTTATTTTTTAGTAAATAAAGCCACTGATAAGTATCACTCAGTACTCCAGGCGTAATCCCACCACCTACTGGAGTGTAACGCACCACATCAGAATAACCACCCAATTGAAGGCAACTCAAAACAGACTTCATAATATCCTTTCCATGGAATCAAACTTGCTTGCTTCAATATCACTGAAAAATCAGTTTGTTCTTGTTCCAGCCTATAGGTCTGCAATGCTCCAGAAAGAGGCTTATCATAGTGTAATAGGTTCATTATAAAAACAAGGTAAACCCACAGGGAACACTGACATAACATGCGTGCACCCAGGGCTACAGATAATGGCAATATTAGATAACAGCCACGACAGTGATCTCCGATGTGTCATTTAGAATCAGGCATGTACCAAGGTGTCTCTTAGGCCGCCCATACATGGTTCGAATCGATTCTAACTGGTAATGGACAGGCTAAATGTACCAAGTCCATCGATCAACTTGGGTACAACAAGCCTGCCAGATTCTCTTGTCGTTAGCAGCTTTTGTGCTCTGGACAGTGATGGCAGTATTAAAGCTATGATTTGTCCAAAAAAAGTCTAACATAGCTGCAGAAAAATCTGCCTTGGTCAGATATGCTGCTTTTTTGGTGCTAGAATTGGATGCAGAGACTGGTGTTAAAATAGGGTTTCTACTCTGATGCAAGGGAAGTGGTAGTTTGAGCGCTTTGCAGGCCTTCAGCAGAGTGAATGTTCGCCTGAAATTTTGCTGTGATTTCCTTGCCCCTGGTTTTCACCTCTGCTATCCCCTAAGGCAGTGTTTCTCAACTCCCGTCCTCAGGGCACACCAACAGGCCAGATTTGCAAGAAAACTGAAATACATCACGGGTGATATAATTTGCTGCTCAGTGATTGCAGTATTCTAGTCTGCATCTCCCCAAGGCAACACTTAAAATCTGGCCTGTTCGTGTGCCCTGAGGACCGGAGTTGAGAAACACTGCCCTAGCGTAGCAAGCGTGTCTGTGAAGGAATATTCAGAAAGCCGGGTGTAAACTGTTCTGTAGTGAAGTCCTCATGGAAAAAAGGCAGTAGGAAGTGCCCAAGTACCTTATAAGGGGGGCTCTAGGTGGAAGTGATGGCATTAATGCAACCTCCTAGTCATCCACCTGAAATCACGCATGGCAAGGTGGGAATTTTAATTCTGCAAAAGTGGATGATTTCAACACAATGTCTGGTTTCCTGGTAGTTTTATGTACAGAAGAATGAATACTATTTAGGAAACCTGTAATAAAATAAGGGTACAGTATTGTTCCAGTACAGGGTAAACCGGTCTTACCTGTCCATGACACTGGTCCCTAATTAGGGTCCAGGCTTTGCCCGTCACAGTGGGCATACTCCTGAAGAGGTCTTCAGGGTCAAGTTCAATAGGAATGGATCACAGTGTGGCTAACTACAAGCTTATGAAGAACAAAGCAATTCACATTAACGCACCTATAGCATTTATTATGTGGTTATGATGGGTTTTCGTTGTGTTTATGAAGCATTGAAAAAGCTTCAGGAATGTTTGATAACTGCCCATGAAAGTGTTGCTTTTCTAGTGGAAGGGATGTAGAGGAAATTATCTACTTGGAGGCTTGGTTAGGTTGTAATGTGATTGCAAAGCAATAATCACAAACCAGGCACTCCTGGGATGCCTGTAGAGTGGAGGGATAGACGTAAGCCTGTGAGGCTCCCCAGCGGTTGTTCTGCTGTTAGCCAACTAATGGCTCAGTAAAGAGATTTGCACCCAGGGCAGCCATAGGAAAAAATCCAGTCCAGAAGTCAAAGAAATAATCACAAATCTGGCGCTCCTGGGGTGCCTTTAGGGTGGAGGGATAGAAATAAGCCTGTGAAACTCCCCCGGCGGTTTTTCTGCTGCTAGCCAATGAGCATAGGAAGGGTGCTGATATGAACAAAAGTACATGAGGAAGGCAGCGCATGAACCACACCGGGATGCAATGGATAAGGAAGTCAGGTGAACATCCAGTATAGAAAGGGTTAACAGTTTATTGGTATTGATAACCGAAAAACAAAGTACATAAAATGCTTACATCCCCCTGGGCTGGAGTGGACAAGGGCACCTGGCAGCAAGCAACACGAGTGCGAGGAGGTCAGTCTCCCAGGACTGCTGAGCAGTGGTGCACAAAGCGGAAACCAGCCGGCGTAAGGATGAAAGGACTCCGCTGTAGTTCCGTAGCGGTGACATCAGCCGGACAGGCGCCACTTGCGGGGAAATACCAGGAACCAGGGTGGAACACAAGCTATATGGTTGCCATGACTACATGTTTCGTGCTATGCGCTTTATCAAGTCATTGCATCCCGGTGTGGTTCATGTGCTGCCTTCCTCATGTACTTTTGTAATGTGATTGCAGACTTTTTGGTGAATTCCCTGCAAGATGGATTTGTATACTTTGATCTCTGACATTTGGCTTGGTGCAGCTTAACTTTGTTGAAACAAAAAGCTTTGCCACTGGCAATAATGTTCAATGGCTGATTGATTCTTTTGCCTGAACACATGGCTGCTCGGTACAAACAGGAAGTGGCTGGAGCTGCTCTGTCCTAGTTCCCTAATATTTCCCAGTGCATTCTGGGATACAGGAAGCTCCATTGCCTCTCATTCAGCACCCAGCTTAAATGTTATGAATTCTTCACTAACGCCATAAATTCTATAGGTGCTCTTAAGATGCTGTTACAAAGCATTACCACTGAAATCAACGGAGGCGGCTGACAAATGTCAATGCCTAATGAAAGTGACCTGCAGCTTAATTTTTTAACACGCCACAACATGTGCCCTGTAATGTAATTAAGACAAATCTATTAACCTATGAGTAGCCTCTTTCCTGAGCATTGGATACTTACATGCTGGAACAGGAAGGTGCTCATTTGTCAATAGGATATCCATTTTTACCAAGTTCAAGACCATAGAGGGAAGCAAATTTGAGTCCATGGAGGGGAGATTATGCAGTGCATCTTGAATTACCTTAAAACAGGTGGTCATTCTGATGCAGAGAGTTCCGGTGAGATTGCACCTGTAGTACTGATTGATACACATTTGTGTATCTATTTACTATTAAAAATTGCGTATAAGGATATGGTCTAATGCTTCAGGTTTTATTTTAGTTTTTAATGTTTGCTAGCACATATGTAAGTTATCTGTGTGCTCTATTATGGTTTGCGGTTATTTAAATATTTTTTAAATGATATACGTGTTTTGTGAAAGGACAGTGTTCTGTAAACGGATGACATGAGAGGAGGGGAAGACAGGACAGCTTTTGCGTAAGTGAGATGCAAACCTACTGTCAGAGCGCTGGACGTATAACAAAAGCTATAATACCGGCGCTCAATGAAAGTGTAAACTGCATATAACTGGCAGCAATCTATCCACTGATTTAATGGCAAATTTTATGTTTTTTCCTGGAGTTCTTCTTTAAAGAGAATTAATGCATTTTTAGTGAGCACTTTTTAAGTGACCCTCCTCCCCTTTTGTCCAATCACTAAGCACTTTCTCTTTTATGAATGGGTTCACAGAATACAAAGTGATCTGTGATTGGACAAGAGGAGAGAAGAGGTGGAGAAAGGCCAGGATTGGCTTGTATGTAGAAAAGCTGAAAATCTCCTGGTGGAATGCTGAAAGTATAGCAAAAGCTATGTTATTGGCACCTAATGAAAGTATAAATTATAAATAACAGACAATGATCTAGGAGTTTGTAAGTGTTCTCCCAGAAGCACTTTTTACAGAGCACAATGAGATGTATTTAAAAGCCTGCTGGCTGGTATGCTGGAAACAGGAGTTCTCATTAAAGTTAAAGTGATTGTAAATGATCACCTTGTAAAACATCCCGTTAGGTTTAAAATAGAAGTGAAAAGATATATAAAAAAAAAATAAAAACATTATGAATACCTTTTTTCCTTTTTTATAAGTGATCACCATTCCCTCTATAATCAGCTGCATAAGAGCTGGGGGGAGGAGAAGCAGCAGCACACTGAACTCTCCAGTAAAAGGCTGTGCAGTGGTGGCGTGTCAGTACAAGTCTAATGATTGGAGGAGAGCTGTGCTCTCATGCTTAGTGTGGTCAGCTTTTAACAGGAAAGCAGAGGGACTGGCACGAACACCGGGGATTTCGTACAAAAGGAAGCAATACAAAGAAAACAGGATACTCTCTCATACAAGTACATAGTACAGCAGGCACATATCAGGAATATGAAGTGTTGGGGTAACAAACACTTAAATCTATCATATGGACATTTTTTGATGGCTTTACAATAATTACTAGTGAAAATCGAACTATACTGTAAGGATTGTGTTTGAATAAAAAATACCATAGTATACATAAAGAGAGGATAAGGGGTGTTCTCATGTTGTAATACCTGGATTTACCACTCTCTGTATCGGTGGCGGCAGGACCAGAGTATGCTCCCCAGCATCGAGTGGTGTTTGCATTTCAGCCAGCGTGACAGCTTCATCAGCCATATCAGTGTGCGATTCTGGTGCCAGCAGAGGAGCCTAAAAACAAGGATACGACACATGTTACATTCTCATCCATTAACAGCAGCAGCTTATCTAACAGCCAAATTCAGCTTTGCAAGGCCATGAACTCAGAACACAGGTCATATATTTGGAAGGAAGAAGAAGATGTAATGCACTGATTTGCTCAGAACAAGGTAGGAAGGAAAGGAAAGTGGTAGAGGACTGATCTCCTAGGAAGCGGTTTATAAAACTCTTGGAAATCTACAGAAAGAAGGAAATAAATCCAGAAACGAGATAAAGAATCTTGCATGAATTAAAGCAAGGGTGCTCATTCTTTTGACGAGCAAGGGCCACTAAAATGATTTAGTAACCGGTCGTAGACCACAATGGACGACAGGGTTTTACCGCCCCCCAAGCCGCAAATGCGAACGAGCCCTTACTGTCCTGAGCCCACTATAAGGCTGCTTTCACACTAATGCGCTGTGGTTTACCTGCAGCGCTGGTGCAGCACAGTGCACCTTCGACTTGCCTGCAGGTTAGTATTGCTTTGCCATAGAATTCCAATATATATTGCAGGTGTGGTGCACTTTCTGAAAACTCACCAAACCTGCAGGATATAACAGAAGTCTATTGCAGCTAACCTTCATGAAAGTCGCAGGTGCACTGCACCTGCGGATCAGTGTGAAAGCAACCTAATAACCCTTTTTATCTGTGCCAATTGCAAAAGTTCAGTGTTTATGATATTTAATACAGCTACAAATTTTACGATTGCGGCTTCTGCTGGCATCGCTCTCCAGGCTGCTAGAAAGCTCCCAGGTGAAATGCACTTGGTATCACTCTGCCTGGGACAGGAGCCGATGCTACAGATGAAGCATCGGCTTATGTGACTCCTGCTTGCTCCATGGCTGCCTGCTTCTTTCACTGCCGGCACTATCTCTATGCACTCTGATGCTCTGGGATGGTGAGCTGGCAACCCAATGATTGTGATCTGGGCTTGCCGACTCACCATCCTAAAGCATAGGCATGCTCATCCCTGTTTTGAGGTAGAGGGCCACATGTAGCCTGCGGGCCACAGGTTGAGAACCCCTGAATTAAAAGATACCCAAATCCAAAAACAAAAATGTAAAAAATTGTGGCATATTAGTCCTTAGATGTGGCTGCATTTGTTTTATTTTTATTTTTTCAGACATTTTCAGCAAATAAAAAAATACCTGTTGATCTTGCGAGAAATGCAGTGTCCTTGTCACTTCCTGTGAGCTTAACAGAAATTAAAATAGAAGTATGGAGTCCCTGAAAAAAAATTTAATCTGCCCCCGCTGGTTCCAGACCGAGAACTGAGCGATCAAACACCACTGATCGCTCGAATCTCGGTCTTCAGGCTGCAGAGAGCTGGTGACTGTCAGTCACCGTGTCTCTGTTCTGCCCCTCCAGCGCTCACTGGAGCACTGGGCTGTGGAAGGGTCCACAATCAGCTGAAAAGGAGTCACAGGACAGAACAAAATGTGATCCATAGGAGAAGTACAGCCAAAAAAAGCCACTACTACTAAAACTACTGTAAACTACTACTGTGGAGACTCTCATAAATTTACAGAAGTTAGGACTGCAGGTAATACAGGGTGCCGTGAAGTGGCTTTGGAGCTTACGCATACGTTTGCAAATGTGTGCTAACCTAAACCCCTGTTTTTACCGCATACTGTTAAGACAGGTTAATTCGGTTGGTAAGCAGAATTTCTCTGGTTTTGTCCTGTAAACTACTAAGCCCCGGTTCACACTATGAATCCCACAGGAATGCACTGCACATTCCTGTGCAATTTACATGTGATTTAGTGCTGTGCGATTTGAGCCCATTCATTTTGAATAGGCTCAAATTGCATGGTATCGCACCAGAAGTAGTGCATGCACTACTTTTTGAAATGCACTGGAAGTTTTGAAATGCATGGGAGTTTTGTTGTACCATGCAATCTGGTGCAGGCGTTTGAGACCTGTGTTTGCGGTGTCATTAACTTTACATTGACACCCGCAGCAGATCGCAACTGTAGTGCATTTTGAACGTGGTGTGAGAAACGCGGATGGAACGCGGGTTTACCGAACTGCAATCTAGTGTGAGCCTAGCCTAATCCTGTCAGCCCTAATGTAAGGCAGATGAACAAATGGGAAACATGTTTGTAGTCTAGCCTGGCCCCCCTCCAAAGATTCAGTACAGGAGTGAGAGTAGACACCCAAGGACAGGTGGTGTGTTATCTACAAGACAACCTGATTTAAAAAAAAAAAAAAAAAAAAAGTGCTTGAGAAAAGGAAATAAATGCAGCCACTACATCCAAGAACTGCAACAAATTAAATTTGGATCCTATTTAAGCACATGGGTAAAAAGCAGTGTTCATTAGGGAGGTGGTAAGTGGACCAGTGAAGTCAGCCCATCCTCATCATTCTTCCTGAATTCACAAACCAATAGACGCAGTACAGATTAGGGCTGCACCGATACCGGTATTGGTGCTGATACTAAGCATCAGCACAAGTACGCGTACAAATGCTCCTGTACCTGAAACCGATACTTTTGCAGTGCAATTTGAGCTCATACAAAATGAATGGGCTCAACTTGCACTGCAAAGACTTGCAAGTGATTTGAACAGGAATTCAGTGCGATTCCCATCAAATCTCATGCGGTTTACCCCACCACTCCTGTATGAACCCAGGATTGTCATAGTGACATCAGCCTGGGTTCACACAGGAGAAGTGTGGGAAAACGCATGGTATTCAGACAGGAATCACACCGCGTTCATTTTGTATGGGCTCAAATCACACCACAAAGTTATCAGTAACTGACGAGTACTTAGGCACAAAGACAAAAAACAGTATTGGTGCAACCCTAGTACAGATGTATTAAAGAGGTTGTAAACCCACTTTGTTGACATTTAACTATAGGTAAGCCTACATTAAGGCTTACCTATAGGTGCTATAAATATCTCCTAAACTTGTACCGTTTAGGAGATATTTACAGTGCATGCAGCTGAGGACGTCATCGGCGCATGCGCTCTGAAGGAACAGCCAACCGTGCTGTTCCTTCAGATCCCAGTGCCGTGAACGGCGGCTTCCGCATGCATGCGCGGGAGTGATGTAATCGCTCCCCTGGCCAATCAGATGGCGGGAGGACGAGATTTAGGAAGCAGTCCTGTCGGCACTGAGGGGTAAGTACTTCATAAAGAGCTAGTATGCGATGCATACTAGCTCATTATGCCTTTGTCTTTACAGTTTTTTTTTTTTTTTCACATTTTTTTAAGAGGGTTTACTTCCTCTTTAAATACTGGATGCAGGCTTAAAAGACACAATTGGAAAATTAATGGAAATCCTATGCATAGATTTACAAGTTATTTGTCTGCTGCGGAATATTCAAATCTGCCTAACCATTTGCATTTAATTGGTCTGGTCATACACAATTATACGGCTTTTTTCATGTGCTACAACATCTAGAAAACGTAATATATTGACACAAATGAGAGGCTCTGTAGAGAAAACAGCAGATGACAAAGGTAAAGTAACAAGCGACTGCACAACCTTATAGTAAAATAATAGATGAATTATTGAATCCCGCATCATACCTCGCTATATCCGTTTGTTGGTGGCAAAACAGGCTCATGTTCTGATGGTAACGGTGAGGGTGGTTTTATTTCATACTTTTGCTCCAGCCTCGAAGAGTGTAAAGGAATCCGATGTAAATAACCGTAACCAATGCCGCAGCCCAAACTGAAACAATAAAAACAGAACATTTATTCTGAAAGCTCTCAATAATAATCAGAAAAACCTCCACAGAATACACTTCATTTAGGATTGGTCGTACATAAAGGTAAGAAACGACCAAGTGATCTTTCATGACTTCATAACTGTCACTTTTACTTCTAAAAAAAAGAAGATAAATACAAACAACAGAATACAATGCTATCCTGTGTTAAAGTTATTGTATGGTAATCCCCTAAGATGCACGGGCACATTAAAGGGGAATTCCAGCTGCTCCCTGTAAGGAAGGGATGGATTACCAGGAACCCATTTGTTATTGTTATCTCAAGCATTAAAGTTTCTCTCTTCTGTACCAGATGCAGTTACAAAAGACATTTAAGGATAAAATGCCAGTGTGGAGGGATGAGGAGTTTCTGCTGCTATACTCCTAGAGCTAACAGGTGAAGATACTCAATTTAGCTTAAAGCGCTGTTTATCTTTTAAGAGCTTTTTTCTTGCCCAAAAATTCTACCTAGCTTTCTCCTGCCATGTAATGTTATAGAGTGGGCTGTGGAGCGAACATAATTAACTGTCTGTACGATGCTGGCAGATCTCATTATCAGTTGTAAACTAGATTTGAACACTTTCTACAATACCAAAGGATTAAAGATCTCAAAGTTTTAAATTTGTAAAACTTTTAGGTGTGCTGTGTTAATGGAAACACATAACAAACATACAGTGGGGGCTTCCCAAGTTTAACTGTAAAAATAGATTTTAAAGGGATAATTCACCTTTACCACAAAACTGCCTAAGCAGAAAAAGGGCATCTGTATATAAAAACAAACGGTGCAGCTAAGTTGAATAACGCCTTTGCTATAGGTGTAGGCCATTTGCATACCTTATGAAGCCTGACTGGAATACTCCCAGGACGTTGCTAAGTGAGGCCTAGTCATCACTGCTCACCTCCACCATTACAGGAGTGAGCTCCTAAATGCTGAGATCAGAGCTACTGCGTCAGGGGAAAGAAAAAGTATGTGAGGGGGTTTGAATCAGAGAGAACTCACTCCTGTTATAGTGGAGGTGAGCAGTGATGACTAGCAACGTCCTTGGAGTATTCCAGTCAGGCTTCATAAGGTATGTAAATGGCCTACAGCTATAGCAAGGGTAATATTCATCTTTAGTCAGAGCTGCATAGTTTGTTTTATTCTACAAACATCCCTTGCCTGCATAGGCAGGTTTTGTTTTTTTTGGAAAGGTGAACTATCCCAAAAAAAAATTATATATTATATTCACCCCTTTGAAAAAGCTACGGGCTGTTGTAGCGCAACGCGTCAGAGACAAGCCGTGTCGACGTCACTTCCGGTCTTCGGGCGAGACCGGAAGCATCAGAGGCTGCTTTTTTGCCTTTTGCTGACATATCACCACTGTCTAGTAAGTGTTGTATCTTTTATCTAATAAATGTATACCCTGAAATGCTACACTATGAGAGTTTCTATTCCTTGAGCGCCTGATAGATGCATGGAGAGAGAGATTTGTATACATCTAAGCCGGGATTACTTGATTTCCGTTTACAATACTGAGTTTAAAACATTGGAGATAGACCGAATTCTCTGCTGAAGATTGAGAGGCTGGAGAGAAGTGAATAAACACATCATATAAACGCTCGATCCGAGTGTTGTGGAGGTGAGCGGCCACTGCTTTCGGTGTTGGATTGCGTGCTCACCTGCGCACATTTGCCTTGCTGCAATTGGAAGTCTGAATGCACCCTGTTTATTCACTCGGATTTCTTCCTTTTTTTGAATTTCCTGAGCACCTTGCACTTTAATCACCTTAAAAAATAATTTTTTCTGAAGGAATTATGGACATTATGTAGCACCACTGCACTTTGTTACTCAATATTTATGTTCTAAGTTACACTGATCAATATTATTATTTATTGTTTTCACGATTTATCTGAACATCCATTGTTGTGGGTTTATCACTGAATATTTTCTTCAGATTTTCACAATAATTTATGTCCCACACTGACACAGATTACTTCATTTATTTTCACTGATTATCATCACAGCACTTTTATGCACAATTTTGGAATTCAACATTTATGCATTTTATTTCACTCGCAATTTTTCACATCGGTTTTTAAATAGAATCTTATTGTGATTTATTTCTTCCATTATTATCTGCAACACCTCTGTGCCTTTTGATTTTTTTGGAGATTTTTTATTATTATGATTGGAAGATTTGTTTGATCTATACTATCTCCAATTGTGAGCTGATCTTTAAGGAATACTGATTTTAGATTCATCCACTGTTTTTATGCATCTGCGGTTTTTTTTAGAATCTCCAGTTGTATTTCTGGCATTGTAACAGCTAGAGTGGTTCATCTTAAGAGGAGAGCGCTGATTTTTTGCTTTTCAATATATATATATATATATATATATATATATCCTACTAGTCATTAGATGAGGTGGCTGCAGGACTTTATTTTTCATGTGGTATTTTAAAAACACAATGAACCTTCCAGTAAGATGCTTCCTGTACCTGGCTAGTTATGATCACACACTCCTATGGAGGGAGCCATTGTTGTCACCCAGGCTGGACTTTAAACATGTCATCCTCATTTCACCTCCATTACATGGGGAGATAGGGGGTTGAGTTTACAGAAGGAAGATAACATTAATTGTGCTTTCAAGGAAGTGACAAGAACTCTACATTTCAACCAAAATCAACAGGTATTTTCTGTACTTGCCAAAAATGTTCCTAGCCTGAAAAATAAAAACGAGTGCAGCCACCACATTAAAGGACTGGTAAGCTGCAATATATATTATTGATCCAGGTTTTAAATATCCTTTAACATTCCTGTGCATCTCAATACTGCAGAAAAACAAGCAAAGAGGGTGAGGGTCAGAACATGAAAACTTAAATGCTTCAGAATCGGGAATCTTTTTACCTATCCAGGTATTCAAGAGGGAAAATCCCTTTATGATGCACACACTTGTCTACCTTTCAATTTCTTTCAACCCAAGACTTATATGAATAAATTACGGCTTAGTATACCTTCCTTCACCTCCCCATGCCCCATTGGGGGTTACAAACACCTCTCGGCAGGAGTCGGTCTCAGTGTTGTAGACCAGCAACTTCAGTGGTTTCCCCTCATGAGATTCTATTAAAGAGTAGAAATCTTCTGACTGTAACAATACAAGCAAGACATACAGTTTACTGTGTTACACATTAAAAACAGATAAATATAAATCAAATTATGCTTTGTATTTTAGCCAATCCCGAGAGCTAGACTGAAAAACAGACTCCTGATAGGACAGACAGAAGAGCTTGTAACTCAGCTAGGCAGGGGAGGTACTTTTTGAAGTAGGTTCTATTGATCCAACATATCACCTTTTTAAACTGAGCTGCTCGTACCTCTTGCAAAATCTGATCAGACCCCACAATGTAATCCGTATGAGGCTGCAGCCCGGCCAAGGCTGCTGGGGAATTTGGTTCCACGTCCTAAAAACAGAAGAATATGAATGTAGGAAATATTTCAGACCAGCATATCTTCCTTTTGTGTCAACTGGTACTTCACTTACCAGGACGTGCCACACATGCTCATTGGCACCCTGGAAACTGCAGAATCGGACACTTGCACCCAGAAGTCCCTGCCCGCCCCACATGTTACTTGGGGTGACTTCCAATTCACGCACTTTCATCGTCTTCGTGTTATAAACTTCCAGCTTCACAGGCTTCTCCATGTTGGCTTTCAAGAGATCTTTTAACATGCTGTTTTCTTTATTCTAAAGAGATAAAAACATCATATACAGCTAATAAACTAATGGAACAAAGCACTAAACTACAGCAAAAAAAAAAATAAAAAATGTAGGGCCCAATAACACTGGGTGTGATAACAAGCACATGCTATCTACAGAAAAACCTGGTATACCACCAAACCCAACATTCTTTCAGATTAATCTTCTGATATTGCTGAATAGTGGTCCATTCATATGGATCTTTAGCACAAATTCCAACGGTAAGAATGTGTGGATACCTGCACCTGGAATAACATGTGTGCCAAGAGCTGCAGCCACGCAGTCCAAACAATGCAATGACAAGCTGATAGTGACTGCAGCTAACTGTGGCCGTTTGTAAAGGCAGCGATTATCTGTGGTTAGGGACAGAAGATGATGGCTGGGTGCAGTCTGCCGGGTGTCCAGCCACGGCCACTGAAATCCCGGGCTGTCCAAACAGTCACTGATAGCTTCACCATCAGCCTGTTATTGCATTGTGTAGGCTGGATGGCCACAGCTCTTTGCACACACCTGTCATTCTAGAAGCAGGAATCTACAGATTTTCGCTGCTGGAAGTTGCAGGGTGTGTGCTTACGGACAAATACAAGAAAAGAGCTATTAACAACCTGCCAAAAAACTTGACAATTCAAGCCAAGCATACAATGAAAACATGCATGGCCACGCTTCAGTGAATCAAAAGATACACAGAGGGAGACTGAATAATATCCAAGTAAATCTTGACGATGCTAGTAAAATTCAAACTTGGCGATGCCCACTTCTAGCTGTTAAGCCTTCCTATTAGTCATTGGTGTAACCACCCATATGAGAGCCAATGGGGAGAGCCAGGCATAAAGTAGAGGAACAGTTGAAATACATTCATTCAGCTGCCTATATTTTGAAATTGTCTGATTATTATAATATATGTAATTATATGCACTATTATATGTAATAGTGCTTTCACTAAAGTATCACCTTCTTATACACTAAAAAATGCCAATGCATTCCAGTGGGTTTTGAAGCATTTTTTTAAAAACACATTTCGCACATTTTAAACCCTGCACAAATCCTTTCATTTTATACCACTCTCCTGGTAACAAAGGCTTTAAAAAATGGTTTTTATGCATTTTACAAGTTTTTTTAGTTCATTCCTATGGAGGTTCAAATTATGTATAAAATACATCCAAGCTGCATGCATACAGGATACAAATCACTGAAACAAGAGAATGATCATCACAGACAAGCATCTAGCATTTTTTCGCTTAAAAGGGGGTTAAAAATGTGTCCATGTTTTTAATCCCAATTTATATAGATTTTCTGTCTTATTATATGCTGCAGCAGCATTTAAAGGAGATAGAAGGATGTTGAGATTGAAATTTTGTGCGTCGTCAAACTACATTGAGTGTAATGGGTACCATGTTATCTGGAATTCACAGAAAGAAGTGTCATTTCTTTCAAATCATCTATCCAAAAACAAACGAGCAGACACAAGTAAATGGATTTTCCATTTAAAATGACAGTATATTATGTTTTGCCTGCACTTCTTTCATATCACCTAAAATGAGCAACAGGTGCCAGCAGTAGCAGCTGCCAGAATGTCAACCAATTCATCAGGACCTGCAGTAAGCTGGCATGTATGCCTGGCAATTAGTCTATGGGGAGGATTACAAAGACCTGAGAACCTGAGCAGCTTACAGTGTCATTAATAAATTACCTAGCGAGCATAACATGGCATGGAAATGTACTTCTGGCTCTTTCTCGCTGGGAGAAGACCGTGATTATCGCTACCAGCTTTAGCAGCCGCTGGCAATCACCATAAGAGAATCCGGCAAGCTGGTTGTAACCAAGTTGATGGAATAACTTGGTACATTCAGCCTGCCCATTAATGGTTTGAATCTCGGCCGGTTCCTGATTCGAACCGTGTATGGCTAGCCTTATTTAGTCAATCATTACTGTTTACCCAAGGATAAGACTAGCATGGGGAGTGCCTTCCTATAGTGGTCATAAAAAGCCTAATCTAGCTGCACTCTGACAACCGATGCATGGCTTTTAGGACCTGTTCATACTAGGGATCGACCAATATCAGATTTTCGTTGCCGATACTCTGGCCATTGAATATCGATATTGGCCCATATTTTTGTACATTTAAAAAAAAAAAACACACTTGACAGGTACTATTGTGGAGGGATCTGGGGGTCTAAAAGACTCCAAACTCATCCTTTGCACTTAAAAGCATTCAAAACAGCCAAAGATTGGCTGTTTTGAATGCTGTAATTTTTTCGAATCTGGCGCTGAATACCCAGAAGTAATGTCATGACATCACTTCCGGGTTTTTACATGGAGACCCGATCAGAGCCGAATGCGGCTTTGATCGAGTCTTCGGCGGCTGTGCAGGTAGGATGCCCGGGTCTCCTGGTGGGACGGGAGACCCAGGTGAGCTGCGGAAGGCGGCGGGAGGGGGACATCCCCTCCCGCTCCTTGTAATGACAGCCGAGCGGCTTCTCAGCCGCATCGGTTGTCATTACAAGACAGCTGACCGTTGGCTATGGGCCCCGATACCGGGGTGATGCCTCAAGCTGCAGGCATCACTCCGGTACAGCACTTTCCCGAAATATCTGCAACATCGGTAACCTCAGGGGCCGATTCCGAGATATATGGGGGAAAGTGCATATTGGCCCTCGATATATCGGCTTTGTCGATAATCGGTCGATCCCTAGTTCATACCATAATGCTCACAAGTTCATACATCAATGCATGTTGCAATAATGCAGCCCATTTAGTTAGAATAGATCTGCAATGCACCTTAGTGCATAAAAAATAGCTCCAGCGCTATATTTTTCAATAAAGTACAATGCACAGAACATACCATGCACCATATGTGTGTGTTTGGGAGCATGTTATAGTGCGCTGTTATAAAGCATGTTATCGCATGCGTTGTGCTGTGAACAAGCCCTGAGAGCTACAAATAGGGAACAATAATTGAAGGCTTCCAACTGTCGTTGAAACAATGTCTTTGAAACACTTGTTATCTCTCATACATTTTTTTTTTCAACTTCTTGGAAGATCTCTGTGCAAAATGATCTTTTCCAAGTCCCAACAAAAATGAAGGATGATGATAACTGCATACAGTACTGTGCAAAACTTTTAGGCAGGTGTGAAAAATGCTGTAAGTAAAGGCTTGCACACACTTGACGGAAATCGGACGAAATATCCTCCGATTTTTCTCTCTCTTGCTCAGCGTTCATAACCGTTTTTAGTTCACAAAATTTCTCGTCCGATTTTTTTTTTTGGGATATTCGTTCCTAGACTTCCGGGTTGTCAGCAACTTCAGATCATGCGCGGTCTTTCGTATCCGATTTTTCACGGACGTACTGCATACACATTAAACAAAAATTGGTCATCTGGGGACGGACGATAAAAATTTTTGGTGTTTGTCGAAAATATCGGCATCGGCTGCTGAAAGTTGTGTACACACTAGCCGAAAATCGTACGATTTTACCTCGGACAAAAATTTTCGGCAGATTTTCTACTAGTGTGTACCGCACTTTACATAAGTTTTCAAAAATGTATATTTTAATTGTTTATGTTAAACCTGCTTGCATAGACCTTTGTAATGAGGGTCTGTGTCAATTGGTAAGAGGCTGTGAAGTTGGGTGTTGGTCTCCATAGCACATTATCAGAAGACTTCTTTAGTTTTTTCCCTTCTTGGATGAGGAGTTCAGAGAAATTGATCAGCGCTGCACCTATAATATTACTAATACTTTGATCTTTTGTATACATTCAAAGATTTTGTGTCAGCTACTTTTTTCTTATTTTAATTAGTTAAAGCCTAGCGCAGTATATTTTTATATATAGTGCTCAAGTCTAGTAGCAAATCACTAGCCCCTGGCATAGTCACATAACTGGCAGTGACATTGCCACTCCTCCTGGTCGTTAGCTTTGCTGATTGAAGTAGGGAGCAAAGGCAAGGTGAATATTAATTGTGGAATCTCCTTTGCTGACACTGTCGTTTTGCCCTGGGTGAATAGGGTGACAGTGTCTTTTGAAACGTAGACCAGTGAAAATACCTTATTTTCAGAAGTTTTTTAGCTAAACATGCAGTATAAGTCTCCAGGTCCCTATAATAACAAGTAGTATATACATTAACAATTTTTCTTTTTCAAGATTTATTTGCATAAAATACGTTATTTATGTTGTTTATAATCACTTACTAGCCTTGTATGTCCAATCGCTATAATAAAATCAAAAAATGGTTCAAGTCCTCCTTTCTGTGCTGGAGAATTCTCCTGAACCTAAAATAAAAGATACATTTTAAATTAATAAAGATAAATGGATGCATTATTTAAAAAAGATGCTTACTATTATTTTGGCTATATAACAAAAAAAAAATTAAAATGTATTTTGCTGTGTGACTTAGATCTAACCCAGGAGTGCCAAACCTTTTGAAGAGTGAGAGCCACGTAAGAGACTCCACAATGAGCAGAGCAGGCAGATGACAGGTCTGTGTCCACTCGCCATGGACACAGCCCGCTCTACTCTATTTGCACTTTTCCACTGCATGGAACCGAACGGTTTGGCTCGCTTTTGTGCTTTTCCACTGCTGGTACCGCATGGTATGGTGTAGGAACGGTTCGGTACGGTACGGTACGGCGGCGCTTTTCTGCTGCATGGAACCGAACGGTACGGCTCTCAAAAACAGTACCACCTCGATTGTGGTTCCAAGAGGTACCATACCCGGTACCATATCCCACAATTCTTTGCATGCAGTCACTACTAGCCACTGATTGGTCAGAGAATCGTTGTTATCCCACCCACTTAACTTTAGTACTACTTTCGTGGAAAAGCAAACCATACCGTACTGTACCGAACCGTTCCAACACCGTACCATGCGGTACCGCAGTGGAAAAGCAAACCGGGCCAAGCAGGGCCGAGTAGAGCCGAGCCGGTACTTGCAGTGGAAAAGTGCCATATGGCACTCCGATCCGATCAGATGGAAGGGGACGGATCTCCCCCTTTTTATTTTAGCGGATCAGATTGGAGGTAGGTGGGTGTAGACAGACACCATAGAGGTGGATGGAAGTTCTGATTGGGTCCACCTGAAAAACAGACAGGTGGACCCGATCGGACCAATCGTGTAAAAGGGGCCTAAGGCTGCTTTCACACGGATGGCTGCTGTTTACCCACACTGTGGGTGGCTTTCCTGCGGGTTAGCTGCACTTTGCCTCAGAATTCTATTATATCCTGCAGGTGTAGTGCATAGTTGCCAACATTTAAAAAAAATGTCAAGGGACACGTTGCAGCACAGCTATCAATTACCACACCCACTTCCCTGAAGCTCCGCCCACTCTGCATAATTAATCTTGCCTACTTATCAGATTATAGAGTCTACTCAATATAGAGAGAATTACAGGAAATTAAAAAGGGAATTTCAAACTTAAGGCCACAGTAACAGAGTTGGAATAATTCTCCCATTTAGCTGCACTACTTCTGCGTAACATTTATGGGCAGCCCGATTAACAGGCGCTTCCAGGGACAATATAAATTACCTGGGACAGGCTCCTATTTGCAGGGACTGTCCCAGGAAAAAAGGGACAGTTGGCAAGTATGGTAGTGCACCAAACTCGCAGGCAATAATAGAAGTCTATGGCTCAGCACCAGTAACCCACAGGTGCACTGTGCTGCACCTGTGGATCAGTTTAAAATCAGTCCAGAGTAAACAGTGCAGAACTACAACAGATATACCCATTGCTATGTGATTGTATTTAAAAAAAAAAAAAAAGAAAAGAAAAACTGGCCTTTAAACACAATCTTCATTTCAAGAATCACCCTGCAGGTCTCACTGGCGGAGTAATACCAAACGTATAGCGATCCATTGGCATATGATCCCTGAGAGAGTCTTAAAGTCCGGGCCGAACAAGGGTCTCAGGCATCATACGCCAATGGATCGATATACGTTTCACATATAGCTTCCTCAGGAGATCCTATTGGTACCAGATCCCAAAGGGGAAAAGAAAAGGTACATGAAGTACCCAAACCAATACTGTGACATAGGAAAGGTCCAACACACATCAGTTTCAGAGGGGGATGTATACACCAAACACTCTATAGCCAGAAACAATAGGAGTCTCGTTCAGGGGCCATATACACTTCCAGAGCAGCCACAGATGGTGGGTAAGTTTCTATCACAACAAATATGTAGTGCCTCCAAGGTTGGGGGTTCCCCGTACTACGGCTTCTCTCTTGTGGGATATGGGGGCCACGGCTCCCGCTGGTGCCGATCCTCCCTCTGTGAGATACCTCTCCAGCTGGAAGGCTCAGAATACTATATGCGAAACGCATAGCAATCCATTGGCGTATGATGCCTGAGACCCTTGTTCAGCCCGGACTTTAAGACTATCACAGACTCAATGTAATTTTCCACCACATACCAGATTATAGTCTGATACGGGCATGTAACAGGTTTCTATGTTACGCACATCTACCTCATTTGGGAGATATTGTTCTGTGTCTGTCATACACTTTTGTTATACGATACAATTTTAATACAGAACACTTTTACTATGTTGTCATAATACATTCCATATATTGTTATTTGCCGAGTATATGTGTTTCCTTATGGGATTACTGGTGGCAACCTTTAAAGTCCTATTTTTTTCCAATCCTTTTCTTTGTCTAGTACGAAGTGGATGCGGTGCCACATATTTCTGAGTCGCGTCTCAAATTTGTTATAAATATCTATTTGACCACAACTAACAATTATAAAATCGAATAAACATTCTTGAAACAGAAAACGTATAAAGAAATCCTACTAGTGTATAAGCAGCTTAATAGTATGTGGTCAGCTTAACTGACCCGACTGCCTGACAATGTTCTTTTCTCCACTTACATGAAAGTATAGGATCTAATTACAAAGCTTAGAGAGAAGAAACCTGCAATGTGTCATAATCAGGAAGATCAGATAGCCAAGGTGTGGCTACACTTGCAGTTACATGAATAACAGGTGTATGAAGCTTTTCCGCCACTGTGTTCTAGATCTACCGGTTTATCCTTACGAAAACAAAACTACAACAGAGAACACATGGACAACGCCGTCAATGACTTCTAACTAAATAAATACAGACATAAGCTTAAGGCTACATTCACAAGAGTGATTAGCACACCATGTGAATTCCATCTGCAGATTCCTGCATCTGAAATGATAGATGTGTGCGAAGCGCTTCAGGCCCCCAGCCCATACAATGCAATGAGCTTCAGGCCCCCAGCCCATACAATGCAAAGAGCTTCAGGCCCCCAGCCCATACAATGCAATGAGCTTCAGGCCCCCAGCCCATACAATGCAATGAGCTTCAGGCCCCCAGCCCATACAATGCAAAGAGCTTCAGGCCCCCAGCCCATACAATGCAAAGAGCTTCAGGACCCCAGCCCATACAATGCAATGAGCTTCAGGCCCCCAGCCCATACAATGCAATGAGCTTCAGGCCCCCAGCCCATACAATGCAGAGAGCTTCAGGCCCCCAGCCCATACAATGCAATGAGCTTCAGGCCCCCAGCCCATACAATGCAATGAGCTTCAGGCCCCCAGCCCATACAATGCAGAGAGCGCTTCAGGCCCCCAGCCCATACAATACAAAGAGCTTCAGGCCCCCAGCCCATACAATACAAAGAGCTTCAGGCTCCCAGCCCATACAATGCAGAGAGCTCCAGGCCCCCCAGCCCATACAATGCAATGACAGGCTGACGGCAGCCACAGCTAATCGTGACTGTTGGTACAACCAGCTATTACCTGCACTTGGACACATACGGTCATGGATTGACACACTCTGTGAGCGTCTAGCCAAGATCCTTGCTGGTAATCAATGGCTGTTAGCAGTCACAAATAGCTGTTGCTTCTGCCAGCCTGTCATTACATTGTATGGGCTAAGCAGCCGCAGCTCTTGGCACACACCTGTCATTCCAGGGTGTGCTACTCATCTGTGTGAATGTAGCCTTCAGCAGATTTCCAGGCAAACAGGTAAATGCACAGATGAAATTTTGTTTTATTGTTTTACCTGCCAAAAGATTTGTATTTCTGGGATTTACACAGCACAGCACTACTACAGTAACGATTACAGGTCTTTTTCCTCCCCGAGCCTGTGACTGGACAGCGAATGGAGAAGTAGCACATTGATGTGTTCATTACTCACACAATTTTTTCTCTCCTCCAATCCGCATGCTTCACACACCAGCAGGAGAAAGGATTGGTTTCTTGTGCTGCTTCCCCCCAACTCAGTCTGAGCTGTGCTGTACAGGGACTTTAAGGTTAGGTTCACACTATCATGTTTTCTAGTGCGGCTTGCGTTTTTCAGAAATGCAGTGCAAGCCAGTTCACATGATTTCCTATGGGTAACATTAACATCTATACAGTTCCTGCGGGTGCATTTTTTAGAAAGGGTCAAGGACTTTACTTCCCTGCAGCATTTTGCGTTTTTGGTCCAATAGACTTCAATGGGCCCGCAAGTGGTGTGTCCTGCGTTTTAGCAGCCCACTTTTTCCCCATGCCTCACTGCAAACACCTCCCACTGAAAACAGACTTCTCATGCTGCCCTGCAAAATCTTCGTATTGGCCAACAAGAAAAAACGCATGAAAAACGCAGGTACAAAAACATAACACGCACCGCAAAACGCATATGGAAAACGAACCAGCTGTATAGGTGTGAACCTAGCCTAAGGTTAAAGTGATAGTAAAGGTTCAAATTTTATTTATTTTTTTTTAAACAAACATGTTCTACATACCTGCTCTGTTCAATGGTTTTGCACAGAGCAGCCCCAATCCTCATTTTCTCAGGTCCCCTGCAGGCGGTCCTGGCTCCTCCCTCCTTTAAGTACCCCCCCCCCCCCCCAGCAAGCTGTTTGCTAGGGCCGTACTCGCGCAGGCTTACTTCGAGCCCCACTGGCTGCATCTATTGACAGAGAGAATCAAAGAAAATTCCCAGCTCTACTTACCGACCAGTCTGCAACCAACTGAATTATCCTGTCTAACAGTATGCATTAAAACCAGGGGTTTAGTTAGCATGCATTTGGAAATACATACATGGCACCCCAGTATTATCTGCAGTCCTAACTCTAAATTTTGAGATCCTCTACAATGGAAGCACATGCAATATAATAGATGACAGAGGGCAGGTGAGCCTGGAGGAAGCCCACTCCTCCTCAAAGGCACCGGGGCACACTGGACACCCAGCATATAGCACATTGGCAGCGAAGATGTCCAGTGCATCCCCCTCACCAGTTTTCCAACAGCACAAACAAATGGCCACTGCCCCACCTATAACTGGCCTTTGCAGCAAGGAGCACATGGAAGGGCAACAGCATAATTTGGTTGGTTGCAGACTGGATGGTGAGTTCAGCTGGGAATTTTCTTTGGTTTTGTTTGACATGCGTCGCCCTTCCATGTGCTTGTTGTAAAGACCAGTTATAGGTGGGGACCGTGGCCATTTGTCTGTGCTGTTGACATTAACAGAGGGGCTTTGCCTCGTCCACCCACTCCCTCGTTGTAGAAATTGATTGACAGCAGTGCCTGCCCAGTGAGGATGGAGAGACAGCCCCTGCTCTCGTGCATAAAGCTAGATTGGAATTGGACTTAGGTTTTTTAAGCAGAGAATGCAATAATAGCTCTGTACTGCACCCCCAAGCCCCCCCTAATACTTCCCTAAGCTCGATCCTCCTCCAGTGCTGTACACAGGAGCCTCGGCTCTGCTGGTTCTCTCACTGCTCATTGGCTCCAGCTGCTGTCGACCACAGCCAGTGAGCCAATGAGGGGAGAGAGGGCGGGGTCAAGTCACGGCTGTGTGTGTGAATTGACATGCAGTGGCTCGGAAATTATTTTTTTTTTTTTTATCTGCTCAGAGTTCAGTTTTAAAAATAGAAAGTGATGAGGTCCTGAGACTCAAGACGTGTTGTACTCTCACTCAGCAGAAATAGGTGTGAAAGTGTGAGGGCGTAATTAGAGGCTTCTGTTTAGGCCGACATTCTACAATAAACAAATCTACTGTGTCAACAGTGAGACTATCCCAGGAAACTACAAAAATCCTTTGTTTTCTGGATCCACATCAACCAAAGAAAAAAAAGTCCATAATTCATGTTAACCACTTAAGCCCCGTAGGATTTGGCTGCTAAAAGACCAGGGGTTTTTTTGCGATTTTTTACTGCGTGACTTTGACGGACAATTGCGCGGTCGTGCGATGCTGTACCTAAACTAATTTCACGTCCTTTTTTTCCCACAAACAGAGCTTTCTTTTGGTGGTATTTGATCACCTGTGCGATTTTTTGATCATGCGCTATAGACAAAAAAAGAGCGTAATTTTTGCAAAAATAACAATATTTTTCACATTTTTTTATATGAAATTCCCCCCCAAAAAAATGTAAAAATCAAAATTCTTTAACATTTTCGGCCAAATTGTTTTACGCTACATATGTTTGGTAAAAAAAAAAAAAAAAAAAAAAAATCGCAAAAAGCGTATTTTGATTGGTTTGCGCAAAAGTTATCGCGTTTACTAACAAAGGGAAAGATTTTTGTCATTTTTGGTGTTTTTTTTTTTTTAACGAGTAATGGCGGCGATCTGCGATTTTTTTTGCGGTACTGCGACATTGCGGCGGACAGATCGGACCCTTGACTGACATTTTTGACACTTTTGGGGGTACCAGTGACATTACTGCAGTAATCAGTGCTATACATATGCACTGTTACTGCAAAAATGACACTGGCAGGGAAGGGGTTAACTTTATTGGACAGGGAGGGGTTAAGTGTGTCCTAGGGGCGTGTTTCTAACTGTGCAGGGACATTGCTATTGGTGTAAAAACAAAGATCAACAGTTCTACATAGTAGAACTGTCTGATCTTCATTTTTACACCAGGGAGAATGACGGGCGGCTTGTTTACATAAGCCGCTCCGCCTTTCTCCCTTCACAGGAGCGATCGTAGTGTGACCGGCGGACATCGAGTCCGCTGGACACACGCACTGACTTGTCTGTGAACAAGCCGCGGCGGGCGCGCGCCTCGGCGGGCGCGCGCCTGCCCGCAATAGGCTCGCAAGTCAGTGACAGGCGAGTGATGTATCCATACGTCACTCTGCCTGGCCGGGGCTGACCGCCGCAGTACATAGTCGTGCGGCGGTCGGCAGCCGGTTAATATTAGTATGTGTGTGTGTGTATAGATCTATATACACACATATATACAAAAACGGAATTTTTGTAAAATCTTACCTGTAAAATTCCTTTCTCTGAGTCCTCCGACAGTCGCCGCCTCTTCATATTCGTCACATATGGGGTATTAGACTTTGCTCCGAAGGAGTAGCTAGGCAACAGAATATGTTAACAATAAAGCTTTAACATATCCCACCCTCAAGGGGTGGTCCCCTCAGTCAATACCCTCCTACTTCCTGCAACCATATCTCAGTTTTAGTGGAATAGCAGTAGAGTATACATTCAAACCCCAAAAGAGGGGCGGGGGCGGCGACTGTCGGAGGACTCAGAGAAAGGAATTTTACAGGTAAGATTTTACAAAAATTCCGTTTTCTCTTACGTCCTCCGACAGTCGCCGCCTCTTCATATTCGTCACATATGGGGACGTCCCAAAGCAGTGCAAACATGAGGGGTGGGAAACGCATCCGCGCCGAAAGGCAACGCAGTCTCCACATCAAAGGAAGGAACCTTACCAAAGGAAGGAAACCAGCTGGGCAACAGCAAAATTAAGTGCTCAACAGGAGCAACAACCCAGGAAAAGACAAAAAAACCAGGGGATACAAAAAAACTATCCCAACAGCCAGGAGTCCCCAACAAGGGACCCTATGGAACAGCCGCACTAAGAACCTTGCGGCCAAAGGAAGCATCCGCCGATGCCTGAACATCTACTTTGTAGAATTTTGTGAAAGTGTGCACGGTCGACCAAGTCGCCGCCTTACACACCTGGGCTACAGAAGCCCCATGACGACAGGCCCAAGACGTACTCAAAGATCTAGTAGAGTGCGCCTTCACAGGCACAGGGGGAACCTTCCCCTGCAAGGCATAGGCCTGTTCAATGGTCTGCCTGATCCATTTGGCGATGGTAGAGGCCGAAGCCGCCATGCCCTTCCGAGGACCCTCTGGAAGAACAAACAAGGAGTCCGTCTTACGAAAAGACTCAGTCGATTTAAGGTAAACCCTTATCGCCCGAACAACATCCAGAGAGTGCAATCTCACCTCCTTAGGATGCTTAGGCTTCGTGCACAACGAAGGCAAAACAATATCCTCGTTAAGATGGAATTCCGAAACTCGTTTCGGCAGAAAAGAAGGATTAGGTCGCAAGACCACCTTATCCAAATGAACAACCAGGTACGGAGACTTGCAGGACAAAGCTGCCAGTTCCGACACCCTGCGAGCCGAAGTGATCGCCACCAAAAAGGCGACCTTTTTGGACAACATAGACAACGAGATCTCCCTGATCTGTTCAAAAGGAGCACGTTGTAACACAGATAGGACTAGATTCAAGTCCCAAGGGGGCAAAGGATCCCTCCTAGGAGGAACCAGATGCCGCACACCCTGAATAAAAGTGCCAACCAAGGAGTTGGAAGCCACGGGACGTTGAAACAGAACGGCCAGCGCAGACACCTGACCCTTTATCGTAGCCAGCGCCAAACGCTGATCGACACCTGTCTGAAGGAAAGACAGCACACGGGAAACCGAGTACGTGCGGGGTGAAAACCCCCTGGACTCACACCAGGCAAAATAGGCCTTCCAAGTACGGTAATAAACCTTCCCCGAGGAAGACTTCCTCGCGTTGATCAAAGTATGAACGACCTCTGGAGAGAGACCCTTCTCCTTCAGGACCTCGGTCTCAACAGCCAGGCCGTCAAAGCCAGCGACTGTAAAGCAGGATGGTAAATCGGTCCTTGAGACAGTAGATCGTCTCGAAGAGGCAGACGCCAAGGGGCGTCGACCGCCAGATTCACGAGGTCTGCGTACCAGGACCGGCGAGGCCAGTCCGGTGCCACAAGAATCACCGTGCTGTGTTCCGAGTGTAACCTGCGAAGGAACCTGGACAGCAACTGAATCGGTGGAAACGCGTACATCAGCCTGTACTGATGCCACGGGGCCACTAACGCGTCCGACGCGTCTGCCCGAGGGTCGCGCGTCCTTGCCACGAACCTCTTCACCTTGTAATTGAGGCGAGACGCGAACAGGTCCACATCTGGAAGACCCCACTTCGCGCACAACATCTGGAAGACAGCCGGGTGGAGAGACCATTCCCCCTGATCCAGGGTCTGGCGACTCAGATAGTCCGCCTGCCAGTTCTCCACTCCCGGAATGTGAACCGCCGTTATCGCCGGGACATGAGTCTCGGCCCAAGACAGAATGTCGGCCACTTCTCGAGCCGCTCGGGCACTCCTGGTGCCCCCTTGGTGGTTGATGTAGGCCACCGCCGTGGCATTGTCCGTCTGTACCCGAACCGGGCAGCCCTGCAGCCGGTCCGTCCAGCGATGAAGACAGAGCCTTATCGCACGCAATTCCAGAATGTTGATCGGGAGGGAAGACTCCCCCTCCGACCAGGTCCCCTGGGCGGACAGAACGCCCAGAACACCACCCCAGCCCGACAGGCTGGCATCCGTGGTGATTATCGTCCACGAGATCGGACGAAACGACTTGCCCCCGGACACCAACGGGGACTGGAGCCACCACAGAAGGTTTACCCTGGTGCGATGACTCAACGAGATCTGAAGATCCAGAGATTGAGGTCGCCCGTCCCACTTGGACAGGATCTCCGCCTGGAGACCCCGCGTGTGAAACTGCGCGAAAGGAATCGCCTCGAAGGCCGAGACCATCAACCCCAGACATCTCATACACGTCCGCAGAGACGAGTGTGGAACGTCCCTGAGGGACCTGACTTCCTCCTGGAGAGTCCTGAGTTTGTCTTCCGGCAGGAAGACCTTCGCCTGCACCGAGTCCAGTATCATTCCCAGGTAGGGAAGACGAACCGACGGACTCAGTGTCGACTTTGGAACATTTATCGTCCAACCGAACTCCTGCAGAGTTTGCATTGTGACAGACAGGTCCTCCTCCAGACCCTGACTGGTCGCAGACCGAATCAGAATGTCGTCCAGATACCCCAGGACAGAAATGCCCTGGGCCCTCAATAATGCCAGAACCGGTGCAAGCACCTTGGTGAAGACCCGCGGAGCCGAGGCGAGCCCAAAGGGCAACGCCACGAACTGGTAGTGATCCTCCGCAATGGCAAATCGAAGGTATCTCTGATGACCCTCGAATATGGGGATGTGAAGGTACGCATCCTTCAAATCGATGGAGGCCATGAATTCCCCCGGAACCAGGGCAGCCACCACCGAGCGCAGGGATTCCATGCGGAACTTGCGAACCCGCACAGAGCGGTTCAGAGCCTTCAAGTCCAGAATCGGACGAACCTTGCCCTCCTTCCTGGGCACGGTGAACAGATTGGAATAAAACCCCCGAAATCTGTCCCGATGAGGCACCGGAACCACCACTCCCTGAGCCCTCAGGTCCCGCACCGCCAGGTGCAGATCCCGCAGGCGCTCTGGAGACAGTTGTAGATTTGAGGGAAAAAATCTGCTCTCCGGCCGAGAGAGAAACTCGATCTTGTAACCAGATCGAACGATTTCCAGAACCCATCTGTCCCGCACACGGGCCAACCAGGGCTGAAGAAAACCGAGCAAGCGTCCCCCCACCCCAAAACTGGGTGAGGGCGCCCCTTCAGGCCGAACTGTTATGGGCCGCAGGTCCGGATTGGCCGGACTTCTGTTTCCCAGACCAGGGCTTCTTCTGAGAGCCTTGGCCCTTGAACGGTTTGCCCTTGTAGTGCGGCCGAAAGGCACGAAAGGACCCCTGAGGGGGCCGAAAATTAGCATGCTTCTTCCCAGAAGCCCCCTTAGCCTTGGGGAAATGGGGCAAGAGAGTGCTCTTACCCCCGGTAATCCCCTTAATCAACACATCCAGGGACTCCCCAAAAAGGCGAGACCCATCATAAGGCAGATTGGCTAAGGTTTTACGTGAAGATTGGTCCACCGACCAACATTTCAACCAAACCAGGCGGCGAGACAACACCGCCACGCTGTGCACACGTGCAGCCAACGGAATCAGGTCCAGGTCCGCATCACACAGATACATGACACCCTGGTGGATCTGATCCACCATATCCAGGGTCGCCGCCGAGGCCGAATCGGCCACTAGGACGCGCCTAAGCATCTGCGTCCAACTTGCGATCGCCTGGGCCGCCATGAGAGAAGCAAACAGAGCCTTAAGCATAGAACCCGTAACAGAATAAGTATGACGGGCAAGAGACTCCAGTCTCCTATCCGTGGCATCACGGAAAACAGGGGATCCCTCTGCAGGGATCGCAGTGGCTTTGTTCAAAACCGCAATAGCATGATCCACTGGCGGAGGCACACACCACCGTTCATCAGTGGCAGGCGAGAAAGGATAACGCAGCTTAAATTTACTTGGTACCGCAAAAGGCTTGCGCAAATCGCGCCATTGGTCCTTAACAGCGCGCTGAAAATCAGCATTGCAGGGAAAAACCTGCGGCGTCCTGCGTTTTCTCTGCGTCCCATAAGCCGCCAAGGCAGCTGGGGGACACACCTCGTCCTGCAAACGTAGCGTCTGCTTAATGGAAGCAATCAACTCATCCATGATCGCAAGCTCTTCAGGCGAGCCAGGGGGAGAATTATCAACCCCCTCAACTTCAGCCTCTACCTCAGACCCCACTAGATCAAGAGAGGAGCGGGACCCCGATAGGGGGGTCCCTGCCAGAACAGCCCCATCACCTTCACCCTCAGAATCAGAGGACAGAGCAACTCTGGGCCGTTTAGTAGATTGAGCAGCCACCAGCATTTGCACCTGTGCAGCAAGGCCAGCCACAATAGTGGCTAAATCCCCCCCTGGGGGGGAAACAGCGGCCCCCTGGCTTTCCACCAATACTGTGGGAAACTTGCCCTCCTGAGAATCCATTGCCCCTGTAAGCCAGACAACCAAGGGTTAACTGCCCCCTTTCAGCAAGCGCGGCAAGCGCAGCCCACCGCACCACACTCAGGCACAATGAGACCCCCACAGGGAATATACAGACTGAATACAGGCAATGGAACACAGGAATAGAAGGATAAAACCTAAGGAGACTCCGCTGCTGCTGCTGCCTCGATCGGTGCTTCCAGGAGAGAGGAAGTGGTGCTGCCAGGGCGCTCTATGTAAGCCTATGGAGGCTACAAGAAAATGGCCGCCGTGCATGTAAACCATGCGGCCGGAGCGGGCGCCGGTAAAATGGCGTCGTTTGGCGCCGAAATCGCCGCTCCACAGTGCATAAAAACACACACAATTATATCCCATTACATGGATACATGTTAGATCGCCGCAGCGATCGCTGTATATGCCCCAACATGCCATTAAAACATGCCCCACAGCACACAGCTCCTTACACTGCCCAGCCAGACACACTCAGTGTCATACAGCTCCCCCCCCCCTTGCAGCCCACAGCATGCAGCCGAGAGATAGGGAGACAAGCAGTGTGAATAAAGGCAGGTTACACAGTCCCAGACTGAGACCCCCCCCAGACAGACAGGTCCCCACATAGATACACTTACCTCACATGGCGTGGGGAACCCGCACAGGCGAACAAGCCACTGCACATGAGGCAGGGAGAGTCGCAATTCAAGACGCACACAATGGCGGTTAAGAAACCGCACAGCGTCCGGTGAGGTAGCCACCTCACCAATCATCCCTGCACCGAACAGGGATGGGTCGTTCACTGTGCCAGGAGCGTTACCTGGCTGAACGCTCGATGGCAGACTGGGAAGCCACTGACCCACGACCTGCGATCAGGGGGATCAGCCCGAGACCCAGTCCGCATGATCCTCTTCGTCCGAAGAACTAACTAATGCTGACAAAAATAACAGCTAAGTAAAGGTAGAGAGAAAACTCAAACAAAATATTAAAAAGAAGAAAGAGTCTGGGACAAAAAGTCCCAGCACAGAGAGAGCCAGCCACTCCTGACAAGCTAGACATTAAAACTGAGATATGGTTGCAGGAAGTAGGAGGGTATTGACTGAGGGGACCACCCCTTGAGGGTGGGATATGTTAAAGCTTTATTGTTAACATATTCTGTTGCCTAGCTACTCCTTCGGAGCAAAGTCTAATACCCCATATGTGACGAATATGAAGAGGCGGCGACTGTCGGAGGACGTAAGAGAAAATGTATATACACACACACACACACACACACACACACACAGATCAGCCATAAGATTATGACCAATTTACCTGTTAGTGACATCTGAAAGTGGGTGGGATATATTAGGCAGCAAAAAAAAGGGCAAGGATTTGGGAGACTTTGACAAGGGCAAAATTATCATGAAAAAAAAACATTATTGCTGGTTCCAATAGAAAGGAACACTCCGTGCATCAGTTTGTTGCGTATGGGGCTGAGTAGCCGCAGACCGATCAGGGTGCCCATGCTGGCCTGTGTCCACAGCCAAAAGTGCATGCAATGGGGACATGAGCATCAGAACTGGACTATGGTACAATGGAAGGAGGTGACGTGGTCTGAAGGTTTGAGGAACACAAGTCTGAAGTGTTGACTTGGCCTCTGAATTCCCCAGATCTCAATCCAATTGAGCATCTGTTGGATGTGCTGGAAAAACAAGTCTGATCCAAGGAGGCCCCACTGGGCAATTTACAGGACTTAAAGGATCTGCTACTGACAGCTTGGTGCAAGATGCCAGGTATGGGTAATCGGTTAGTTTTTTTTTTTTTAATTCATTAAAGTGTATTTTTTCCCCAAAAAATTGCATTTGAAAGACCGCTGCGCAAACACAGTGTGACATAAAATATTGCAATGACTGCCATTTTATTCTCTAGGGTCTCTGCTAGGAAAAAAAAAAAAAACATATATATATATATTTATTGTTTGGGGGCTCTAAGTAATTTTCTAGCAAAAGATACTGATTTTAACTTGTAAGCAAGTTGTACGTGTCAAAAAAAGGCTTAGTCTTAAAAGTGGTAGTAAACCACTGACAAAAAAAAATACAAACTAGCACATTATGAAATACTTACTTTCGAACGAAGCCCC
The DNA here is from genome assembly GCF_965119305.1 of Pelophylax lessonae. Lineage (NCBI taxonomy): Eukaryota > Metazoa > Chordata > Amphibia > Anura > Ranidae > Pelophylax > Pelophylax lessonae. The sequence continues at coordinate 116,719,021 of NC_138772.1, forward strand.
CGCAGTGGCACCCCGGTCACAAAGTTCATGACATGCGTTACTGTGAGCTAAAACCGCTGGAAGTGTCTGCCCCGGGAGCTGTGGTAGTAAACCCCACGGAGAGAACCACACACAACAGTCCCCATGGAAATAGAAAACTCCAATGTGTAATGTGTGAGGGTGAGTGTTGATAGTAGCAAAATTCCTAACATGCCTACATGGAGCCATGGTCCATATAGGACGTGCAGTGTGCCCGAGGTATAGAGCTAGTTCTACCACTACAGCTCCAGGGGCAGACACTTCCAGTGGTTTCAGCTCACAGTACCGCATGATATGAACTTTAACCATTTTAAAAGTTGAGCATCCACTCCTTAAGAAGTGGAGAAAATCCACGAAACGCGTCAAGCTTTTTGGATGCCGCCATGCCAATTATCCATGATCCATCTGTCTAGTATACTATTTTTGCAATATCCATTTACCTCATGATATGGAGTACATTCGGCTCACACTTCTGATGTACAACCCAATTCCAAAAAAGTTGGGACACTACAAATTGTGAGTAAAAAAGGAATGGCCTAATTTACAAATCTCATAATCTTATATTTTATTCACAATATAATATAGATAACATATCAAATGTTGAAAGTGAGAGATTTTGAAATGTCATGCCAAATATTGGCTCATTTTGGATTTCATGAGAGCTACACATTTCAAACAAGTTGGGACAGGTAGCAATAAGAGGCCGGAAAAGTTAAAATGTACATATAAAGAACAGCTGGAGGACCAAGTTGCAACTTATTAGGTCGATTGGCAACATGATTGGGTAGAAAAAGAGCCTCTCAGTGTGGCAGTGTCTCTGAGAAGTCAAGATGGGCCGAGGATCACCAATTCCCCCAATGCTGGGGCGAAAATTGCTCAGATGAAAATTGCAGAGTTTGAAGTTATCATCATCTACAGTGCATAATATCATCCAAAGATTCAGAGAATCTGGAACAATCTCTGTGCGTAAGGGTCAAGGCCGGAAAACCATACTGGATGCCCGTGATCTTCAGGCCCTTAGACAGCACTGCATCACATACAGGATTGCTACTGTAATGGAAATCACAACATTGGCTCAGGAATACTTCCAGAAAACATTGTCGGTGAACACAATCTACCGTGCCATTCACCATTGCCAGCTAAAACTCTATAGGCCAAAAAAGAAGCCATATCTAAACATGATCCAGAAGCTCAGGCGATTTATCTGGGCCAAGGCTCATTTAAAATGGACTGTGGCAAAGTGGAAAACTGTTCTGTGGTCAGACGAATCAAAATTTGAAGTTCTTTTTGGAAAACTGGGACGCCATGTCATCTGGGTACTGAAATGGCCAGCCTGCAGTCCAGATCTTTCACCCATAGAAAACATTTGGTGCATCATAAAGAGGAAGATGGGACAAAGAAAACCTAAGACAATTGACCAACTAGAAGCCTGTATTTGACAAGAATGGGACAACATTCCTATTCCTAAACTTGAACAACTTGTCTCCTAGCACAGCTCCTCCCATAAAACAGATCTGAATGACTAATGTCGATCCGAGGACTCTTCCTATGAAAAGAGAACATTCTGTTCAATGTCATTTTCAACAAAATCACCAAAGTCAGGGGAGCAATAAACCAGCTGTCTATTTATGTATTCAGAGGGCACCAGACCCCACAAAGAAATTAGAGGGACCTGCCAGTTTATAGTCACCCTAGGAATTTAATATTTGGAAATAAAACAGCCTGAAAAGGAATGTACTGGGGTGAGGCACACCAGCCCTGGGAAACGTGTCCTGACTCCCACTCTGAGCAAATGATTAAGCGACCTGCAAACTAACCGATCTGTTTAACCATGTCAGATGTATGATGCAATGTTTGCTTTGTATGGTAATATTTTGTGTCATTTACTAAAAATAACACCAAACAACGCAAACAGAACACAAGTAGACATTCCCATAGGATCGATCTTTCTTTCTTAAAATGAGCTCATCATTTTTCCTCCGGCCAGTGTCCCCTCCCCTTACTTCTCCATCAAGATCACTAATACAACAATCAGAGCATCCCCCCCCCCCCCCCCCTCATGCCAGGGTTCTAGGTGTAATCCTGAAATCTCACCTGTCCTTTCAGCTCCAAATCCAATCGCTGTCCAAATCTTGCAACTTCACTTTTGTAACATTTCCAAAATACGCCCCTTTTTACCATTAAAACCACCAAGCTACTCATTCACTCCCATGTAATCTCTCACCTTGACTACTGTAACTCCCTTCTCATTGGCCTACCTCTCCATAGGGTATCCCCTCTTATATCTATCATGAATGCTGCTGCCAGACTCATCCACATTACCAACCAATCAGTGTCTGTTACTCCTCTCTGCCAATCCCTACACTTGCTTCCCATCGCCCAATCAAAAAAAAATAAAATACAATAAGATTCCCCTTGATAAAGTCACGTGGAGTGTGATGAAATCAGTCAGGGAAGGGCTGGTGACGTCAGCGCGCTCTCAGAGGAAGATTGCACCCCGTTTGGTGGTTGCCAGTACTACATCCAAATGATCCTTAAAGCGGGAGTAAAGTCTGCTATTTCTTTTTTATTTTTTAAAAGCGCCCAGTTGGGTAATGCCATAATGTACTAGTATATTAGTACAATATGGCAGTCTTTCCTGTCATATGGTGTCCTTCAGCACAGCACTGGGACTGATCTGGCGGGCCCCCGGCATTTCCATCTTCACCTAGTCTTCCTTCCGGGTCATGTGCCTTCGGCCACTTGAAAGGCCAGGCCGCGATGACGCCACTCCCACGCATGAGCACGGGAGTCACATCACCACGGTATAGACCAGGGGCCGATTAGTGCCATAAATGTTGGCTGAGCTGTGCATGCATGTCTCAGTGAATATGACAGCTGACAGCCGGAAGGATGCATTTATGGTAGAAGAGACCAATAGGGTTGCTTCTGTCATAAATACCCTGCCTGTCAGTCTTTTCTTAAAAAAAAAACAAGTTTACTTCCCACTTTAAAGGGGTTGTAAACTAGTATGCACATTATGCCCCCGGGACAGTCAGGGCAGTGCATTCCACAATGGCTAGCCTCTGATCTGTCCCGGGTTGCACTTACCTTTTAGAAGAAATACTTACCTTGAAAATGTCTTGTCCAGCGCTGCCATCTCAGGTGTGGGCAGCTTGAAGCCAGCGCGTCCTCTTCTGTGTCCTCTTCCATCTTCTTCGGTCCCACAATGCACTGCGCCGGCCCCGCCGTCACTTCCGGTGCCTCAGCGTCATCCCTGCACAGCTTCTGGGCATGCCCAGAAGCTGTTTTGCAAGGTATGACGGCGCCTGCACCGGAAATGACGTCGGGGCCGGTGCAGGCGCACTGATTCCTGGGAGCGATGACGTTCAGCTCCCAGTAATCATTGCAAGCCAGGAAGTGACGAATCGCCGTGGTCGCGGAGGGGAGGAAGTAAGGCAAGTATATTTTCTTCTAAACAAGGTAAGTAAAACAAAAAAAAAATTGCGATTATCCATTTGTTTTTCAGGTGACCCGGAGCAAGAAGATGGAGGCAAGTATAATTTAAGGGTGGAACTCCGCTTTAATATAAGCTCACCTATGAGTAAAACTTAAAGATGGAAGTTTACTTCCTCCCTAAGAGGGCTGCACACCCTTATTGTTCTGTGCATGCTGAGTGCACCAGAGCTAGGGCACTGTAAATGGGAGTTGTCATTTCCTATGGTTTTTAGTAAAGTGGTTTTAAACAATTAAGCACTGTCAGTTTTCCGATTTCTGAGTACTACCGATAAGAATTGTCCCAGGAGATGGAGGATTTACTTATTACTAAAGATCCAACCACCCACCAGAGGTTTCTTTAGCCCCTAACGGGGAAGGAGCGTATTGACCTGTGGAAGGTCAGTAATGGAGGAGAGCACATAGTTTGGAAGGTGGCGGGCGCTGGAAAATTCTGTGAAACTGTTATGGGATCCATGGATTAGCATCTTCGCTATATTGGGCGTTTTGTCCAACCACTGGTTTTGGCATCACAGTGGTGTTTTTTTTTTTATTTATATATTCCACACAATGTATTTGGTTCTAATGATGTGTAGGACCTCACATGTAGTGTGCTCTTAGTGTGTCGTATGTGTTTTACTATGCAGTGGGGAGCGCCGAAACCACACATCGAATTTCTATCACTGCTAACAATAACATACAAAGCCATTTAGAACTCTCCCCTGAGCTACATCACCAATATTGTCTCCAAATATCACCTAAACCGTCCTCTCCACTCCTCCCAAGACCTCCTGCTCTCTAGCTCCCTTGTCTCCTCTTCCCATGCTTGTCTCCAGGACTTCTCCAGAGCCTCTCCCATCCTCTGGAACTCAGTACCCCAATCTGTCCAGTTATCTCCTACTTTGTCCACTTTTAGGCGATCCCTGACAACTTATCTCTTCAGAGATGCCTAACCTGCCTTCAGCTAACAAGCAGATCTTCTACGTCCCTCATCAATTCATCCCTCGCTGTTACTACCTTTTGTTTCACCAAGCCCTCCCTATTAGACTGTAAGCTCGCAGGAGCAGGGCCCTCCCAACCCTCTTGTATTGAATTGTATTGTTGCTGTATTGTCTCCATTCATATTGTAAAGCAATGCGCAAACTGTGTGTACTTAATAAACCCTGTATAATAATATATTAATAATAGGATCCACCTGCAAAGCACCAGAGAGATGTTACTGATGGTGCATACCATCCTTTCACAAACTTTTAAACAAGGAGGACACCTTGAAATAACTTTTAGGTTTCAAGGAAGCACTGCAAATAATTGAACAAATAGTGAATATATAACCCATCTAGCTGCGCATATCATACAAAAAATGTATGCACACAAATATTCTCGTGATTTAAAAACATGCACCAAATATAATAAAACAAATCAGTAGACCTCCAGGAGTCACCAAATAAATAATAATAAAACAAATATAGTAGACATCCAGGAGTAACCACCGTTCACCTGACCAATCCTTCCGGTATATTGTGTGGCCACGCCTTTGACGCGTTTCGTCACTTCTGACTTTGTCAAAGGGGGGGGGGGGAGTTGCCTAGCTGAGGGGTGTGCAAGCACGGAGGTGGTGGATCTTTCGGTGTTCCTGTATTCAGCACGCAACCCATTTCATCCGATCACCTGATATCATTATTTATTTGTCACCAAGCTTTTTGGAGCACAACACATTGGATGTGGACTGTGTATTTGTTTCAATATTTGTTTTCTTATTACACTTGGAGTGATTTTGTGCACTGATTTTTTTTTTTTTTATTCTATTTAGTGCATGTTTTTATATCCCGAGATTATTTGTGTGCATAAATTTTTTGTATGATATGCGTGGCTAGCTGGGTTATATATTCACTATTTGTTGAATTTTATTTTTTTAAGCCGCAGCACTGTGTTTTGATTTATTCACCTGCATTTATCACATATTTTCTGTGAGAGCAGGATCTGTGTTATTTTAAGCGCAAGAGCCTGCCTATATCTAATTTTTGTATCACTGCTAATAATTACTCTATCTAATTCTGTGCTATTATGTTGCGTCATTTTAACCCCCCCACCCTAGCAGAGAGTGTGCTTAGCTGAGAAATCCCCTCCTCGCGAATCCTTGTTTGCCTAGGCAAGAAACAAGGAAAGAGATGTAGAAGAAATGCAAAACAAAACTTTTTAAACAAGTAAATAGGATATGCTTTGCTATCTATTTACTAATGCTACTAGCATGAGAACTGAAAATAATCAATGTTGATTAGGAGAGTGAAGTTCCACTTTAAGGGCTAGAATTAACTAAGGTTAAAACTGCTCCGACCACCCATCCAACACCGATACAAACTACCATGTAGAAGAAAGATGCATAGCTTTAAATATTCTCAGGGCACTCTAGTCTGGTCATGCGATCGGCTTCTACCAGCAGCTTCAGGGGAGAGGAGGGACAGCTGACAATGGAGGCACCATAATAAGCCTATGGGTGACATCACCGCCCAGGCATTCCATCCGTTGTCGGCGCTCTCCTCTTCCCTGAAGCTGGCCACTGGGGAGATCACGTGGAAGGACCAAAGAGCTCTGAGAATAGGAATGTATATGCATCTTCATTTTAGAGGGTAGTTAGTATAGGATTTAGAAATTGGGTGGGAGCAGTTTTATGCATGGGTAATTACAGCCCAGAACTCTGCTTTAAATTTCAAACGATCAATTTATTAGTTTTCAAAAAGAAAATAAATTATACAAATTGGGATTGGACACATGACCACCTAACAATAGTAGGTTGTCATATAAAAGCAGACTGCTACTTTAATCAGGGTGGATAAAAGTCAATGATTAACCACTTAAGCCCCGGAAGATTTTACCCCCTTCCTGACCAGGGGGTATTTTGCGATTCAGCACTGCGTGACTTTAACGGACAATTGCGCGGTCGTGCGACGCTGTACCTAAACGTATTTGACATCCTTTTTTTCCCACAGAGCTTTCTTTTGGTGGTATTTGATCACCTGTGCGATTTTTTGATCATGCGCTATAAACACAAAAAGAGCGTCAATTTTGCAAAAATAACAATATTTTTCACATTTTTTTATATGAAATCCCCCCCCAAAAAAAATGTAAAAATCAAAATGTTTTAACATTTTCGGCCAATTTGTTTTATGCTACATGTTTTTGGTAAAAAAAAAAAAAAAAAAAAAAAAAAAAAAAAAAGCAAAAAGCATATTTTGATTGGTTTGCGCAAAAGTTATCGCGTTTACTAACAAAGGGAAAGATTTTTGTCATTTTTGTTTTTTTTAACGCGTAATGGCAGCGATCTGCGATTTTTTTGCGGTACTGCGACATTGGGGCGGACAGATCGGACCCTTGATTGACATTTTTGACACTTTTGGGGTTACCAGTGACATTACTGCATTACTGCTATACATATGCACTGTTACTGTAAAATGACACTGGTAGTGAAGGGGTTAACTTTATTTGAGAGGGAGGGGCTGTGTGTGTCCCTAGGAGCGTGATTCTAACTGTGATTGGCTGTGGGTTGAGCTGTAGAAACAGTGATCAACGGTCCTACATAGTAGAACCGTGTGATCACAGTTTCTACACAGGGGAGAATGACAGGCGGCTTGTTTACACTAGCGGCCTGACTTTCCTCCTCTGCAGCGACAATCGCAGAGTGACCTGCGGACATCGGGTCCGCCAGTCACACGCGCGGGGGGGGGGGGGGGGGTCCGTGACCACACGGGAGCGCGCCTTCGGCGGCGCGCGCTCGCTCCCTAGACACTCACAGGCTAGCGACGTACATCTACGTCACTTTGCCTGTGAAGGGCTGACTGCTGACGTAAATCGTCGTTAGGCAGTCGGCAAGTGGTTAAAAAAAAAAATGTTTTTCATTTAAAGCGGAGTTCCACCCTGGATTTTTTTTTTTTTTTTTTTTTAATACCCCCGGGACAGTCAGGGCTAGTGCATTCCACAATGGCTAGCCTCTGATCTGTCCCGGGTTGCACTTACCTGTTAGGACAAATACTTACCTTGCAAACGTCTTGTCCAGCGCTGCCATCTCAGATGTGGGCAGCTTGAAGCCAGCGCGTCCTCTTCGGCGTCTTCTTCCGCCTTCTTTGGTCCCACGATGCTCTGCGCCGGCCCCGACGTCACTTCCGGGTCGCGCGCGTCATCCTTCCACAGCTTCTGGGCATGCCCAGAAGCTGTTTAGAAGGGGATGACGCGCGCGACCCGGAACTGACTTCGGGGCCGGTGCAGGCGCAATGATTCCTGGGAGCTATGACGTCCAGCTCCCAGGAATCATTGCAGAGCCAGGAAGTGACGACGGGCCGCGGCCGAGGAAGGAGGAAGAAGGAAGTAAGGTAAGTATATTTTCTTCGCTACAAGGTAAGTAAAAAAAAATAAAAAATATGCGATTATCCATTTCTTTTTCAGGTGACCCGGAGCGAGAAGATGGAGGTAAGTATAAAAATAGGGTGGAACTCCACTTTAAATCTGTTTTTTTTTTTTTTAATCAAATTTATTTTAAAATGCATTTGGAGTAAAAAATCTATCTAAAAATATTTTTCTATTTAGGATATATTAATACTTTAGTTTATTCAACATGAAATGGAGCTTAGTTATGTAGCATGAGGCTGTATATTCTGCAATATTTACATTTTTGGTAAACTCCTTCAATGAATCCAAGTTCTGTAAGCTAAGATAACCTGCACTGTATTGATGCATTCACACAATTTCACAGTAACCATGAGCTAATACAAGTTCAAGAATATTCCTTTATCCAATTGTTTTGCAAATCTATGTACACTACAAACTGTATGATTACTTGAACAGAAATGCATCTGTGCCAGGCTCTAAGTGTAAGGGGGAAGGGCAAGCAGTAAAAATGAAAGTCAAACCTTCTAAGCAGCTTATACATTTTGTTATCTTTCTACACATAGCTTGAAGTGCTTTATTCCTCTCTTGAGGAGCAAATTGGCAGCAGGTCATAAAAGAGACCCAGTTTGGGAATATTTTAATAAAGTGCCTGATGGTCCGAATGAAACATGAGAAGACGTGCTGTGGATGAATGGACCATGTTTGAAGTTGATATATTCCGTTTAAGTTCTTTTGTTTGTTTTTTTCAAAGATATTTTTTTATGCACTAAAGTTACTAAATATTGATGTTTAACCAGCTCTGGACCGGAAGAATTTGCCCCCTTGCCCCTGGACCACATTAGCGCGACTTGTCAGGCGACTTGTCAGCCTAACAAGTCGCGCTCCCTCGCAGTCCATTGGCTGCTACAGGACCCCTTCTAATAGGAGCGACACAAGTCGCTCCGACTTAGAAAAAGGGTCCTGTACTACTTCGGGGCCACCTCGGAGCGACTTGCATAGACTTCCATTATGTGAAGTCCATGCAAGTCGCTCCGAAGTCGTGGTGCATGGGAATGCACAACTCGCCCCCAAAGTAGTACAGAGTCGCGTCGCCCCAGTGTAAACCGACAAGTCGCGCTAGTGTGGACCGGCTCTAAGTGTATTTTGATTGGTTTGCACAAAAGTTATTGCGTCTACAAATTTACAAACTAGAGAAAAGATTTACGTCATTTTTATTTATTTTTTTACTAGTAATGGCGGCGATCTGCGATTTGTAGCGGGACTGCGACATTGCGGCGGTCAGATTGGACCCCTTACTGACATTTTTGACACTTCTGGGGGTACCAGTGACATTACTACAGTAATCAGTGCTAACAATATGCACTCTTACTGTACTGACGACACTGCAGGAAAGGGGTTAACCTAGGGGTGATCAAAGGGTTAATTGTAAGCTTAGGGGAGTGTTTTCTAACTGTGGGTGGGGGGACTTGTGAAATGATCATAGAGACCTGTGATCCTATATAGACAGCTTATTATTCTAAGAGCCCATTCAGACTAGCGCGACTTGTCAGGCGACTTGTCAGCCTGACAAGTCACGGTCAGTCGCAGTCCATTGAGTAGCACAGGAGCCGTTCTAATAGGAGCGACACAAGTCGCTCCGACTTAGAAAAAGGGTCCTGTACTACTTCGGGGCGACCTCGGAGCGACTTGCATAGACTTCCATTATGTGAAGTCCCTGCAAGTCACGCTGAAGTCGCGGTGCACGGGACTTCACAGGTCGCCCCCCGAAGTCGGATCGCCTCAGTGTGAACCGGCTCTAAATAGGAAACCTTCATTTTGTTTGCAAATATTAAAAATTCTAACTACCAGCAAAAATGAGTCCTTACATTTAAAGAGCAACTGTCATTTCAGGTCCAACATGGCAGCACCTGTTAGCGGACATCCACTCCCCTGCTGCCGCCACACCCGTCTCCTTTGTTGTGTCACTGCCACATCACCAGCCGTCCCATTAACGTGAATGGGACTGTCAGCGAGTCAACAGCGGGTCAGAGGAAGAGCCGCTGTGGGACAGAGATGACTGTTGCTCTTTAAAAATGATGTTTTAAAATCAAGTTAATTTAAATCAAGCCTTTTTACTAATGATTTAAGGTTGAATACATATTTTATTAATATAAACAAAATTTGGAAAGTGACAAAGACAGTCACTCACAATGAGTGAATACAAATGCACATAAACATTATAACCAAAGCAGTAAATGCACTGCAATGGAAAACAATAAAGAGAAAAAAAAGAATTCTCAAAAAGGGTCAATATCCATAAAAGAGCACTGTTCCGAGGATAAACCTATATGTGATGATAAACAAAAAAAATATATGGGCAAAGGTATTGTCCTCAGCACAGCCCATAGTGCACATATCAGTGCAAGAGACCTGTACACATCAAATGTAACAATATCCATGGCAAGAGTCAGAAGGCAAAAGAGAAAAGCATAGCCAGAAAAAGAGAAAAGATGGAAAAATAGAAGGAAAGTAAAGGAAAAAACAGTGGAGACGAGTTCTCTAACTTCTCAAACTCTCTAGCTTACATCTCCTCCATGAGCCTGATGTCATTCATTTCACTTACCCAAGAGGAAAAGGGTGGAGTGGAGGAACTTTTCCAGTGTCTGGATAATAATTATCTGGCTGCGGAGAGGAAGACTCTTAGTAAGCTAGATTTTTAGGCTTTAACCGTGTCCGGGAGGATGGATAACAGAGCTATGGAGGGGGGGGGGGAAGGGGCTCATCATAGATCTCTGTGTAGATCTGCGACCAAAAAGGGGCAGATACGGTCACACTACCACCAGATGTTCAAGTACGTTCCTCTTCTCGTGTGACAGCGCCAGCATGTGTCAGTGGATGCTGGAAAGATCCGGTTAATTGTAACCCGCTCGCTGTACCATCTGGATAATAATTTGTAGTTCTTCTCTTGAGCATAATCTGAGATAGAAGATTTGTGATTAAATAGAAATGCCGTATGCCAATCTCCAGCTAGGAGCTCAAACCACAGCTTTCTAGACCGCAGTTTAATGAACGTGAGCCAATACTGACTTGTATATCACTGATAAAGTGTGGCGGGGGACCTCTGGGAGGAGACACAAACATATGAATTCTAGCAAAGGTTTATGTGTTTGATTTGAGGGGAGAAACGACTTTACTAGGGATATAAATCGACTTGATTTAAATCAAATCTACCCTCACTTTAACCACTTTACCACCGGAGGATTTTGCTGTCTTACGTCCAGGCCACTTTTTGCGATTCGGCACTGTGTGAATTTAACTGACAATTGCGCGGTCGTGCAAAGCCGTACCCAAACGAAATTAACGTACTTTTTTTTCCCACAAACAGAGCTTTCTTTTGGTGGTATTTGATCACCTGTGCGATTTTTACTTTTTGCGCTATAAACAAAAAGAGCGTTTATTTTGAAAAAATAACAATATTTTTAACATTTTTTTATATGAAATTCCCCCCCCCCCCCAAATAAAAATTTAAAAATCTAATTTTTTTTTTAATTTTTGGCCAATTTGTTTTATGCTACCTATGTTTGGTAAAAAAAAAAAAAAAATCACAATAAGCGTATTTTGATTGGTTTGCGCAAAAGTTATTGCGTTTACTAACAAAGGGAAAGATTTTTGTCATTTTTGGTGTTTTTTTTTAACGCGTAATGGCGGCGATCTGCAATATTTTTTTGTAGGACTGCGACATTGCGGCGGACAGATCGGACCCTTGACTGACATTTTTGACACTTTTGGGGGTACCAGTGACATTACTGCAGTAATCAGTGCTATATCTATGCACTGTTACTGTAAAAATGACACTGGCAGGGAAGGGGTTAATTTTATTGGAGAGGGAGGGGTTAATGTATGCCTGGTGCTTACTAACGTGTGTGGGGGGAGGTGACTATGTGACACAACGACAGATCAAGGGTTCAACTATGCTGAACCCTGCAATCTGACCCTGCCTGTCACTTAGGAGATCCGCCCGCTTGTGTTTACACAAGCGGGCGGATCTCCACACTCGATTCCGCGGCGATCGCCGCTGCTCCTCCCCTGGCCCGACTCCCGATGTGACTGAATACAGCGGGAGCGAGCCTCCGGTGGCGCGTGCGCGCCGCTAAGAAAGGGGAGTGTCTGGCGACGTAGGTCTACATCGCCAGACGATAACGAACCACTTTGCCGCAGTAGGCTCAACGTGAGCAGACGGCAAGTGGTTAATGGTCAGTTGAGATGTGCCCTCTTATATTGGTGGTCCATGAAATGCTCCCTCACATAGTTGTAATTAGAGACAGGCTAACGTAGATTTGTGGTCAATGGGATAAGTGCCCCATAAAGCCAGCAATAGATAGATCAATTCTCAGCTGGTTCAGCATGATTCGATCCATTTATGAACAGGCTGGATGTACTGAATACCATCCATCAATCGACTTCAGCACAACCAGCCTGTTAGATTTTTTTGCATGTGACTAAAGCCACCAGAAGTAACTATTGTGTTCTGCCGGCAGGGAAGGCTCCCCAGCAGCAGAACACAATAGTGCTGCGGGAGCGATTCCCCATCCACATTGACTGTGTTAACGGGGGAATCCAGTGATTTTCTTTCCTGCAACTCGTAGTAGCAGGTAAGAAAATTGCATCATCTATGGCTTGCTTTACGTTAGTAGTCAATGGAAAAATGCTTCTTACATTAGTAGTCAGTTGCAAGAATGCTGATCACATTTGTGATCGGTGGGTAGAATGATCCTTACACCGCCTGGGTTTTTATTTTTGCATGCTAATCTCATATTGAAAATGAAGAGATTACTAAGGTTAGGAAAATTCTTGTACAAAAGAATACAACTTTGGAAGCGATGTAATGTGTTGTAATGTATTCCGTTATTTCTGAGCATGCGTGGTCTTGGTCTTACAATTTTTTCGGACGAATACTGTACTGATTAAATGAAAATTGTACGTTCTGGAATCCTACGAGAAATTTTTTTTAGTTTGTCGGATAATTTTGGATGAACTTGTCGTGATTGGCTGTCGCAAGTTGTGTACTAATGATCAGATTATCGTACAATTGCTTCAAAAGCGACCCCTATAGATAGCTAAAAGATTGGATGTCATTGGTTACTTATCTGCGAGTCAGAATTTGCTCATTGTTCACAACCCCCAGCGGGTTGAACGAAAAAAAAAAACTGGACAGCTCAGGTTGGAGCCGCTGTACTAACCATCCAATGTGAGCTATTGTGTTCTGATGTTCTAAACCACGTCCCCCCCCCCCCCCCACCCACCCCGCCAGGACACTTCAGTCAGCAGACCTTTTTTGGTCATGGCCTGCCCCAAAGAAACCAGTTGGCTTCTGTCGGACCGGCTGCAGTACACATGGGTTGAATGTTCGCTGGTTTCTATTGAACCAGCTGATGCACACACTGGACATTATATAACAGTAATAAAGTGGATTCTAGATTTTACAAACACTAAACTAGGGCTTATTTTCAGGGTAGGGCTTAGATTGCAGCCCTCCCCGAAAATTAACAGTAGGTCTTATTTTCAGGGAAACACGGTTTCACCTCTTAGGTTCATGAAAATTCTAAAATCTAGGACCCCCCCCCCCCAATTTTCTGTGTCAGTGACAATGGTCACAAGGTCAAATTGGGAATGTGAATCTCTCTCCAGTGTGTGCATTGACAACAATAAATATCTGAAAGGGGTTCTGATCCTTCCTTACTTTATCCAGAACTTTAAAAAAGGTTGCCTTAAGCTGGATACACACATTTCCTTTAGATTTACCTTCAACTATGTAGTGCAAGGGCCTGCCAGATTGCATACAAATTGAAAGTGTTTAGATTTGACCTCATATTATACGGTTTTGGTAAATCTAAAGGAAAAAATCTAAAGACCATTGTATAGCGAGTATGGCCAATAAGGGCCCTTTCACACGGGTGGTCCGTATGTCCGTTTTTCATCCCATTTTTTTGCGGATGAAAAACAGACATAATGCATGTCAATGGGATTGCGGATACCAGCAAATGACTATCCGCTGACATCCAATTTGCGTCCTTTCCAATCAGTTCAGTTTTTTGGAACGGAACAGAACCCTATTTTTCTTCCATTTAAAAAAAAGAAACGGACGCAAAAAAGGATGTCAGCGGTGTCATCCACTGACATCAGCAATCCCATTGACATACATTATCTCCGTTTATCATCCGCAAACCGATGAGATGATAAACGGACACACGGACCTGATGACCGGAAGTGTCATCCGTGTCCGTAAAAAAATAGTGCCGGAGCGGATCATAAAACGGTCCGCTCCGTGTGAAAGGACCCTTAGGCATACTTATAAAGCAGTAAATCTGACATTTACCAAACATTCACTGCAGGTGAGTTTTCCAGGTGCATTTGTTTTTAAATGATGGCAAATAATTCACTACCAGTGAATGTTTGGTTAAAAATTCGCTGTCTTAACGACGCCCATACACTTTTATGTAAATAATCATACTAATAGGCATTAGAGTTGAGCTCCAGACAACTAAATCCATAGTTGAAATCTAACAACCATATCTTATAAACACACACCTATATTCTATATATATATGTTGCTAATATTTAAAAATCATATCTGTATATTTATTGTATTTTTAGTTGAGCAGAAAAGCAATAACAGAAAGAGTTAATCCATTCTACACTGTGCCCAACCTTGCACAGACTGATTTACAAGGGAGGAGACGCTAGCTGTTTGTTGAGACTTGAGAGCCACGCCAGCAAAGTACCAGCGGCCCGCCCAGTGCTGATCCCTGAGCCCAACATCCTGCATCCCATGTCAGGGACCTCAGAAATAAAATTCATAAGAAGCGTTAGTGTTTCACTAAGGATTTCTGCAGGAGGTTAAGGCCTCATATAGCATGAATCCAGAGCGCAGGTAAATCATACAAGGATTCCTGGCAGATATTAGATCAGGAAGTTGCACTAACAATTTGCAAACTGCAGATATGTAGGAACATCCTGGTCTACCCTCTGTGTGTGCCTGTTGTGGCCAATGAGTATAAGGCCTCAGCACAGAAGACGTGTTTACAGCGGCTGTTTTTGGCGTAGACGTTTTTTCTGCAGCCAGTAAACTCCCCAGCATGTTATCCTATGGCTCCTTTCACACGGGCGGTGCGCCCGACAGAGTCTGTTCTGCTCAGCGGGGGATCGATCCGTCGATCCCCCGCAGAGCAGGCAGATGACAGCACTGTCTCCGCTCTGTGTGCAGAGACTGAGCTGTCAGATCCCCACTTTCCTCTATGGGGAGATCAGATGAGAACGGACCGCCTGTCCGTTCTCATCCGATCCGATCCTCCAGACGGAAGGAAAATAGGGTTTCCATCCGTCCGGATTTCACAGGATCGGATTGGATAGCAGCGGGTGTCAGAGGAGATGTCTCCGCTGACATCCGCCGCTCCATAGGGCTGCATGAAGCATTCGATCCGGTCCGCCTGAAAAACTGACAGGCAGACCGGATCGGAAAGCCCGTTTGAAAGGGGCCAAAGTGTCCATGCACTTATAGGCTGTTATCAGCAGTTTTTGTCAGGGGCATTTTCTGGCTGGAAAAAAAAACCCAGAACTAGTGGGTTTTGAGAGACGTTTTTCAGCTATAAAAATACTCTAAAGCCCCGTACACACGTACCGATGGTCGGCTTACAAATGTTCCTCTTTTCTCCCCGGGATGTCGGTGTCTGCTGAAAAGTGCAAAGACAGCACAAGGACAGCACAAGAATTTTGTCCGCCGACTGCAGAAGTGATGTCATGTAATGGTTAACTTTCCCTGTGTTTTCTATTTTCTGAGCATGCCCAGTCTTGCAAATCTGCGGTCTGTCGGCCGAATTGTGTACTGACAGGCGAACAATCGTCCGTTCTGGTGTCGGCATACAAATATTTTCATGTTTGCACGAAAGACTTTTGTCCGCGGATTGTGCGCAGACATCTGTCGGAGGCACCATACTAACACGCGTACAATCGGCAGATCCTTCGTCCACCGACGTTTGTATGCCGACGATCGGTACGTGTGTACGGGCCTTAACTCTGAAAAAGCTTAGGCACATTAAGCATTTTTTTTTCCTCCCCAAAAGCTCCTCTCCTGAATGTGATTTTGGTGCATTCAGATTTCTACATATAAACCAGGGCTCAACAAACCCCAGGTTGCCACAGCGACAAGAAGTTTTGTCCTGGCTACAGATGCACCGAAATTTTGGCCTCCAAAACCTACCACGTAAAAATGGTGTTATAGGCATTTTGCTGATAAGAAAAAAAAGGTGCCGATGATGGCACCGAAAATGATGGCCGCGGTTTTACCACTATTTTACTGTGCCTACGCTTTGTTTTTCATAGGTCATGTGGCTCAGAAACCGCATCAAAAATGTAACATGGGTGCGTTCTTGCTGTGTTTTCAATGCATTTCAATAGGGAGGTGTGTTTTTGGTGTGGTTTTTTTAAGTGACCAAAAATGCAGCAAGCAAGATTGTTAACACCACAATGGACCATTGCGACGACATACATAGAATTTAAGGCTCGGTTCACACTGGTGCAATGAGGGAACCAGTGCGATTCCTGTGTGGATTCCCGCATCGCATTTGACTCGCAGACAGTTCACACTGCTCTCTGCGAACCGCTGTGGGTGTCAATGTAAAGTTAATGACACCCCCAAATCAGTTTGCAGAAATCGGACGGGAATCGGATCGCATGTGTCTGAACACCCATGCAAAAAGATTCCAGTGCGGAATAAAAAAAAAGTCAGGAACCATTTTAGTCCGAATGCAATGTAATTGCAGCCACACAGACTGTATGGCTGAATTCGCACTGCACAGACATGCGAATCACATAAAATGTCTGGGATCCCACTAGTGTGAACCCAGCCTAAAGGGATGCATTTTTCTCTAGCTTTTCTTGCGCTAAAAGGTGCCGATAATGGCTGACAAATTCGTATTTTTTTAAATTGATGCTATTAATTAAAAAGTCAAATAAAATTTTATATAAAAATATAAATAACTTCTAAAAACTATCTTTTTATGTTTTCAAGCCGATTGCATCCTGCATTTTTGATTCCAAAATTCCCATTCGGTGCACCTCTAGTCCTGGCGCCTGGGCTGACGCCCGAATGCTCCCCCCCCCCCCACTATGTATCCTGGGCTCTTCTTGCTCATCTTTGGGCCCAGGACTGGCATAGTGGGTGCCTCTGGGTAGAGGGGGTACCCGTCCACTCTCCTCTCCCCGTTGACAGTTTCCCTGGCCATCAAGGCCAGGAAAGAATGTAATGCAGTGCGATGTGGAGCACAGGGGAGACGTGCAGGGTCTTTTAGAGAGAAGCTGTCACCAAAAAAAAAAACAGAATTTTTGTAAAATCTTACCTGTAAAATTCCTTTCTCTGAGTCCTCCGACAGTCGCCGCCTCTTCATATTCGTCACAATGGGGTAATTGACCTTTGCTCCGTAGGAGTAGCTAGGCAACAGAATATGTCAATATTAAAGCTTTTAACATATCCCACCCCCAGGGGGTGGTCCCCTCAGTCAATACCCTCCTACTTCCTGTATCCATACCTCAGTTTCAGTAGAATAGCAGTAGAGTATACAACCAAACCCCAAAAAGAGGACTCAGAGAAAGGAATTTTACAGGTAAGATTTTACAAAAATTCCGTTTTCTCTTACGTCCTCCGACAGTCGCCGCCTCTTCATATTCGTCACAATGGGGATGTCCCAAAGCAGTGCAAACATGAGGGGTGGGAAACGCAGCCGCGCCTAAGGCAACGCCGTCTCCACATCAGAGAAAGGAACCTTACCAAAGGAAGGAACCAGCTGGGCAGCATGAAAAAACTTGCTCAACAGGAGCAACAACCCAGGAAAAAACAAATAACCTAGGGATAAAAAAAAAAAAAAAAACACATCCCAAACAGCCAAGGGTCCAAACAAGGGACCTTAAAGAACTGCCGCACTAAGAACCTTGCGGCCAAAGGAAGCGTCTGCCGATGCCTGAACATCCACCTTGTAGAATTTTGAGAAGGTGTGAACGGACGACCAAGTCGCCGCCTTACACACCTGGGCCACAGAAGCCCGATGATGACAGGCCCAAGACGTACTCAGAGATCTGGTAGAGTGCGCCTTCACAGGCATAGGAGGACCTTTCCCCTTCAAAGCATATGCTTGTTCAATGGTCTGTCTGATCCATTTGGCGATGGTAGAAGCCGACACCGCCATGCCCTTCCGAGGACCCTCTGGAAGGACAAATAAGGAATCCGACTTGCCAAAAGATTCAGTCGATTTCAGGTAAACCCTGATCGCCCGAACAACATCCAGGGAGTGCAAATCCACCTCCTTCGGATGTTTAGGTTTCGCGCAGAGCGAAGGCAAGACAATGTCCTCATAGAGGTGAAATTCCGAAATCCTCTTCGGAAGAAAAGAAGGAAGGGTTAGGTCGCAAGACCACCTTATCCAAGTGAACGACCAGATACGGAGACCTGCAGGACAAGGCTGCCAGCTCCGACACCCTGCGAGCCGAAGTGATCGCCACCAAAAAGGCGACCTTCTTGGACAACATAGACAACTAGATCTTCCTGATCTGTTCAAAAGGAGCATGTTGTAACACGGACAGAACAAGATTCAAGTCCCAAGGAGGCAGAGGTTCCCTCCTCGGAGGGACTAGATGTCGCACCCCTTGAACAAAAGTGCTAACCAAGGAGTTAGATGCCACAGGACGTTGAAAAAGAACGGCCAACGCAGACACCTGACCCTTGATCGTAGCCAGCGCCAAACGCTGGTCAACACCCGTCTGAAGGAAGGACAACACCCTAGACACCGAGTACGTGCGAGGGGAATACCCCCTGGACTCACACCAGGCAAAATAGGCCTTCCAAGTACGGTAATAGACCTTCCCCGAGGAAGACTTCCTCGCGTTGATCAAAGTGTGAATGACCTCGGGGGAGAGACCCCTATCCCTCAGGACCTCGGTTTCAACAGCCAGGCCGTCAAAGCCAGCGACTATAAAAGCAGGATGGAATATCGGTCCCTGAGACAGGAGATCCTCTTGAAGAGGCAGACGCCACGGGACGTCGACCGCCAGATTCACGAGGTCTGCGTACCAGGACCGGCGAGGCCAGTCCGGTGCCACAAGAATCACCGCGTGCGGTTCCGAGTTCAACCTGCGAAGGAACCTGGACAGCAGTTGAATCGGCGGAAACGCGTACATCAGTCGGTACTGATGCCACGGAGCTACCAACGGGTCTGACGCGTCTGCCCGAGGATCGTGCGTCCTTGCCACGAACCTTTTCCCCTTGTTGTTCAGACGAGACGCGAACAGGTCCACCTCCGGAAGACCCCACTTTGCGCACAACATCTGGAAGACATCCGGGTGGAGAGACCATTCCCCATGGTCCAGGGTCTGGCGACTCAGATAATCCGCTTGCCAGTTTTCCACCCCCGGAATGTGAACCGCCGTTATCGCCGGGACGTGTGTCTCGGCCCAAGACAGAATGTCGGCCACCTCCCGAGCCGCTTGGGCACTCCTGGTGCCCCCTTGGTGGTTGATGTAGGCCACCGCCGTGGCATTGTCCGTCTGCACCCGAACCGGACGGCCCTGCAGCCTGTCCGTCCAACGTCAAAGGCAGAGATTTATCGCTCGCAATTCCAGAATGTTGATCGGAAGGGAAGATTCCTCCTCCGACCAAGTTCCCTGGGCGGACAGAACGCCCAGAACACCACCCCAGCCCGACAGACTGGCATCCGTGGTGACCACGGTCCATGAGAGAGGACGAAAAGACTTGCCCCCCGACACCGTCGGGGACTGGAGCCACCACAGAAGATCCCTTCTGGTGCGATGACTCAATGAAATCTGGAGTTCCAGAGATTGCGGTCGCCCGTCCCACCTGGATAGGATCTCCGCTTGAAGACCCCGCGTGTGAAACTGGGCGAAGGGAATCGCCTCGAAAGCTGAGACCATCAATCCCAAACAGCGCATGCACGTCCGGATGGACGAGCACGGAACGTCCCTGAGGGACCTGACTTCTTCCTGAAGAGTCCCGAGTTTGTCGTCCGGTAGGAAGACCTTCGCCTGGACCGAGTCCAGAATCATACCCAGGTAGGGTAGACGAACCGACGGGCACAGCGTCGATTTTGGAAAGTTTATCGTCCAACCAAACTCCTGCAGAGTCTGCATCGTGACGGACAGGTCCTTCACCAGACCCTGGCTGGTCGCAGACCGAACCAGAATGTCGTCCAGATACCCCAGGACAGAGATGCCCTGGGCTCTCAACAAAGCCAGAACCGGTGCAAGCACGTTGGTGAACACCCGTGGAGCCGAAGCGAGACCAAAAGGTAGCGCCACGAATTGGTAATAATCCTCCGCAATTGCGAATCGAAGGTACCTCTGGTGACCCTCAAAAATCGGGATGTAAAGGTACGCATCCTTCAAGTCGATGGAGGCCATGAATTCCCCCGGAACCAGGGCAGCCACCACCGACCGCAGGGATTCCATGCGGAACTTGCGAACCCGCACAAAGCGGTTCAGAGCCTTTAAGTCCAGAATTGGACGCACCTTGCCCTCCTTCCTGGGCACGGTGAACAGATTGGAATAGAACCCCCGAAATCTGTCCCGATGAGGCACCGGAACCACCACTCCCTGAGCCCGCAGGTCCCGCACCGCCAGGTGCAGATCCCGCAAACGCTCCGGAGACAGTTGAAGATTTGAGGGAAAAAATCTGCTCTCCGGCCGAGAGAGAAACTCGATCTTGTAGCCCGATCGAACGATTTCCTGAACCCACCTGTCCCGAACACGGGCCAGCCAGGGTTGAAGAAAACCGAGCAAGCGTTCCCCCACCCCAGAACTGGGTGAGGGCGCCCCTTCAGGCCGCATTGTTATGGGCAGCGGATCCGGACTGGCCGGACTTCTGCTTACCTGTCCACGGCTTCTTTTGAGAGCCTTGACCTTTGAAGGGCTTGCCCTTATAATGCGACCGAAAGGCACGAAAGGACCCCTGAGAGGGTCGAAAAGAAGCATGCTTCTTACCAGGAGCAACCTTAGCCTTGTGGGATTGGGGCAAGAGCGTGCTCTTACCACCCGTGATCCCTTTTATCAGTGTATCCAAGGATTCGCCAAAAAGGCGAGATCCAGTATAGGGTAGATTAGCCAAGGTTTTTCGCGAAGATTGATCCACAGACCAAGACTTCAGCCAAACAGGCGGCGTGACAACACCGCCACGCTGTGCACACGTGCAGCCAACGGGACTATATCCAAGTCCGCATCACACAAATACATGACTCCCTGATGGATTTGATCCACCATAGCCAGCATCGCCGGAGGGGCAGAGTCAGCCACCAGGATGCGCCGAAGTACCTGCGTCCAATTCGCGACCGCCTGAGCTGCCATAAGTGAAGCAAAAATAGCTTTTAGCATAGAACCGGTAACCGAATAAGTATGACGGGCAAGAGACTCCAGCCTCATGTCCGTGGCATCCCGAAACACCGGGGTATCCTCAGCAGGAATCGCAGTGGACTTATTCAAAACCGCCACCGCATGATCCACCGGAGGTGGCACACACCAACGGTCATCAGTAGCGGGCGTGAAAGGATAATGCAGCTTGAACCTACTAGGCACAGCAAAAGGCTTCCGTAAATTACGCCATTGTTCACTAACAGCGCGCTGAAAATCTTCAGTGCAAGGAAAAACCTGCGATGATTTGCGTCTCCGCTTCGTCCCATAAGAGGCCAGGACAGCAGGTGGACATGGCTCATCCTGCAAATGCAGTGTTTGTTTGATAGAAGCAACCAATTCATCCATGAGTGCAAGCTCTTCAGACGAGCCAGGGGGGGGGGGAATTATCAACCCCTTCAACCTCAGCCTCCACTTCAGACCCCACAAGATCCAGGGAGGAACGGGACCCCGATAAGGAGACCCCAGCCATAGCAGCCCCATCACCATCACCCTCTGAATCAGAGGAAATTGAAACTCTGGGCCGTTTTGTGGAATGAGCAGCCACAAGCATTTGCACCTGAGCAGCAAGGTTAGCCACAACAGCAGCCAAATCACCCCCTGGGGGGGAAACAGCAGCCCCTTGGCCTCCCACCAAAATGAGAGGAAATTTGCTTTCCTGAGAATTCATGCCCCCAAAAGTTTGCAGAAGAACAAAGGGTAACTTCCCCTTCAAAAGCGCGGCGAGCGCAGCCCACCGCACACACACACCAGCACAAAGCCGACCCCCACAGGGAAAAGCACAAACTCAGGCAAGGATTACAGGCATAGAGAGGATAAAAACCTGGAGAGACCACTGCTGCTGCTGCCTCGATCGGTGCGCCCAGGGAAAAGGAAGTGATGCAATACAGGCCGTTCTATTAAAGCCTATGGAAGGCTACAAAAAAATGGCTGCCTGCAGTGTTAGCATGAGGCCGGAGCGATCGCCGCCGAAAAGGCCGCTCCCCACATACAGTGAAAACACCAGTACACGTGCAGTATATTAAAACAATGGCGGACCGCAGCAGCGGCCGCCGCATGTATGCATAAACACGATCCAATCATGCCCCGCAGCATACAGCCTGTCACACAGTAAAAAACAGCACACAGTCTGACACAGAAACAGTGCAGCATAGCCCCCCTCCTTGCAGCCCACATAATGCAGCCAAGACAGATAGGGAGTCCAATAGTGTGAACAGAGGCAGGGTTACACAGTCCCAGACTGACACCCCCCAAACAGACAGGTCCCCACACAGATACACTTACCTCCTAAATGGCGTGGGGAACCCGCACAAGCGATCAAGCCACTGCACATGGGACAGGGAGAGTCGCAGCCAGGACGCAGCAGAACTGCGGTGCGAAACCGCATGGCGTCCAGTGAGATAGCCACCTCACCATAGCATCCCTGCAGCGAACAGGGATGGGTCGTTCACATATGCCAGGAAAAATACCTGACTGAATGCTCGATGGCAGGCTGAGAAGCCACTGGCCCACAACCTGCGACCAGGGGGGCCAGCCCGAGACCCAGCCCGCATGATCCTCTTCATCAGAAGACCTAACTAATGCTGACAAAAGTAACAGCTAAGTAAAGAGAGAGAAAAAAACTCAAATAAAATCAAAAAAAGAAGAGAAAGGCTGAGACAAAATGCCCCAGCATAGAGACATCCAGCTACTCCTGACAAGCTAGACAATGAAACTGAGGTATGGATACAGGAAGTAGGAGGGTATTGACTGAGGGGACCACCCCCTGGGGGTGGGATATGTTAAAAGCTTTAATATTGACATAATCTGTTGCCTAGCTACTCCTACGGAGCAAAGGTCAATTACCCCATTGTGACGAATATGAAGAGGCGGCGACTGTCGGAGGACGTAAGAGAAATCATCATTGTAAAAAAAGTAAGTTACACCGAAGCACATGAAATCTCCCTCCCCTACAAAATAAAAAGAATTGATGCCCCCACCCCCACATATACACACGTGCAAACGTAAACGCACATGGTAACACGTGGAAACGTTGATTGTGATACACGTTACATATTGCCGCGCACGCCGGAATAAGACCAATTATTCTAGCACCAGATCTCCTCTGTAACACTAAACTGATGACTTCTAGGTGGCTTTTAAAACATCCCCTATGGAAAGTATACGGTACTGACATGTTGGGCATATAATTACGCAGTGAAACCTTGGCTTTTGTATTCTACCCAAAAAATTGGGTTATTTGTGTTTTTGTGCCCCTAAAATAAACTTTCACCTTTGTAGTATTATTGTGTGACATAAAAAATTTAAACTACCACTATTTTTTTCTCTAGGGTGTCTGCCTTCAGAAAATATATAATAAAATATATAAAAATATATAATATGTTTAGTTGGGGGTTTTATGTAATCGTCAAGCCTAAAATGATTTTTAAATATGTGCAAAAAATGCAAAAATGGCTCTGGCTGTGAACGTGTTAAAGGATAAGTTCACCTTCGGGCATAGAGGAGCTCAGCTATGAGAAAAGATTAGAGGAACTGAATTTATTCTCTCTTGAGAAGAGGAGATTTTGGGCTCTTTCACACGGGCGTTCCTTTTTTTTGCCCGATCAGGTCCTTTTTTTTTTTTTTTGTAACGGACACGGATGACACTTGTGTCATCCGGTCCGTATGTCCGTTTTTCATCCCATCCGTTTGCGGATGAAAAACTGACATAATGCATGTCTATGTAAATACGGATGTCTGCGGATGACACCACTGACATCCGTTTTTGCTTCAGTTCCGTTTTTTGAAAGGAAGAAAAAATAGGGTTCTCCTCCGTTCAAAAAAACTGAACTGAACTGAACTGACAAAAAACGGATGTCAGAGGATGATCATCCGATGACATCCGTATTTACATAGAGATACATTATGTCCGTTTTTCATCCGCAAACGGATGGGATGAAAAACTGACACACAGAACGCCGTGTGAAAGAGCCCTAAGGGGGGATATGATCAACATGTATAAATACATAAGGGGTCCATATAGTGAACTTGGTGTTGAGTTATTCACTTTAAAGCGGAGTTCCAGGCACAAAAACGATATTTTTTTTTTTGTGCCCCTCCGCTAGGTATGCCTCACCTGAAAAGGAATTGGATAGTTATTTTTTTTTTTTTTTTTGTTTACTTACCTTGCAATTGAAGATCGAAGATACTCACCTCAGAGTACTTCCTCCCTCGGAGCCGCGGCTCACCCCGTCACTTCCTGTCTCGCTATGATTCCTGGGAGCTGAACGTCACAGCTCCCAGGAATCAATGTGACGGCACCGGCCCCGCTCGTCATTTCTGGGCGACGCCGCACCGGAAGTGACGAGAGGGGCCGGTGCAGGCGCATTCTGGGACAAGAAGACGCGGAAGAAGACACAGAAGAGGACCGCGCGGGCTTCAGCTGCCCACAAGAGAGATGGAAACACTGTGGAAGAAATTTTATAAGTAAGTATTTCTTCTAAAAGGTAAGTGCGAACCGGGACAGATCAGAGGCTAGCCATTGTGGAATGTGCTAGCCCTAACTGTCCCGGGGGTATGTTTAGTAAAAAAATGACTCCTGTGCCCGGAACTCCGCTTTAAGGTAATCACAGAGGACAAGGGGGCTCTCTTTACGTCAAGAGGAAAACAGATTTCATCTCCAAATATGGAAAGGTTTCTTCACCGTAAGAGCTGTGAAAATGTGGACTAGCCTCCCTCCAGAGTGGTTCTGGCCAGCTCCCTAGATTGCTTTAAAAAAGGCCTGGATTCTTTCCTAGGTGTACATAATATAAGTGGGTACTAATATTTATATGTATAGTTGATCCAGAGAATATCCCATTGCCTCTCAGGGGATGAGGAAGGAAAATGTTCCCCTGCTGTAGTAAATTGGATCATGGCTTTGCTGCCGTTTTTCGCCTTCCTCTGGATCAACTGAGGGTATAGTATTGTGTATATGGGATTGTATGGTTGGGTTTTCTTTACTGTTTTTTTGTTTTTTATTGGTTGAGCCAGATGGACTTGTGTCTTTTTTTAACCTAACTATGTGTGTATGAGGCCTTAGACAGCGTAGGTCTGGTTTTATCGACTCCTCTTCCTGATCTGTTACACAATAAACCATCACATGGAGTAGCACATTTTGCTGATCTCTTCGTTATAACACAACTTTGTGCAAGCATGCAGAAGTAATCCAAAAGAATGGAAATGAACAGAAAGAATAGAAGAAAAAAAAAAAACACACACGCAAAAGTGAAAAGAGCAGTGAAATGCCTGGCTCTCCAGTATTAAACAAACAGTTTTTATACTATACAAGTAATTACAAAAAATAAAATAACATAAAGAAAAAGGAAAATAGGCCTCATAGGCACACTGGACGTTTGCCCAGCTCTTCAGAATGCCTTTCTCCTGGCATGAGAAAAGCCACGCTTTTCAAACATGTTCAGGCACGTCATGCTTTTGGACCTTCATTTATTTCATTGGCAAAAATATTAATTTATTCCGGCCACTGAAATGAGTGAACACTCAAGCGCAGGTAGCGTGTTCTTCCAAAACACTCCTCTCCCAAACACAATTTTGTGGCATTCAGATTTCTGCCCTTAAACGCTCCCGCCTCTAAAACACCAATGCGTCTAGGAGAAGAAAAACAAAAAACGCCTGTAAAATGGACATTTTATAGCCACAGCGTGCATGAGGCCTAAAAGGATGACAATCTGACAGGGCCTTCTCACACATTCTCCCAGATCCATGATCCATGACACTTTTCAGCCATATTAGGTTGTGGCTTGGGAAGAACTCCATCCAACCTGGCCAGCTGATGGGGATCAGGCTTCTAGGATAATCAATACCAGGAGTATTGAATTACAATTCACTGAGGTCTGGTCAGTAAAATGAGGTCCGAATACCATGTCGGTACCGTTGGGCAAAGGACTTCTTTCTGTGTTTCTTGCGGGTCGTGCAGCCCATGACGTGTGCATCTAATGCACATGCGCAGATCTTAACCCATTCCTACATCAGCGTCCTCAGTCCCTACTGCACATCACAGTCCCCTTCACATCAAGATCCCTTGATGTGTGTCCTCAGTTCCCCCTTTACATCATCCCCTCCATCCCTTTCACAGTAATGTTCTCACACTTCCTTGACATCAACCCTCATTAACAGTAATGTCCTCTGCCCCTATATTCACCATATCCCCACATTCCAGTCCTCAGCTCCCCCCCCCCCACATTCCAGTCCTCAGCCCCCCCCCACATTCCAGTCCTCAGCTCACGCCTCGCATTCCAGTGCTCAGCTCCCCCCCCCCCACATTCCAGTCCTCAGCCCCCCCCCACATTCCAGTCCTCAGCTCCCCCCCCCCCACATTTCAGCCATCAGCTCCCTCCCCCCCACATTTCAGTCCTCAGCTCCCTCCCCCCCCACATTCCAGTCCTCAGCTCCCCCCTCCACATTCCAGCCCTCAGCTCCCCCCCCCCCACATTCCAGTCCTCAGCTCCCCCCCCACATTCCAGTCCTCAGCTCCCCCCCCCACATTCCAGTCCTCAGCTCCCCCCCCCCTACATTCCAGTCCTCAGCTCCCCCCCCCACATTCCAGTCCTCAGCTCCCCCCCCCACATTCCAGTCCTCAGCTCCCCCCCCCCCACATTCCAGTCCTCAGCTCCCCCCCCCCCACATTCCAGTCCTCAGCTCCCACCCCCCACATTCCAGTCCTCAGCTCCCCCCCCTCCACATTCCAGTCCTCAGCTCCCCCCTCTCCACATTCCAGTCCTCAGCTCCCCCCCCCTCCACATTCCAGTCCTCAGCTCCCCCCCCCTCCACATTCCAGTCCTCAGCCCCCCCCCACATTCCAGTCCTCAGCTCCCCCCCCCACATTCCAGTCCTCAGCTCCCCCCCCCCCCCACATTCCAGTTCTCAGCCCCCCCCCCCACATTCCAGTCCTCAGCTTCCCCCTCCACATTCCAGTCCTCAGCTCCCCCCCCCCACATTCCAGTCCCCATCTCCACAATCCAGTCCTCACCCCCCCCCCCACATTCCAGTCCTCAGCTCCCCCCACTTTGATGTCCTCAGCCTCATCACTGCAATCCTCGGCACCCCCCCCCCCCCCCCGCATTCAGTCCTTATCCCTGTTTACCATCTCCATCACTGTCCTACCTTACACAGACAGATTGGAGGGAGACATGCTGCACTGTCTAAACGGAGGCGGGCATTGCAAGATAGTGATTGGCTAGTGATTGACTTCTGATCGTCGTTGCCCATGCAACTTCAATTAACAGGATCTGACTTTGAGATGATTGTGACTTGTCCTTTGACCAATCAAAACAATTCCTTTGCTTCTGGTATGGAGAAAATTGAACACTTGAACACCAAACTTATATAAAATAAAAAAAAAAAAACACAGATTGGGATGCCCCTCCAAGACCGTGTATGGATTTTAAGGGGAACCCCACACCCAAAAAAAAAAAAAAGAAAAGAAAGGAATATCCGAGCATGTAGCCCGGCAGGTCAGGAAGGGGGGGGGAGAAACGGCCCCAAAGCACCTTTTCCCCATGTTAATGGAGACAAGGGTCTCCTCCCGACAACTCTGCAGTTGTGGTGGTAGAGGGCTTATCGGAATCTGGAAGCCCCATTTAACAAGCCCCCCCCCCCATCCCGCACCCGCCCCAAAGGAGTACCCCTACTTTGTACCCCTAACCATTCACCAAAAAAAAAAAAGTGTAGGGTTACAAAAAAATAAGAGACGGTTTTTGACAAGTCCTATAGAAATAAAGGATGTCCCCTGTTGTAGCGCCAACATGTCTTTTTTCTTCGGTTCTGCAATCAATGTCTCCTTCCTCCGGTCTTCTTTCTCCTCTGAGGTCTTCTTCCTCCAGTCTTCTCCCTCGACCAATGTCTTCTCCTTCCGGTGATGTCTTCTGCCACCGCTGACTCGCTGACTTTAAAAGTAAAAAAAAAAAAAAAAATAATGGTCCTCCTCCGACGCTGGCTCCCGCTGCTGTGTTAGCTCCGTTGTCTGCGGGTTCTTATACAGCTATGGGACATGGCCATGCCGTGTGGTCACCTGGAGACCCTGCCTCTTGTGATGCCACTGACCCATGATGTCAAAAGGGGCGGGATCTCCAGGTGACATCACCGCATGGCCATGCCCCATAGCTATATAAGAACCGGAAAAAGACCTGAAGAATCGGCTGAGGGAGAAGACATCAGTGGCAGAACTGGAGAAAAAAAACACGCTGGAGCTACGATGGGACATTCTTCATTTTTAATAAAGGGCTGGTCAGAAACCGTCTCTTGTTTTTTGTACCACTACACTTTTTTTTTTTTGGGGGTGAAAGGGTAGGGGTACAATATACCCCATACTCATTCACATGGGGGGGGGGGGGCAGAATCTGTGGGCCCCGTTGTTAAAGGGGGCTTCAGATTCCAATTTTTGGCATGGGGTTTCCCCTCAAAATCCATACCAGACCGAAGGGTCTAGTATGTTCTTTGGGGAGGGGGGGGGGGGCGGGAGGATCCCACGCCATTTCTTCTTTAAATTTTGGTGTGGGGTTCCCCCCTTCAAAATCCATACCAGACTCAAAGGGCTTGGTATGTATCTGGGGGACCCCACGTCATTTTATTTATTTTTTTAATTTGTGGTGTGATTTCCTCGGTTCCAGAAGCAAAGGAATTTGTTTGATTGGTCAAAGGACAAGTTGCAATCATCTCAACGTTGGATCCCATTCACTGAAGCCGCAAATTTCAATGCATGTATGGCCATCCGTTTGATAGAAATCGATCATTAGATCAACTTTTGAATGGGAATGTTGGAAAACTTTTCTTGATCAGCAGCTGCAGCCTCTGATCAGTGCATTCTGACAGCAGAGGAGTCACGCTATCAGAATTACAGTGAGGTTGATTTACCAAAACTGGAGAGTGCAAAATCTGGTGCAGCTGGGCAAGGTAGCCAATCAGCTTCTAGCTTCAGCTTGTTCAGTTAAAGCAGAGTTCCACCCAAAAGTGGAAGTTTCACTTTAAGGACTCCTGACCCCCTGACATGCCACATTTGGCATGTCATTTTTTTTGGGAGAGGGCGGGTACCTAGTTTTGACTGGTACCCAGCTCCCACTTCTGCTGGCGCCTCCTGGGTGGCTCGAGCGGAAGTTCTCCTCTCCCCCTCCCTCCCTGCAATCTTCTGGGACACGTCAGAGGTTGCCCAGCCATTCAGGACATGCAGCGTGACTCCCACATGCACAGTGCGCACCCGGCTGTGAGACCGCAAGCTGTCCCAGCCGGGTGCCCACACTAATGATGCCGGCGCCGGAGAGGGAGAGAATTGAGGCTATGGGTGGTGTGTGTTTAATAAAAGTCAGCAGCTACACTTTTTGTAGCTGCTGACTTTTAATAAACACAGACGGCTGGAACTCCGCTTTAAGCTTTGGCAAAATAACCAGGAAGCTGATTGGTTTCTATGCAGAGCTGCACCAGATTTTTCACTCTCCAGTTTTAGTAAATCAACCCCAATGTCTCAGCAGGGAGGATTCCTCTATCCACTTCGCTCTTGTAGATGGAGGAATCCATACGTTTATGTTGATCAGTCCGTTGGCTGATCGAAAAATGATGGGTCATCTATGGTCACCATAGAGAAGACATTGTTGAGCCGAAGAACACATTTGGCTTTTAGGGATGCACCGAATATTCGGTGGCCGAACATTATTCGGCCGAAAATAGAAAAAATAGCACTTTCGGTGTTCGGCCGAATAAGTCAAAAGGCCGAATAATTTTTTGCCGAACAATAGGGCTGAACGATAGTCGATATGATATCGACTATCGTTCTGTGGCCGTAGGCGATATTCATATCGCCGAGGTCACGATATTTACAGGGGGAAGGGACTCGGAGGAGGACAGGAGGACTCACAGACTTCCGTGTTAGGCAGGGGAAGCCGGGACACTTCAGCGGTGAGCATACATACATTACTCACTCGTGCACTGCAGCCCGCCCCACACATTCAGTGAGTCTTACTCTCCTCCCTAGTTTTTTCAATGGCACATTCAGGAAGCCAATCACGCCGTGATTAGCTGCACAGCCAACCAATCACGCGTGCCTGCACACCTGATTGGTTCCGCTGTGCCGCTACTCACGGCGTGATTGGCTTCCTGAATGTGCCATTGAAAAAACTAGGGAGGAGAGTAAGACTCACTGAATGTGTGGGGCGGGCTGCAGTGCACGAGTGAGTAATGTATGTATGCGGCTGTGCTCCTTTCCAGGCGCCTACTAGTCCACCTCCAGCCTCCTACTACCACCACTATGAGAGACTGTCTGTCACTGTATAATCTGATCGAGTCCACACTGACACTGACTGACTGTCACTGAGTAATTGATGTTACCACATTAACCCTGACCTGCCCAGTGCCCTGTATCTGCAATTAAAATTTACAAGGCTGCCTGCATGCTTCAAGATTTCCATTCCCAGCATCCTTCCCAATCCCTACAGTGTCACTAACATTAACCCTATGGTACAAGGCTGCAGTGTGCACTGAATCCCATTCCCTACAGTAACATTTAGGGAGAGAGACACGAGAGGACAAGAGAGAGAGAGAGAGACATGAGAGGACAAGAGAGAGAGAGACATGAGAGGACAAGAGAGAGGACAAAAAATTGGCAAAATAAATGGAAAAAATGCGAAACACCGCGTTCGGTATTCGGCCTTCGGTCAAACATTTCATTATTATTCGGCTTCGGCCAAGAATTTAATTTCGGTGCATCCCTATTGGCTTTATCAGTTAAAAGTCTTTAAGTGTCACCTCTGTGTGACCAGTAACAAAAATAAGCAGGCTGCTAAATGTAGTAAGTGTCTATCCTCAAGTCATTTCAGTCATGTGAGCACGGTCACATCAGTTCAAGGATACTTAAGGCCTACTCCAGACAATTTTCAGATAGAGCAGACAAGAATTAGAACCCCTTTTTTTATTTTTTTATTGGTGCCTGTGACCTGGTTGAGATTTTGTTTTATCAAGTGCTGGCAATCGACCACCCCCGTGCATTTTTGACCTGAAAGAAATAGGACCTGGAAAATGTGTGTTTTCAAATTGTGTGTTTCACGTTTTTCAGGCACTCTGATTTAAAAAACACGTTTCTGTTTTCGTACCTACAAGTCATGCAATATTTGTGAATTCTGTTTGATTACCTAAGATCAGAAGGCACTGCTGGGATATCAAGTATACACAGTTACAAGATCAGGATGTTTAACCTTGCACAAGCTCCAGGGCTATCAAATTTATATTTACTGCACTCTTTAATAAACCCCTGGCTCATCCCCTGATGGTTCTTTAAGGTCACAATACACCATGTGGTAAAAGGTGGGGAACATCGTCACTGCAACAACTTCCTAGTGGCAGAGTCACCACAGTTCATTTGTAGCATGTCACACCAGGGCTCGACAAACCCTAGGCGCCAAGTTGCAATAGCGACAAGAATATTCATCCTGGCGCCTGGGCTGCCACCCGAATGCTGCACATACCCACCCCCCCGCTATGTATCCTGGGCTTTGCTTGCCGATCTGCGGGCCCGCGACCAACATAGAATAGAGGGTGGGTAGGGGAGGAGGAAGAAAGAGAGAGGACACACGTCCGCGCTCCTCCCCTTCTTGTTGTTGTCCCCAAATTGATGTCACTTCCAGGTCCCCATTGACACTTTCCCGGTCATAATGGCTGGTAAATAATGTAATGCAATGTGAATTGCATTACATTCGGTGGAGCACATAGGAGACATGCAGGGTCTTTTAGAGCCTGGAGGTCTCATTAAAGAGAACCTGTCACCAAATAAAATCATCACATAGGGGACTTTCCAGTCCTTATGTGTTAGAAAAAAAAGTTGAGTAGAAAAAAAAAAAAAAATAAAAAAATAATAATTTTTTTTGTAAAAAAATTAAAGTTACACCCAAGCACATAACATCTCCCCACCCGCACATATACGCACATACAAACGTGAACACTCGCAACCGGCACCTACGCTTAAAACGTTGTCTGTCTTACACATTACATATCGCCGCGCACAACTTCTTTGTAATGCTAAACTGGTGACCTATAGGGGGCTTTTAAATCGTCACCTATGGAAGATATAGGGTACTGAAGTTTGTCGCATTTCACAGGCGCATGCAGATTTAAGGTTTGACAAGCGGGGTATCTATTTATTCAGTGCAACCTCTGCATTTATATTTTACCAACAAATTGGGTAATTTGTTGTGTTTTTGTACACCCTAAAATTAACTTTTAGCCCCGGTTCACACTTGTGCGTGTGCGGGGTTCGCATGTAATGTCGGAGCGCACTGCTCCGACATTACATGCGATCGGCTGTGCGGTGCGAGTTTAGCCATACAAACTGTATGGCTGAATTCGCATCGCACCCGCAGCAAACACGCACAGGAGGCATTTTTGCAGCCGCATCAGGATCGGATCGCACAGCAGTTCACACTTGTGCGATCCGATCCTGTGCGAACTGCACGATCGCACTGCGATATGCGATCAAACTGGGGGTGTCGTTAAGATTACATTGACACCCCCAGCGGATCGCATATGGCAGTGTGAACTGCCGGGGGTGCGTGTGCGATGCGGGAACAGGCTGCGAATTCGCAGCCTTCCCGCATTGCATAAATGTGAACCGAGCCTTTAATGTGTTTTTTACTAAAACTTTGTGTTTCCTAGACCTTTGTGATAGAGCTGCACGATACTGGAAAAAAAATGAAAATCATGATTTTTTTTTTTTTTTTGCTTAAAATAAAGATCACGATTCTGAAGAACTTTTTTATTTTAAAGATTTACAGCCCCTGAAAATTAGGTTATTAAACAAGATGGCAATAAAATAAGCCATAAGACTCTTTACTTCAATCAAATTGAAAAGAAATGTAATGAAAAATAATGGAATGTGAATTAAAAAATTACCATTACATTCAAAAAAACATTCAGGTATTATGTCAGATAAACCGATTTAGCACTGATCCCTGTATTGGTCTCACTGGTCCCCAAAAAGTGTCGCCCCGTGTCTGATTTGTCCGCTGCAATGTCGAAGTCCCGCTTTAAGTCACTGATTGCCGCTATTACTAGTAAAATTAAATAAAAATTCCTTAAAAAATATCCCATAGTTTGTAGACGCTATAACTTTTGGGCTAACCGAGCAATATACGCCTATTGGGATTTATTTTTACCAAAAACATGTAGCAGAATACATATTGGCCTAAATTTATGAATAAATTAGATTTTTTATATTTTTTTACTGGTGTGTTTTATAGCAGAAAGAAAAAAATATTGTTTTTTTTTTTTTTCAAAATTGTTGGCCTTTTTTTGTTTATAGCGCAAAAAATAAAAACCACAGAGGTAATCAAATACCACCAAAAGAAAGCTCTATTTGTGGGGGAAAAGAACATCAATTTATTTTGGTACAGTGTCGCACGTCCGAGCAATTGTCAGTTAAAGTAAAGCAGTGCAGTATCACAAAAAATGGCCTGGTCATGAAGGGGGGTAAACCTGGTGGTTAACCACTTACTGCAAAAAACATACCCAATATATCTACCCACTGGTGCTATATAAATAAAAGCAAATACCCTTTAAGAGCAAAGCAATTAAAGTTATTGTAATGTCTCATTAAAAAAGTTACACTTACCTCCTCTATGCAGTTGGTTTTGCACAGAGCAGCCTGGATCCTCCTCTTCTCGGGTCCCTC
Organism: Pelophylax lessonae; assembly: GCF_965119305.1. NCBI lineage: Eukaryota > Metazoa > Chordata > Amphibia > Anura > Ranidae > Pelophylax > Pelophylax lessonae. Next base: position 116,753,021 of record NC_138772.1, read on the forward strand.
TTTGCTGCTTCTGGCCCCTTCCTCCTGTTGAGTGTCTCCACAGCAAGCAGCTTGCAATGGGGGCACCCGAGCCGAGCTGCAGCGCCCTGTGCCCATTCAGACACGGAGCTATGGTTTGGCCCCACCCCTCTCTCTCCTGATTGGCTAACTGACTTTGATTGACAGCCATGGGTGCCAATGGCGACATGGCTGTGTCTCAGCCAACCAGGAGGGAGTGTCTGGGACAGCCGAGGGACTGGTGGACATCTCTGGACAGAGATAGGGCTCAGGTAAGCAGGGCCGCCATCAAGGCACAGGCAATACACTTGTAAGGGGCCCAAGTGTCTCAAGGGGCCCGGCTGGCCGGCCCACACGCCCTACAGCAGCATATGAAATTAAACTGTTAGCACTTGCCACTTAGCACTGCAGGCAGCCACTGGCCCACGTGGCGACCACAATATAGAATCACACACAAGCCACCGCCGAAGCCGCTCATTCCTCCTCCCCGTCTGTTCACTCCAGTGCAGAGGTGATCGAGCACCCGCCCTGCTTGCTTCCCTGCTAAAGGTGGAGCCTGCTGCTGCTAGGTTACTGGTTAGTAATCTGATTGGACAGGACTTGGGGAGGATGTGTGGTCAGCTTGTCATTGGTGGGAGTGGACCCAGTCCTCTCAGGTGTATGTAGATGAGAGTGTGCAGCGGCGTGCTGCTGTGCTGCAGATTCACTTTATTCAATCACCTCAGATGTGACACCTGACCAGCTGGCATGATGGAGTTGCATTGTGAAAAGGAATGAGGATGAGAGTTACATTGTGGAGAACCTCTTCCCAATATAACTCTCATCCCCACCCAGAATTATCCTCCTCCATTTTCACAATGCTCTCTGACTCTGTTAGCCAGTCTAAGTGCAGTGATAATCGGTTTAATAGGACACACAGTAAAAATTGGCAGCTCACATTTGATTAGATAAAAAGCATGAACTAAATCACACGGCTGGGATCAAGGGTGTGGTGTCCCCGTAGAAGAAACATGGTATCGCCCATCCACAGCATCACGTACCCTGCTGACGTCAGTTCTGGTATCATTTGTGTTCCACACTGGCTCCACCGCGGCTGGCAAATTTCCCTCCGGTTCAGGCTACATTATCATCCCGCCACAAGATACCGATGCCAGTATCCCGGCGACACCCTTCATCCCGGCCGTGTGATTTAGTACATACATGCTTTTTATCTACTCAAATGTGAGCTGCCAATTTTTTGGGGTGACAACTGTCTTATACTGCTGCTATTACGTTGTCACCCTTTTACATGGTGGAGACTACAAGCCACCATAGCCATGCTGGCACACGTTGCTCTAGCATGGTCCACCCTTGTCTATCAGTGACCAGACTGCAAGGGAATGATGTGCAAGTAGACAAGAAGGGACAATAATTTATACTACACAGTAGATCCAAACCCAGACTAAACACAGCTCACATCTACTTCAATCCTGAATAAAAACTACCCCGCACAGTCCAGTGTGTGTCTGGTCACTCACTGCATGGCGGAGTTATTGGTAGATCTAAACAGGGATTGGGAATCAGACTGTATAGGTCAGGGATCTTCAAACTACGGCCCTCCAGCTGGCAGAGCTACACGTCCCCTGAGGCATTGTAAAACTCTGACATTCACATACAGAGCTAGGCATGATGGGAATTGTAGTTCCTGAACAGCTGGAGGGCCATAGTTTGAAGACCCCTGGTATATAGGTGGTTGTCTTACTGAGGACATCAAACAGCAGATTCCCATTTATCCCCATGGAGTATTCTCTGGCTATATGGAAGGGGTGTGTGCATTGCAGACTGAGCACACCAAACACAACGTCTTCAATCTGAACACCGCCGTCTGATCTACTCTGTGCTGACACAAAAAAGCCAATGTCTGACAGCAACACCAGCCCTAAACTTCAGACATGAAATATATACAAAGCATATTCCTCTATAGTGTCTACTTGTCTCAATTAGGAGCACTAAGTGTCACTTTTGTCTGCTGCCTCTGCTATCAGCATGAATCACTTCTGACAAGTTTTCCTGACACCAAGAGAAAAATGGTGACAGGGGAGGGGCCTCCAGCTGATTGACAGCCTCAGCTCTGTTCCCGTGTGCTGTGTGAAGAAGGATGTGCCCCTTCCCTCCAATCAGCTGTCAGAGCTCTCCTCACTGAGGTCTTCGGAGTATCACTTTAAGTGGAACTTTAGTCAGGAAATTATAGGGATTGTAAAGTTTAGTTGTTTTTTTTTTTTTTTTTAAATAACAAAGATGTTATACTTACCTGCTCTGTGCAAGGTTTTTGCACAGAGCAGCCCCGATTCTCCATTTCTGGGGTGCCTCGGGTGGCGCTCCTGGCTCCTCCTCTTCATTTGGTGCCCCCACGGAAACGCTTTCCACAGGGGCGTTGGTGCGGGCGCACTCACGAGTCCCGTTGCTGCATCCATTGACATAGACAGTGGAACTCGGCCCTGCCCCCACGTCACTGGATTTGATTGACAGCAGTGGGAGCCAATGGCTCCTGCTGCTATCAATCTATCCAATGAGGACCAGAGACAGGGGCTGGAGCCACTGCGCTCGTACTTCAGGTAAGAAAAAGGAGGGGGGGGGGTCTAGGGGACAGCTGCAACACCAAAGGTTTTTCACCCTAATGCATTAAGATGAAAAACCTTGAGACTTTACAACTCCTTTAAATGCTGCTAGATGACTTCAGGCTGGCCCAGATTGCAGGTATAGCTATGAAAAACATTACAAATAAGTGTCTATACTGGTTAAAATCCAGTAACTCATTGTCTCACCCTGCTCTGCACATGCTCAGTTGTTCTCCATTTTTAGGCATTGCTGAGAATCTGTAGAGGCCAATCTGCTGACAGCCTTAACCGTTTGCCAACCGCCGCACGACTATTTACTGCGGCGGTCAGCCCCTCACAGGCAAAGCGACGTAGGTCTACGTCGCTAGCCTGTGAGGCTCTAGGGAGCAAGCGAGCGCGCGCCGCCGGAGGCGGTCTCCCGCGCGGTCATGGACCCCCCGCACGTGTGCCCGGTGGACCCGATGTCCGCCGGGCACTCGCGATCTTCCATTACACCGGAAGAAAGGCAGGCGGCTAATGTAAACAAAGCCACCTGTCATTCTCTCCTGTGTAAGAATGGACATCACACGGTTCTACTATGTAGGACCGTTGATCTCTGTTCTTACACTAGTAGCCACAGCCAATCACAGTTAGAAACACGCCCCTAGGGACACACTTAACCCCTTCCTCTCCAATAAAGTTAACTCCTTCACTGCCAGTGTAATTTTACAGTAACAGTGCATATGTATAGCACTGATTACTGATAATCGCAGATCACTGCCATTACTCGTTAAAAAAAAAAAAAACAACAAAAATGACAAAAATCTTTCCCTTAGTTAGTAAACGCGATAACTTTTGCGCAAACCAATCAAAATACGCTTTTTGCGATTTTTTTTACCAAACATATGTAGCATAAAACAAATTGGCCTCAAATGTTAAAAAATTTTGATTTTTTACATTTTTTTTTTGGGGGAATTTCATATAAAAAAAATGTGAAAAATATTGTTATTTTTGCAAAATTGACGCTCTTTTTTTGTTTATAGCGCATGATAAAAAAAAAAAAAAAATAAAAATCGCACAGGTGATCAAATACCACCAAAAGAAAGCTCTGTTTGTGGGAAAAAAAGGACATCAAATTTGTTTAGGTACAGCATCGCACGACCGCGCAATTGTCCGTTAAAGTCACGCAGTGCCGAATCGCAAAATAGGCCCTGGTCTGGAAGGGGGTAAAATCTTCCGGGGCTTAAGTGGTTAAATGCTGCTAGATGACTTCAGGCTGGCACAGTTTGCAGGTATAGCTATGAAAATAAGTGTCTATACTGGGTAAAATCCAGTAACTCATTGTCTCACCCTGCTCTGCACATGCTCAGTTGTTCTCCATTTTTTAGGCACTGCTGAGAATCTGTAGAGGCCGATCTGCTGACAGCCTTAAAGTGGAAGTAATCCCTCCAATCAGCCAAGGAAGCTGCCATCTTGGCCTCTGTTTATTCTTCAACTTCCATGATGCTGCACAAGTAAAGTGCATGGACTGTGTAGGCGTGTCCTATTACACAGTGTTGGTGACAATAAGGGCTCATAGATGACGCATGCAGTCAGTTATGTTTTAAAGAGGTTGTAAACCTCAGAATTTTTTATTTTAAAGTACACCTGAAAGACAAACACATAATGAGCTAGTATGCATCGCATACTATCTCATTATGATATACTTACCTTAGAACGAAGCCCCGAAGCACCGACTGCTCACTTCTCCCATGGGTGACATGTTCTGTCACTCTTCTTCCGGGTTCGCGGCATCCGGCCATCTGATTGGCTGGACCCGTGATTACGTCAGAGCCGACGGTCACGGCACGGGGCTCTGCAGGAACGGCACCAGCGGCCGTTCCTTCAGAGCGCAATGCGCCAGTGATGTCACTGGCTGCTTGTAAGGTAAATATCTCCTAAACAGTACATGTTTAGGAGATATTTACAGTACCTATAGGTAAGCCTTATCATAGGCTTACCTATAGGGAAAAGTTACAGAGGAGGGTTTACTTCCTCTTTAAGGTGATATTAAAGGCATGTTTAAAAAAAATAACAACAACAATAAGCATGTTACACTTACCTCCTCTGTGCCGCTGGTTTTGCACAGAGCAGCCCGGATCCTCCTCTTCTCGGGTCCCCCGCTGGCACTCCTGGCCCCTCCTTCCTACCAAGTACCCCCAAAGCACACAGCTTTCTATGGGGGCCCCTAAGCAGAGCCACTGCTCTGTGTCCATTCAGACACTTGGCCCTGCCCCCTCTCTCTCATTGGCTCACTGGCTGTGAATGCCAATAGCTCCCGCTGCAGTCCCAGCCAATGAGGAAGGAGAGTCCCAGAGAGCCGAGGCTCTCGTGCACACCTCTGGATTGTGATGGGGCTCAGGTAAGTATTAGGGGGGGGGGGGCTGCACAGAACAGGTTTTTTACCTTCATTCATACATCAGGGGTGTCAAACTCAATTTCATTGCGGGCTGCATCAGCATTATGGTCAGTCAATGGCCAGTTGTATCTGTAAGACTAGATGTCCAGAGCACCCTTCCCTCTTACATCAGATGTCAAGTGTCCCCCACCGTTGCTTACATCACAGTGCACCCCTCTTACCACTGGGAAGTAGAAAGTATAGGGTCTGGAGGAGAACTGGAGGACTAGAGGAGGGCTGTAGTCTGCTGAATGCTGAAACCGGGGGGACAAGGAGTTCTGACCTCCTCTATACTGCTGAGATGGGGGGTGGCAGAGGGGAACCTCTCTGTAGCCGCATGGAGAAGTGCAGGATCTGGCAGAGGAGTTCTGTCCTCCCTGTTGCTGAGACAAGGTGGGGGTGGAGCAGCTGCAGGAGAGGTGCAAGGGCCACAAGAAATGGCTTGGATTAGATCCGCAGGCATAAAAGCCCAAAGAAGATGGAAGTGACGTCAATGGGAACGCATGCATAGGAAAAACGCTCCACAAATGTATGCAAATGTGAATAAAAAAGTGCGTGAAATGCAGGTCGCTGTGCATGCATAGACGCACACATGCAGAAATCAGGAGCCGATGGCGGAGAGGACGATATTGCACACCTTTCTTGGTGAACAGAGGGTGGCACTGATCTGCCCCGGTACACACTACATATATATATATATACAAATACAGTATACACACACCTACAACTCAGGAAAATACATGGAAATAAATATCCCAGAAAATCCGCCATAAACATGATGGAGAATAGAGACTGCGGAGTACTGATCAGTCTGTACAATCAGATTGTATGGTGTGTGTGCAGTCATGGTGACATCTCCACTATAACCAATCCTAGGAACGTCACCCTCCGTACACGTCACATCATTACCGGCCCACACCGGACACTGCAGCCGGGAGGACGTGTCACCCGCTCCTTTATACACACCGAGCCCTCCCCTCCCCCACCGCTCTCACCCCATGGACATGATATCCCTCGTTGCCGCCCTCGGCGGACTCGGAGCTCAGAGACAGTCCCATCCCCGGGAATATTCCACCGGAGACACACAGCGCCGCTGACACTCCGCCAGGACTGCCAATCAACCACCGACACCTACACAGGGGGAGAGGACATCGGGGATCGGCTGAGCGGCCTGCTGGAGTAGGAGGAGGAAGGCCTGTGATGTCACATGGTAACAGAAGAAGTGCCGGGTAACCAGGGACGCCGGAGGAGGTAAGACAGAGAGCGTGTCACCCCGAGATCCCACCGGGAGAAGGATAGAGATCCCAAGGATAGAGATCCCATACATAGAGATCCCACCGAGAGAAGGATAGAGATCCCATACACAGAGATCCCACCGAGAGAAGGATAGAGATCTCATACACAGAGATCCCACCGAGAGAAGGATAGAGATCCCATACACAGAGATCCCACCGAGAGAAGGATAGAGATCCCATACATAGAGATCCCACCGAGACAAGGATAGAGATCTCATACACAGAGATCCCACCGAGAGAAGGATAGAGATCCCATACACAGAGATCCCACCGAGAGAAGGATAGAGATCCCATACATAGAGATCCCACCGAGACAAGGATAGAGATCTCATACACAGAGATCCCACCGAGAGAAGGATAGAGATCCCATACACAGAGATCCCACCGAGACAAGGATAGAGATCTCATACACAGAGATCCCACCGAGAGAAGGATAGAGATCCCATACACAGAGATCCCACCGAGAGAAGGATAGAGATCCCATACATAGAGATCCCACCGAGACAAGGATAGAGATCTCATACACAGAGATCCCACCGAGAGAAGGATAGAGATCCCATACACAGAGATCCCACCGAGACAAGGATAGAGATCTCATACACAGAGATCCCACCGAGAGAAGGATAGAGATCCCATACACAGAGATCCCACAGAGACAAGGATAGAGATCCCATACACAGAGATCACACACATAGAGATCCCATACACAGAGATCCCACCGAGAGAAGGATAGAGATCCCATACACAGAGATCACACACATAGAGATCCCACCGAGAGAAGGATAGAGATCCCATACATAGAGATCCCATACACAGAGATCCCACCGAGAGAAGGATAGAGATCCCATGCACAGAGATCCCACTGAGAGGATAGAGATCCCATACACAGAGATACCACCGAGAGAAGGATAGAGATCCCATACACAGAGATCCCACAGAGAGAAGGATAGAGATCCCATACACAGAGATCCCACCGAGAGAAGGATAGAGATCCCATACATAGAGATCCCACCGAGAGAAGGATAGAGATCTCATACACAGAGATCCCACCGAGAGAAGGATAGAGATCTCATACACAGAGATCCCACGAGAGAAGGATAGAGATCCCATACACAGAGATCCCACCGAGAGAAGGATAGAGATCCCATACACAGAGATCCCACCGAGACAAGGATAGAGATCTCATACACAGAGATCCCACCGAGAGAAGGATAGAGATCCCATACACAGAGATCCCACCGAGACAAGGATAGAGATCTCATACACAGAGATCCCACCGAGAGAAGGATAGAGATCCCATACACAGAGATCCCACCGAGAGAAGGATAGAGATCCCATACACAGAGATCCCACAGAGACAAGGATAGAGATCCCATACACAGAGATCACACACATAGAGATCCCATACACAGAGATCCCACCGAGAGAAGGATAGAGATCCCATACACAGAGATCACACACATAGAGATCCCACCGAGAGAAGGATAGAGATCCCATACATAGAGATCCCATACACAGAGATCCCACCGAGAGAAGGATAGAGATCCCATACACAGAGATCCCACTGAGAGGATAGAGATCCCATACACAGAGATACCACCGAGAGAAGGATAGAGATCCCATACACAGAGATCCCACAGAGAGAAGGATAGAGATCCCATACACAGAGATCCCACCGAGAGAAGGATAGAGATCCCATACATAGAGATCCCACCGAGAGAAGGATAGAGATCCCATACACAGAGATCCCACCGAGAGAAGGATAGAGATCCCATACACAGAGATCCCACAGAGAGAAGGATAGAGATCCCATACACAGAGATCCCACCGAGAGAAGGATAGAGATCCCATACACAGAGATCCCACCGAGAGAAGGATAGAGATCCCATACATAGAGATCACACCGAGAGAAGGATAGAGATCCCATACACAGAGATCACACACATAGAGATCCCATACACAGAGATCCCACCGAGAGAAGGATAGAGATCCCATACACAGAGATCACACACATAGAGATCCCACCGAGAGAAGGATAGAGATCCCATACATAGAGATCCCATACGCAGAGATCCCACCGAGAGAAGGATAGAGATCCCATACACAGAGATCCCACTGAGAGGATAGAGATCCCATACACAGAGATACCACCGAGAGAAGGATAGAGATCCCATACACAGAGATCCCACAGAGAGAAGGATAGAGATCCCATACACAGAGATCCCACCGAGAGAAGGATAGAGATCCCATACATAGAGATCCCACCGAGAGAAGGATAGAGATCCCATACACAGAGATCCCACCGAGAGAAGGATAGAGATCCCATACACAGAGATCCCACAGAGAGAAGGATAGAGATCCCATACACAGAGATCCCACCGAGAGAAGGATAGAGATCCCATACACAGAGATCCCACCGAGAGAAGGATAGAGATCCCATACATAGAGATCACACCGAGAGAAGGATAGAGATCCCATACACAGAGATCACACACATAGAGATCCCATACACAGAGATCCCACCGAGAGAAGGATAGAGATCCCATACACAGAGATCACACACATAGAGATCCCACCGAGAGAAGGATAGAGATCCCATACATAGAGATCCCATACGCAGAGATCCCACCGAGAGAAGGATAGAGATCCCATACACAGAGATCCCACTGAGAGGATAGAGATCCCATACACAGAGATACCACCGAGAGAAGGATAGAGATCCCATACACAGAGATCCCACAGAGAGAAGGATAGAGATCCCATACACAGAGATCCCACCGAGAGAAGGATAGAGATCCCATACATAGAGATCACACCGAGAGAAGGATAGAGATCCCATACACAGAGATCACACACATAGAGATCCCATACACAGAGATCCCACGAGAGAAGGATAGAGATCCCATACACAGAGATCACACACATAGAGATCCCACCGAGAGAAGGATAGAGATCCCATACATAGAGATCCCATACACAGAGATCCCACCGAGAGAAGGATAGAGATCCCATACACAGAGATCCCACTGAGAGGATAGAGATCCCATACACAGAGATACTACCGAGAGAAGGATAGAGATCCCATACACAGAGATCCCACAGAGAGAAGGATAGAGATCCCATACACAGAGATCCCACCGAGAGAAGGATAGAGATCCCATACACAGAGATCCCACCGAGAGAAGGATAGAGATCCCATACACAGAGATCACACACATAGAGATCCCACCGAGAGAAGGATAGAGATCCCATACATAGAGATCCCATACACAGAGATCCCACCGAGACAAGGATAGAGATCCCATACACAGAGATCTCATACACAGAGATCCCATACATAGAGATCCCACCGAGACAAGGAGAGAGATCCCATACACAGAGATCTCATACACAGAGATCCCATACAGAGAGATCCCACCGAGACAAGGATAGAGATCCCATACAAAGAGATCCCATACACAGAGATCCCACTGAGAGAAGGATAGAGATCCCATACATAGAGATCTCATACACAGAGATCCCACAGAGAGAAGGATAGAGATCCCATACATAGAGATCCCATACACAGAGATCTCATACACAGAGAACCCATACACAGAGATCCCATACACAGAGATCCCATACACAGAGATCTCAAACACAGAGATCCCATACACAGAGATCCCATACACAGAGATCCCATACACAGAGATCCCATACACAGAGATCCCATACACAGAGATCCCATACACAGAGATCCCATACACAGAGATCCCATGCACAGAGATCCCATACACAGAGAGATTCCACCGAGAGAAGAATAGAGATCCCATACACAGTGATCCCACCGAGGGAAGGATAGAGATCTCATACACAGAGATCTCATACACAGAGATCTCATACACAGAGATCCCATACACAGAGATCCCATACACAGAGATCCCATACACAGAGATCTCATACACAGAGATCTCATACACAGAGATCCCATACACAGAGATCCCATACACAGAGATCCCATACACAGAGAGATTCCACCGAGAGAAGAATAGAGATCCCATACACAGCGATCCCACCGAGGGAAGGATAGAGATCCCATACACAGAGATCTCATACACAGAGATCCCGCCGAGAGAAGGATAGAGATCCCATACATAGAGATCTCATACACAGAGATCCCACAGAGAGGATAGAGATCTCATACACAGAGATCCCACAGAGAGAAGGATAGAGATCCCATACATAGAGATCCCATACACAGAGATCCCATAAACAGAGAGATTCCACGAGAGAAGAATAGAGATCCCATACACAGAGATCTCATACATAGGAGGACACAGAGCAGGAGGACTGCACAAGATGTAAGATCAGATCTCTGCATGAGAGACAGGCTGGGAACACTGATATCTGATAGGAGGAGATAGGCTGGGAACACTGATATCTGATAGGAGGAGACAGGCTGGGAACACTGATATCTGATAGGAGGAGACAGGCTGGGAACACTGATATCTGAAAGCAGGAGAGAAGCTGGGAACACTGATATCTGATAGGAGGAGACATGCTGGGAACACTGATATCTGATAGGAGGAGACAGGCTGGGAACACTGATATCTGATAGGAGGAGATAGGCTGGGAACACTGATATCTGATAGGAGGAGACAGGCTGGGAACACTGATATCCGATAGCAGGAGAGAAGCTGGGAACACTGATATCTGATAGGAGGAGATAGGCTGGGAACACTGATATCTGATAGGAGGAGACAGGCTGGGAACACTGATATCTGATAGGAGGAGACAGGCTGGGAACACTGATATCTGATAGGAGGAGACAGGCTGGGAACACTGATATCTGATAGGAGGAGAGAGGCTGGGAACACTGATATCTGATAGGAGGAGTCAGGCTATGAACACTGATATCTGATAGGAGGAGACATGCTGGGAACACTGATATCTGATAGGAGGAGACAGGCTTGGAACACTGATATCTGATAGGAGGAGACATGCTGGGAACACTGATATCTGATAGGAGGAGACAGGCTGGGAACACTGATATCTGATAGGAGGAGATAGGCTGGGAACACTGATATCTGATAGGAGGAGACAGGCTGGGAACACTGATATCTGATATGAGGAGAGAGGCTGGGAACACTGATATCTGATAGCAGGAGAGAAGCTGGGAACACTGATATCTGATAGGAGGAGATAGGCTGGGAACACTGATATCTGATAGGAGGAGACAGGCTGGGAACACTGATATCTGATAGGAGGATACAGGCTGGGAACACTGATATCTGATAGGAGGAGACAGGCTGGGAACACTGATATCTGATAGGAGGAGACATGCTGGGAACACTGATATCTGATAGGAGGAGACAGGCTTGGAACACTGATATCTGATAGGAAGAGACATGCTGGGAACACTGATATCTGATAGGAGGAGACAGGCTGGGAACACTGATATCTGATAGGAGGATACAGGCTGGGAACACTGATATCTGATAGGAGGAGACAGGCTGGGAACACTGATATCTGATAGGAGGAGACAGGCTGGGAACACTGATATCTGATAGGAGGAGACAGGCTGGGAACACTGATATCTGATAGGAGGAGACAGGCTGGGAACACTGATATCTGATAGGAGGAGACAGGCTGGGAACACTGATATCTGATAGGAGGAGACAGGCTGGGAACACTGATATCTGATAGGAGGAGACAGGCTGGGAACACTGATATCTGATAGGAGGAGACAGGCTGGGAACACTGATATCTGATAGGAGGAGTCAGGCTATGAACACTGATATCTGATAGGAGGAGACATGCTGGGAACACTGATATCTGATAGGAGGAGACAGGCTTGGAACACTGATATCTGATAGGAGGAGACATGCTGGGGAACACTGATATCTGATAGGAGGAGACAGGCTGGGAACACTGATATCTGATAGGAGGAGATAGGCTGGGAACACTGATATCTGATAGGAGGAGACAGGCTGGGAACACTGATATCTGATATGAGGAGAGAGGCTGGGAACACTGATATCTGATAGCAGGAGAGAAGCTGGGAACACTGATATCTGATAGGAGGAGACATGCTGGGAACACTGATATCTGATAGGAGGAGACAGGCTTGGAACACTGATATCTGATAGGAGGAGACATGCTGGGAACACTGATATCTGATAGGAGGAGACAGGCTGGGAACACTGATATCTGATAGGAGGAGATAGGCTGGGAACACTGATATCTGATAGGAGGAGACAGGCTGGGAACACTGATATCTGATAGCAGGAGAGAAGCTGGGAACACTGATATCTGATAGGAGGAGATAGGCTGGGAACACTGATATCTGATAGGAGGAGACAGGCTGGGAACACTGATATCTGATAGGAGGATACAGGCTGGGAACACTGATATCTGATAGGAGGAGACAGGCTGGGAACACTGATATCTGATAGGAGGAGACAGGCTGGGAACACTGATATCTGATAGGAGGAGACATGCTGGGAACACTGATATCTGATAGGAGGAGACAGGCTTGGAACACTGATATCTGATAGGAAGAGACATACTGGGAACACTGATATCTGATAGGAGGAGACAGGCTGGGAACACTGATATCTGATAGGAGGATACAGGCTGGGAACACTGATATCTGATAGGAGGAGACAGGCTGGGAACACTGATATCTGATAGGAGGAGACAGGCTGGGAACACTGATATCTGATAGGAGGAGACAGGCTGGGAACACTGATATCTGATAGGAGGAGACAGGCTGGGAACACTGATATCTGATAGGAGGAGACAGGCTGGGAACACTGATATCTGATAGGAGGAGACAGGCTGGGAACACTGATATCTGATAGGAGGAGAGAGGCTGGGAACACTGATATCTGATAGGAGGAGTCAGGCTATGAACACTGATATCTGATAGGAGGAGACATGCTGGGAACACTGATATCTGATAGGAGGAGACAGGCTTGGAACACTGATATCTGATAGGAGGATACAGGCTGGGAACACTGATATCTGATAGGAGGAGACAGGCTGGGAACACTGATATCTGATAGGAGGAGATAGGCTGGGAACACTGATATCTGATAGGAGGAGACAGGCTGGGAACACTGATATCTGATATGAGGAGAGAGGCTGGGAACACTGATATCTGATAGCAGGAGAGAAGCTGGGAACACTGATATCTGATAGGAGGAGACATGCTGGGAACACTGATATCTGATAGGAGGAGACAGGCTTGGAACACTGATATCTGATAGGAGGAGACATGCTGGGAACACTGATATCTGATAGGAGGAGACAGGCTGGGAACACTGATATCTGATAGGAGGAGATAGGCTGGGAACACTGATATCTGATAGGAGGAGACAGGCTGGGAACACTGATATCTGATAGCAGGAGAGAAGCTGGGAACACTGATATCTGATAGGAGGAGATAGGCTGGGAACACTGATATCTGATAGGAGGATACAGGCTGGGAACACTGATATCTGATAGGAGGAGACAGGCTGGGAACACTGATATCTGATAGGAGGAGACAGGCTGGGAACACTGATATCTGATAGGAGGAGACATGCTGGGAACACTGATATCTGATAGGAGGAGACAGGCTTGGAACACTGATATCTGATAGGAAGAGACATGCTGGGAACACTGATATCTGATAGGAGGAGACAGGCTGGGAACACTGATATCTGATAGGAGGATACAGGCTGGGAACACTGATATCTGATAGGAGGAGACAGGCTGGGAACACTGATATCTGATAGGAGGAGACAGGCTGGGAACACTGATATCTGATAGGAGGAGACATGCTGGGAACACTGATATCTGATAGGAGGAGACAGGCTTGGAACACTGATATCTGATAGGAAGAGACATGCTGGGAACACTGATATCTGATAGGAGGAGACAGGCTGGGAACACTGATATCTGATAGGAGGAGACATGCTGGGAACACTGATATCTGATAGGAGGAGAGAGGCTGGGAACACTGATATCTGATAGGAGGAGACATGCTGGGAACACTGATATCTGATAGGAGGAGTCAGGCTATGAACACTGATATCTGATAGGAGGAGACATGCTGGGAACACTGATATCTGATAGGAGGAGTCAGGCTATGAACACTGATATCTGATAGGAGGAGAGAGGCTGGGAACACTGATATCTGATAGGAGGAGACATGCTGGGAACACTGATATCTGATAGGAGGAGAGAGGCTGGGAACACTGATATCTGATAGGAGGAGACATGCTGGGAACACTGATATCTGATAGGTCTGGAGGAGACAGGCTGGGAACACTGATATCTGTCAGGAAGGACTGACTGAGAGCACCATTATCTAGGAAATATGAATGGAAGGAATTGGAAATAAATATCAGTAAAGTAACATGTTGGGAAATCTGAGCCTTTTAGGAGGTTAGGTTAGATTAGGGTAGGTTAGGTTAGATTAGGTTAGGTTAGATTTGGGAGGCTATGTTAGATTTGGTAGGTTAGGTTAGATTAGGGTAGGTTAGGTTAGATTTGGGAGGTTAGGTTAGATTGGTGTAGGTTAGGTTAGATTTGGGAGGTTAGGTTAAATTAGGGTAGGTTGGATTTGGGAGGTTAGGTTAGATTAGGGAGGTTAGGTTAGATTAGAGTAGGCTAGATTTGGGAGGTTAGGTTAGATTTGGGAGGTTAGGTTAAATTAGGGTAGGTTAGGTTAGATTTGGGGGGTTAGGTTAGATTTGGGAGGTTAGGTTAGATTAGGGTAGGTTAGATTTGGGAGGTTAGGTTAGATTAGGGTAGGTTAGGTTAGATTAGGGCAGGTTAGATTTGAGAGGCTAGGTTAGATTAGGGGAGGTTAGGTTAGATTTGGGAGGTTAGGTTAGATTAGGGTAGGTTAGGTTAGATTTAGGAGGTTAGGTTAGATTAGGGTAGGTTAGGTTAGATTTGGGAGATTAGGTTTGATTAGGGTAGGTTAAGTTAGATTTGGGAGGTTAGGTTAGATTAGGGTAGGTTAGGTTAGATTAGGGTAGGTTAGGTTAGATTTGGGAGGTTAGGTTTGATTAGGGTAGGTTAAGTTAGATTTGGGAGGTTAGGTTAGATTTGGAAGGTTAGGTTAGATTAGGGTAGGTTAGGTTAGATTTGGGTAGATTAGGTTCGATTTGGGAGGTTAGGTTGGATTAGGATAGGTTAGGTTAGATTAGGGTAGGTTAGCTTAGATTAGGGTAGGTTAGGTTAGATTTGGGTAGATTAGGTTAAATTTGGGAGGTTAGGTTAGATTAGGGTAGGTTAGGTTAGATTAGGGTAGGTTAGGTTAGATTTGGGTAGATTAGGTTAGATTTGGGAGGTTAGGTTAGATTAGTGTAGGTTAGGTTAGATTAGGGTAGATTAGGTTAGATTTGGGTAGATTAGGTTAGATTTGGGAGGTTAGGTTAGATTAGGGTAGGTTAGGTTAGATTTGGGTAGATTAGGTTAGATTTGGGAGGTTAGGTTGGATTTGGGAGGTTAGGTTAGATTAGGGTAGGTTAGGTTATATTAGGGTAGGTTAGGTTAGATTTGGGAGGTTAGGTTAGATTAGGGTAGGTTAGTTTAGATTTGGGAGGTTAGGTTAGATTTGGGAGGTTAGGTTAGATTAGGGTAGGTTAGGTTAGATTTGGGTAGATTAGGTTAGATTTGGGAGGTTAGGTTGGATTTGGGAGGTTAGGTTAGATTAGGGTAGGTTAGGTTATATTAGGGTAGGTTAGGTTAGATTTGGGAGGTTAGGTTAGATTAGGGTAGGTTAGGTTAGATTTGGGAGGTTAGGTTAGATTTGGGAGGTTAGGTTAGATTTGGGAGGTTAGGTTAGATTAGGGTAGGTTAGGTTAGATTTGGGTAGATTAGGTTAGATTTGGGAGTTTAGGTTAGATTTGGGAGGCTAGGTTAGATGTGAAGCTGCCATTGGGGGATTGCTGGAGAGTGAAGAAGACAGGAGCTGATGTGTGATTTCCTCTTCTATCTCTGCAGACATACAACTTCTCTGAAGACAATCCCTGAAATATATTCCACATTACAATGGCGGATACAGAGCCACAGCTGATGGTGAGGATTCAAAATCATTTCTCTTCTTCCTTCCTTTATAAATAATTCATAAAACAGAGATTTATAATAGTTATTGGAGGCATCAGGCCTACAGTATATAAAGTAATCTCCAAGATATCAGCTTCCTATAGCCACATACAGGGAACTTTGTGTATGATAAAATAGTTTTCCCCTGTTATTGGTATATATATATATATATATTGATTATTCTTGTGGGAAGCAGATAATAGTTTTGGCCAGCTAGGAGGATAGGGGAGTCTCATGAGTGTTATTCTTGAGCCTCATGTTCTTTTTATTTCTTGTCATTATTTTTATTAGTTGCCTGTTGGCCATAGATGCAAATACTGTATATTACTTCTGTTTTCTAGAGCTCTATTATCTTCTACTGTAAGGAGAAATACTATCGCCATATGCAAAATATAGCAAGGGAAGGTCTGCAGAAATACTACAATGATCCCGTGCTTCTCTTTTTCAAAGCCTTTGGCATCCTGATGGAAGGTAGGTCAATGTATGTTATTGATAAGGTTTTTCCATCCTCAAACCCTCCCCCCCCCCCCCCCCCCCCATCTCCTGCCTTTGTCATCGCTCCTTCTCATAGTACAACTAAAGGCAATTTTTTTGGCAGATCTGAACGGTCCCCCCATGCATTTCTATGGGGCATCGGATGTCAGCGGAGACATGTCTGCTGACGGATCGGATGGGATCGGATAAAAACGGAGAGACGGACCATTCCCATCCGATTCCCCCGTAGAGATGCATGGGGACCTGACAGCTGTGTCTCCGCACACAGCACGGAGAACAGCTGTCATCCTCCTGCTCAGTGGGGGATCGGCGGATCGATCCCCCACTGAGAAAAACGGAGTCCGTCAGACGGCTCCATGTGTGAAAGAGTCTGGCTCTTTCACACATGGAGTCCGTTGGACGGACTCCGTTTTTCTCAGCAGGGGATCGATCCCCCGCTGAGCAGAAGGATGACAGCTGTTCTCTGTGCTGTTTGTGGAGACACAGCTGTCAGGTCCCCATGCATCTCTATGGGGGAATCAGATTGGAACGAACCGTCTGTCCGTTCTCATCCGATCCCATCCGATCCGCTGGACGGATGGAAAATAGGGTTTCCATCCGTCCAGATTTGACGGATTGGATCGGATGTCAGCGGACATGTCTCCGCTGACATCCGATCCCCCATAGAGATGCATGGGGCGACCGTTCAGATCCGTCAAAAAAACGGACAGGCGGATCTGAACGGTCCGCCTGTGTGAAAGGGGCCTAAGGTTTGAAACTAAAATATAGAAGCTAATTGGTTGCTATGCACAGCTGGTCCGGTTTTAATATCTCCCCCCCCCCCCCCCCCCCCCCCTATAGTGGGGAATAGTTACTGTGTTTCTGAAGAGCCACAGCCTAGCTACACTAGGTTCACACTCTTGCATGTGGCTGTGAGAATTTCAGTGATTCCTGCACCCGCAACCACCCACAGTGAAAATGCACTGCTCTGCGAAAACGCACAGGAGCTGCTATTAATTCTGAATGGCACTCCCACGCATGTAAAATCACAGAACAGGGAAATCACATGGTCAAAAAAGACAATTTCCCCGCGGAAACGCAGGCACGGCAGCCCATTCATTTGAATGGGCTGCTGCGCCCCCACCCAAACACGGCCAGCAAAAACGCATAGATGTGAACCTAGCGTTACTCTAAGTATCTGAACTGTGGAAAGAGTAATCCCTCTGTTTTCCTACAAATAGGGATCAGAAGCAGATGTTAAGCTGAAATATGTCTTTAGGCTAGCTTCACATCTTTGTGGTGCATCACTGCATTAGGTTCACCTTTAGAATATGTTACATGTTACATCCGTATTTAGGTTGTAACTTATAACATATTACAGCACCCCCACCCCCTGAGCACCCCACAGCCGCTCTGCCCGCACACGTCATTCACTTACAGAGATCTGTGGTTAAATAAACTACAAATCCCATCTGCCACCACAGCAGATGACTGGTAGTTCTCAATGGACTGCAAATGTGCTGATCGGCACACTCATGGTCCATTCACTCTTCCTTCAGCTTTTTACCTGATAGCCTGTATAGAGATATGGGGAGAAAGCTTAGAGGAAGACTGTGCAGGAGCCCCAACATTCGTACCCACAATCTGCTGATCACGGGTGTAATGCTTTGCAGGCTCTTGTTGGGAAAAATAATATTTTTGCAGAAAACAAAATTGTGCATTTATGTGCTTTTATTTATTTCTCCTAAAAGGTGAACTTCTCCTTTAGATTGGGTTCAAAATAGTGAGATGCCGCACATCGCATGTGATTTGCACAGGAATTGCACCACATTGTGCAAATCACATGCAATGTCTGTGCGGTGCAATTTGAGTCATCCATTCTGTATAGCTCAAATCACACCGCATCTGCACCAAAATGGTGCAGGACCCATTTTTTGCAACACTGGAATCGGATCGTATGGGTGTGAAGACCCATGAGATCTGATTCAGGTGTGGCATGGGATTCAGGCAATCGCAGTGCAGTTTTCGGGTGTCGTTAATCTACAATTGACACCCGCAGCAGATTGCATGAACGCCGCGCAATTTCAATGCAGTGCGGGAAACACACAGGATTCCCTACATTTCCCGCACTGCATATATGTGAACCGAGGTTTAAGGTAACCCAATCATTTTGAGTGGGCTGTTAACACACTGCAGCACATCTCAGACCAAACCTGGACCTTTTTTAGCAAGGCAGTGCAACACCATGCACACAAGGCAGTGTAACCACACTTTTAGGGAAAAAATGTGCATATATATTTTTTTATTTTATATGCAAACCTGGAAAGCGTTGCAGCCATGATCAGTGAATAGCAGGTGCAATGCATGGCTTCTCACATACTCTTCCTTCAGCTCCATGTCTATACCAAGGTACAGAATTTTGGTTATGAAGCTGGAGGAAGTATCAGTGGACTGCAAGTGCGGTGATCACTATACTTGTGTTCCATTGATAACCACAAGTCCCTTTGCTGCAGTGGCAGAAGGCACTTGTAGTTTATTCATTCACAGATCTATGTAAATTAACCACTTTACCACCGGAGGATTTTGCTGTCTTACGTCTGGGCCACTTTTTGCGATTCGGCACTGTGCGACTTTAACTGACAATTGCGCAGTCGTGCGACGCCGCACCCAAACGAAATTTACGTCCTTTTTTTCCTACAAACAGAGCTTTCTTTTGGTGGTATTTGATCACCTGTGCGATTTTTACTTTTTGCACTATAAACAAAAAAATGTTAACAATATTTTTCACATTTTTTTATATGAAATTCCCCCCAAAAAAATGTAAAAATCAAAATTTTTTATCATTTTTGGCCAATTTGTTTTCTGCTACGTATTTTTGGTAAAAAAAATCGCAATAAGCGTATTTTGATTGGTTTGCGCAAAAGTTATTGCGTTTACTAACTACGGGAAAGATTTCTGTCATTTTTGGTGTTTTTTTTTTTTTTAACGAGTAATGGCGGCGATCTGCGATTTTTCTTTGCGGGACTGCGACATTGCGGCGGACAGATTGGACCCTTGACTGACATTTTTGACACTTTTGGGGGTACCAGTGACATTACTACAGTAATCAGTGCTATAAATATGCAGGGAAGGGGTTAATTTTATTGGAGAGGGAGGGGTTAATTTAGCCTGGTGCTTACTGACATGTGTGGGGGGAGGTGACTGAGTGACACAGGGACAGCTATGCTGAACCCTGCAATCTGACCCTGCCTGTCACTTAGGAGATCCGCCCGCTTTGTTTACACAAGCGGGCGGATCTCCACACTTGATTCCCCGACGATCGGGGAAGAGCGGCGGTGATTAATCACCGCCGCTCCTCCCCTGGCCCGACTCCCGCTGTGACTACACAAGGGGAGTAGTCCAGCAATGTAGACCTACGTCGCTGGACGATAACGAGCCACATTGCCGCAGTAGCAGCAATGTGAGCGGGGGTAAAGCGGTTAATTACATATCTGTGTTGCTGAAGCCACGCACAGCTGTGCAAAATGTAAACACTGACAACAGCCACCGGGAAGAAGAGCCTCCGGACCCTGTAAGAGGGGAGGCGGTTTGAGGGTGGGAGTTCATCTTTGCACCATGTTACATGTTACACCCTAAATACGGCCCATTTGTGATGTCAGGGGCCACCTCGTAAGTTCACAATAACTGCTGTAGACAGTGGTGCAGACTTCTGCCACTTATTCTGTCCAATACCCCTCCTTGAGATCTACAAGCCAACAAGTAATACTTCATGCTATGGTTTTGCATAATTAGACCATACAAAGACTTTTGTTGGAGGAGTTGAGGATTCTTGGCTTGTAAAATGGAATGCTCAGAACTAGGTGTTCTCAGAGTCAATCAGAGGATTATAAACAACTCAGTGACCTAGTGAACTCATAAAGAAAATTGTGATGCTTGGCACCTTGCTCCTGCGCTCAGAACCAAGGTTCTCAGACTACCTCCGTCACTGTTACTTGGCAGCCCCAATGGCTAGGCCTTGCTGCCCTCTACGACCGGGGTGGTCGACATAACACTGTAAACACAAACACAAAAGAAGGGCGCACCAGCCTAGTGCATTATCCTCAGTAGGCTTTTTATTTATAAAATATGTCCACTCACATACAGGTGATGTAAACCAGCATATCAGATCCGACTAACAACGTCCATGATATTGGAGTCCACAGTCTTAGTTAAGGTTATCGTCTGACGCGTTTCAAGGCTATGCGGAAGGCTCTGAGGAAGAGGCATAGCCTCGAAACGCGTCAGTCGATAACCTTGACTAAGACTGTGGACTCCAATATCATGACGTTGTTAGTCGGATCTGATATGCTGGTTTACATCACCTGTTTGTGAGTAGACATCTTTTAATCTTTTATAAATAAAAAGCCTACTGAGGATAATGCGCTAACCTAGTGAACTCATGCAGTACCAAGATAGAAAAACAAAAGCCCTCAACAGGTTGAGTCCATGAACATGTATATTTGAAAGATTGCTCATGGTCAGCGCTCAAGTGCCACAATTCTGATAGTAACTCATTGTCAGATACATTTAAGGCTCCAATATGAGTGCAGCTCTTCCCGCTCTCTCGAAATTGTGTAAATCTTCAAAAAACACTAAAGACAAAACAAGAGTATACTGGCTATACTGCAAAACCTTTAATTAATCTTTATTAAAAACTTCAAATATTCCTAAATCCAGTATAAAATACAACATCCATCAAGTATGAATACCCTCAAGTTTTCTAATTAATATTATCATGCAGGATTTATGTTGCTCCAGCAGTTTGCACAGCGCTTTACAAAATTAAGGCAGATAGTAAAGTGACAATACAATTCAATACAAGAGGAATCAGAGGGCCCCGCTCATTAGAGCTTACAATATAAGAGATATATAAACAAATTACCAACCATAGGACCTCTGAAGCAACCTTCTGGTACACCTCCTTAGAGTGCTCTTAAGGCTACGTTCACATCTTGGCGTTGCTTTTACAGGCGTTTTTATGGGCGTTTTTGCAGGCGTTTTTTGTGCAGGCGTTTTTAGATTGAATAGAGACCAATGGAAAACGCCTGTAATCTGCCCAAAAAGAAGCTCATGTACTTTTTTGAGCATTGGGCGTTTTGCTCACAGCGTCAAAACGCTCAGATGTGAACAGGGGCCATTGAAATGAATAGGATTTGTCTTCTTGGGCGTTTTGAGAGCTGATCCTAGAGCAGAAAAACGCCCCAAAACGCCTACATGTGAACGGAGCCTTAAACACATTAGCATATTTCACAATTGGGACAGTGACAGAAGATTGGTAAAGGAGTCCTGTCTTCTATAAAAGTGATCCGAACCATGATAGCTGCTCCTAAAAATCGTCATTTATTGCAAAATCCACAGTGTACAAAATCACAATACAGTCAGTTGACGCGTTTCAGCCTTCACGACTTTGCTTGGGTCTTGAACTCTTTCAATACTGCTTAACAAATTGGATGGGTAGCAGCACCGTATACTTTCCTATGGTTGATCATCTATAGTTTGAAAAAGGTGCGTGCAGGCTGCCACCTCCCAGGTAATGATCATCCACTTCTGACAGGGCACTCAGCCTGGAAAAGGTCTCCACAACCTCCAACATAATCAGAACAAGGGAAAAGGTGCCACAGAAATGAGCTAAAAATACATCAAAACTTTTTTCAAATACTGGTGAAAAACAGCCAAAAGAAGCCAACGTGTTTCAACTGTCAGACCTTAATCATGACTAACATACATACAGTATAACACATAACAGCTCATACATATAACACATAACAACATTCTTTTTTTTTTTTTTTGTGAGTATTTGAAATTATTTATCATAAAAGTTTTATTGAAGGTTTTGCTTTTTTTTTTCTTTTTTTTTTTATGTGTCCATATATATGTACTCTTAATAAAGAATTCCAGTTTAAAAAAAAAAAAACACACACAAGTGGCCCACCTAAAAAAGTGGGTTTTGCTGCTATTCTCACTTTATTCTGGAACTGTCTACTGAAGAAAGTCTTGTCTGCCACTAGATATTGCTAGTATTCCAGGTTAAATGAAAAATCCGCTTCATTCAACCCACTTTCTTTAAGTCCAAGTTGTCATTGATTCGCTTTCTGGGGTGCGTCA
This sequence comes from Pelophylax lessonae, assembly GCF_965119305.1. NCBI lineage: Eukaryota > Metazoa > Chordata > Amphibia > Anura > Ranidae > Pelophylax > Pelophylax lessonae. Next base: position 116,776,027 of record NC_138772.1, read on the forward strand.
AACACGATCGCCTGGGCCCATTGTCCTGCTGCACTGAACGGCACTAAGTGCCTTTTACTGCATAAGTAAGGGCCGCCCACTGCCGCCAACAGAAAAGATGAAGGATCTTGACATCGTCAGCCAGACAGAAGACTGGTAGAATAAAGGTATGTATGATTTTATGTTTGCTAAGTTAGATGGGTCCCAGGGAGTAGGGGATATTTTCTATTAACCTTTACATTTGATAGAATTAAAGTCCTACTCGAGCCCAAATTTTTTTGGACAAAGTAGGGATAGAGCTTTTATTAGATTCTTACTGCAGTTTTTGACCCTTTTAGAGAAATTTCCCCTCTTTCCTGTTGCAAAATTGTTGAGAAAATCTCTCCAGTGCAGTCACAGACTGAAAGAAAAGGGAGGTTAGAACCTCCATAAAGTTGTTATAATTAGCTGGGTCTTTTCATCCCGGTGACAGCCACTACCTTTATTATTTGTCCAGAGCATTGAAGTCTGCTCATGGTAAAAAAGACAAAAAAAAAGTATTTGCTAGAGTTGGTCGGAGGAGTAAAGCCCCGTACACACGTACCGATTGTCGGCCGTAAATATTCGGCCAACGTCCGATCGGCCGATTGTCGGCTTGTTAGTATGATGCTTCCGACAACCTACTGCGACTTTTCAGCCGAACAAAATCTGGTGTGCAGGCTATAAAATTTTTGTTGGCCAACAAAGAACGGCCGATTGTTCGTCAGTCAGTACAGATTTCGGCCGACAAAAGCCAGATGAGCAAGACTGGGCATGCTCAGAGAAGAAAAAACACACGAAAAGTGGACCAGAACATGACATCACTTCTGCAGTTGGTTGTTGTTGGCCGACAAAATTCGTGTGCAGTCTAGAGCACATTTCAACCAACAAAATAACACTGGACAAAAGACGGCCGATCATTCGGCCGACAATCGGTACGTGTGTACGAGGCTTAAGCAAAACATTCTCCAATCGCAGTTCATGGTTTGTTTAGTACATTGTGGTTTGTTTTACGATTAGTGACCATGATAGTGTGCACTATTATCATAATGTTCCTTCTTCTGTCACCAGACCGAGTGCAAGAGGCCATTCGAGAGCTAGAGTCCATCAGAGAGGTTCCAGATGTCTCTTTATCCGCCCTCATGCTTCTAATTTATGCTCATAAGAAAAGTGGTACATTTGGTAAGCTTTCATTCTAATTACAAACGTTCTACAATCTTATTTACAGAGGTGCTGAACTGGCAGCTGTGCCCAAAAAAAGGCAGACATAGCCCTAGTCAACAGTATTGTCTTTGTATTATTATGTCTTACCATGCCTTGTTCTGTACTATGCCTCTGTGTGGATGTGGCCATCTTGGTAGAAACAGGGCAGCATAGTAGTGGATTCACAGGGTGCACTCACACTGGCAGTTTTAATGAAGGACGGGCATGGTTGACCCTTTTGATCAGGTTCGTTTGCGTAGTGTGAGTTCTCTGAACCGTGACCAGCAACAGTTAAAGCGGTATTAAACCCAAAAACAAACATTTATTATATTTTAGTTTAACAATTCTTAGATGTGATGGCTGCATTCGTTTGCACCAGCTCCTGTGTTTGTGCAGCCTGGGTCCCAATGGACGTGAATGTGAATACCTGTGCATCCCATTCGGGCAATGATGGCCCTTCGCATGGGTGTACGCTTAGATACTAAATGGCAAATATAAATGTAAACAATGTAGAGTGTCCACAGAAAGTCCCAATAGTCCAAAAGATGGAGAGATAGTGTAGACCAATTCCCAACTTCCGACTGTGCAGATGTTAGAAGCCAACACCCAGACGTGGAGTAACACCAACTGCTTACCAGATATTATTGTATATAAAGCGATGAAAACAGACTCAAGTAGGCCATCAATCAAGGGATAGATCACACCATATGGTCACATCAGCTCCAATATGTTAGGCAGCCATGATGTCAGGGCAGTGATATAGGCTCAGAACAAACCACCAGCCTCTGATGATGTCATTACTTTGACGACACGCGTCAGGCGACCCGGAAAACGAGCAGCACGCCACCATACACCGCGGTTTTTAACCATTATGATGCCTATATGTATCTACTTTTATGTGAGTATGTTTTTGGCATAAGAATTAAATGAAGTGTTCGTACAGTCTGCACTATTGTCCTGCCTTCTTTTATTGAGGTAAACTGGAGTAGTTGTGACCATATGCCTTTTCCTGGGGGCCATACAATCTACTGAGTACCATTTGGAGTTTCTGCAATGAAATTTCAGCAAAATGAACTAGCCTGCTGCATCATTATTTCACTTTGATTTTCGGGATGTCTTTGAATTCTGCCTTCTGTAGGTTAATAATTTTCATTTCCATCAAATGATGTAGCATCCTTTTGTTCCTTAAACATTACCCAGTCCATATTAGTATAGATATCCAGCATGATATTTTTCCCCAGTTAGATATGATGTGTTTTCAAAGTGTTCCTTTAAATTTTTTGAGCAGCATATATAATGGAAACGCAAAAAATATTTTCTATGGTTTGTTTTAGTTAAAAAAAATATTCACCTTGTTGTTCCCAAGGACTTTTATTGTGTAAACCTGATATACTATGTCATTTTATGTATTATTTCATTGCGTATTTCCCACAGATCGTGAGGAGGTTTCTGAACTGGAAAGTAAATTAAAAGAAAACCGAAGGTCAGCAGGACCTAAAGCTCTCTACTATGCAGGGTTACTTCTGTGGCTGCTTGGAAGAAGTGACAAGGCACAGGAGTACATTGACAGGATGCTCAAAATGTCCAACAGGTCAAGTGAGGTATGCAGTGTTGCTAAATTGTCTGTTCAGACTTGATTAAGCAATGCAAGTTGGAATAGTGACAAAAACCTTTTAAAGCTAAACTCCAGATAAATACAGTATCTAAATACACCGTTCAAATACACAAATGTGAACTGTCTTAAAGTGATTGTAAAGTCTTCTTTTTTTAGTTAAAAAAATAACAAACATGTTATACTTACCTGCTTTGTGCAGTTGGTTTTGCACAGGGCAGCCCAGGTCCTCCTCTTCTCGGTTCTCTCTTTGGTGCTCCTGGCTCCTCTCTCCTGCTGAGTGCTCCCACAGCAAGCAGCTTACTATGGGGGCACCGAGCTGAGTCACAGCTCCCTGTATCCATTCAGACAAGGAGCTGCGGCTCGGCCCCGCCCCCTTTATATCCTCATTGGCTGACTGATTTTGATTGACAGCTGTAGGCACCGCACTGCTGTCTCAGCCAATGAGGAGGGGAGTCCCAGATATCCAAGACACTGCTGCAACATCGCTGGATCTAGATAGGTCTCAGGTAAGTATTAGGGGGGCTGCTGCACACAGAAGGTTTTTTATCTTATTGCATGGAATTCATTAATATAAAAAAACCTTCTGACTTTTACAACCCCTTCAAAGCGGAGTTCCGGCCTCGGGGGTCAATTTGAGCTAAAAATACCCCCGGGACAGTCAGGGCTAGTACATTCCATAATGGATAGCCTCTGAACTGTCCCAGGTCGCACTTACCTGTAAGAAGAAATACTTACCTTGAAAATTTCTTCTCCAGTGCTGCCATCTCAGGTGTGGGCAGCTGAAGCCGCAGCGTCCCTCTTCGTGTCCTCTTCCGTGACGTCGGAGTCCCACAATGCACTGCACTGGCCCCGCTCGTTACTTCCGGTGCAGGGGCGGCATCCCTGCACAGCTTCTGGGCATGCCCAGAAGCTGTTTAGCAGTGAATGGACATGCCTGCACCGGAAGCGACGAGCGGGGCCAAGTAAGCTCCTTGAGGGTAGGGACTGATGTGAATGTAGAATGTATATGTAAGGCGCTGCGTAAATTGACGGCGCTATATAAGTACCTGAAATAAATAAAAAATAAAATAAATAAATGTGACATAATCTTTCATTGTGGCAGATAAATATGAGTTTTCAATTTTATTGTAATGCATTTTTGTTTAACATGACCTTCTTCCTGATCTGCTGAATCTGTTTTATTTTAGGGTTTGGTGCTAAAAGGATGGCTTCTCTTATCCCCAGAATCCTCTTTAGCAAAGTGTGTTAAGTATTTCGAAGAGGGAACTCAAAGCAACAAAGACTTGTTAGGAATGATCGGAAAGGTAACACATTACTTAGGGCTGATCCATCACAACTTAAAGTGGTGCATTTATAGAAAATTTGCCCAGGAAAAGTATTTTTGCAAAATATTTGTTCTGGGTAAGGGTCTATTTCCTGTGCTGGTTGAATGCCCTTTATTTTAAACCGAAAATACCACATTTGGTCACGCATTGGTCCTATGAAACCTAGCACTGCGTAGAGACCAAATACGATATTTTCTGTTTTAAGTCAATGAAAAAGATATGACCAGCCCAGCAAATAGTCTAATAACATTTTCTTTCTTTTCCTCCCATTCTAACAGAATTTATGTAAATGCACTTTCACTGGGCGTATTACTATGTGAACTTTTATAATAACACCCCAAAATCACCAGCTTTTTTTCCCTAGATTTTAATTTGGAAAAGGTGGCGGGAAAGAACCCTTTGTCTGTGCCCTAACAATAAAATGAATATAAACAGGTGCAAATCTTTTGATATAAGTGAGTGTTCTCCAAAAGAACGCTAATAGCAGGATGTAGCTGAGATTGTGATGTTCAAACGATAAAACATGATCCATCTGAGACTCATATCATAAAGCCAGTATATAGCAGCAGAGGATTAAAAAAACATAATCTGTTACAAATGCAGGCTGCTTTTTTTAACAGACATCACGATAGCTGAGTATTTTCAGCAAAGATATGCTCACAGGGATGACCTTTTTTATGTTTAATCTGAGTTTATTAGGTTTTCACAATATAAGACAAAAGAAGAGACAGGGTTGATTTACTAAAACTGGAGAGTACAAAATCTGGTGCAGCTCTGCATGGTAGTCAATCCGATACTAACTTCAGCTTGTTCAATAAGGATTTGGCAAAAAAAATTGAAGCGGATTGGTTTCTGTGCAGAGCTGCACCAGATTTTGCAATCTCCAGTTTTAGTACATTAACCCCATTGAACAAATGTGGAAGACTAAAGGTAAGCACAAGTCGTACATATCCATGAGTACACAGAGCAAAAAGGTTCTCAGGGTACATAATCGCTGAGCAAAACAGGTAAGATCAGTTAGGTCAATACGCATACACATTCAATGGAGCATGCCATAGAGCAAGCCAAATTGAAAAATATAACAACTCTTTAGTTCACAAGGTGTTGGCAATATAGTTCCTCTAGGAACACCACACTGGTACAGCAATCGTTAGTGATACATCCAAAGTAACCTGTATTAGCAAACTTTGGTAGCAACCTAAGTTGTATAGGAGATGTGTATTTTCCCATAAGGCACTTTGCAGAAGAATCGGAAAGAAAGGAAAGGAGAAGAATAAAAAGGGTCAAACCGGGAAGAAGAAAAAAAAAAACCGTGAGAGGGGGAGGGGCTTGGGGAAGGGGAGAACCCCCTTTCTCTGCAGGCTATTCCACCTAGAAATTCAGGACACAGAAGATGCAAACTCTGTCGGGTATCGGACATATGACATGACTTTTTTTATAAATGATTTGGGCAACTGAACTATATTGGCATAGTGAAAAAAATTGCCATTGATTACTATATTAAGTGCCGGTTCACACATCATGTGATTCGCAGCGCACTGCTCTGCAATTCATATGCAATGTCTGTGCGTTGCAAATTCAGTCATACAGATTGCATGGCTAAATTTGCATCACATTCGGACCAAAATTGCACAGGCACCTTTTTTTGGTCCGCACCAGAATCGGATTGCATGGTTCACACCTATGCGATTCGAATAGTTACCGAACTGACAGTTCACACTGCGATATGCGAACTGATCTGGGGGGGTCGTTAACTTTGTATTGACACCCGCAGCGATTCGCATATGGCAGTGTAAACTGCTTGCGAGTCGAGTGCGATGCGGGAACCGGCAGTGGATTTGCAGGGTTCCCGCATCGCATGTGTGTGAACCGGCAATCAATGAGAGTTCTGAAGATCCTCATGGCAAGCGCATTGCCAGCGCACTTACTAAAATGTTTCAGCCCTCAGGTTGAATTTACGTGTATACAAACCCAAAAACAAAAGTTCTAAATATAGCAGTTTACCAGTCTTTAGATGTGGTGGCTGCATTAGTATTCTTTTTCAGGCTTTACTAGTAACACAGTAGCATTGCCCCGCTAGGACAGGACTACAGGACACTATTTCCTTTACTCTTCTCCATTACATGGAGGGTATTATGTAGTCTACAGAAATAGATGTGGACATCTACATATTATAGAGTGTGTTCTGTAGTACACAAGAATGAGCTAGGCAGGGCTTAAAATATTATTACAATAAAATTATGGAGGATGGAGGACAGCACTAAATTTCTGTTTGGATCAACAAGCATTTTTTTTTGATGTATCAGTCAAAAATAACATACAATTAGGCCTCCTGCACGCTGCAGCTTGAAAAAGCTCACTATAGCTTTTTTTTTTTTAACTGAGCTAAAATACAGCCCATTCATTGTAATGTGCCTATGCACACAGGCGCGTAAACGAGCGTCGTGCATTCTTCAGTAAAAACAAAATAGAAAAATCTGCATTTTTGGTCAGTAATTTACACCTCATGCGCGCAAATATGCGCGATGGCACACAAATGTACACAAATTTCCATTTACATATAGTACAGAACAAGAGTGCGAGAAAAAGTTTTCGCGCATGTGCGCACAAAATTGCATTGTGTGAAAATACGTGCAAATAAATACAAAAAAGTCTAAAAAAGTAGATGCTAAACAGGAGTATTATGTGCAAGAGGCCTTTGTATGTATTTTTGCCTATTTTCACACATATGCGTTGGCACAATTTTGTGTGAACACGCACATTTTCACGCAAATGCGCGAAAACGTATTCTCGCGTTCTTGTTCTGCACTGTATTTAAATGAGCATTTGGGCGTATTTGCGCACATAAGGCATAAATTACTGACCAAAAATGCAGATTTTTTATATATTTTTTTTGTTTTCACTGAAGAATGCACGGCGCTCGTTTACGCTCCTGTGTGCACAGGCACATAACAATTAATGGACTGTATTTTAGCTCAGTAAAAAAAAAAAGCTGTACTGAGCTTTTTCAAGCTGCAGAGTGCAAGAGGCCTTCCAGTGTTTTATTTAACAGTTTAAAGGGGAGCAAATAACAGAAGCTCATTCTGAGGGTGTATGTACTGTCTCCCTGTGGCACACACAGTGAATGATCATTCCATTTTCTATGTAGATAATAAAATGTTCATTAGTCGATAACAGAAATGTTATCAATAACATTTTCCTTTGTTGCTTGTTTTTTATTAGTCACTTATTAACCTTCAAAGCCTAATTATTGTTCTTGGGTCTATTGTATTGGTTGCGGCAATCAAACTCGTTTCCTGAAATATGTCCCAGGATTGTTTTGTACCGCATCCTTTTCATAATTAATACTAAGCTGGTTTACTTTGCAGGCTGAATGTTTCATGATGCAGAAGAATTACTCTGGAGCCCTGGATATAATTAACCAGATCATTGTTAATTTTGCTAAATTTCTAATAGCATTGACTTTAAAGATGAGATATGTTCTAGCACAGCAAGACTGGGACCAAAGCCTTGAAACAGCACAACGGTAAGGACCATAATGGTCTTTAAACCAAGATTCTAGGCAAATGTCAAAGCTACCTTTTATGCCAGTTGCATAATAATTAAAATTAATTAAAACTAAATTATAGGCAGATATGAAATGTAATCCAATTTTGGTGTGTATTACTAGTAGTGTCCTTACCTGAAATATTTAAATTGGTGTTCCAGCTGTGGAAAAAAAAATTAAAAGTCAGCAGCTACAAATACTGTAGCTGCTGACTTTTAATATATAGACTCTTACCTGTCCAGGGAGCCCGCAATGTCAGCACCCCAGCCGATTTTCAGATCGACTGCCGGGTGCTGCCACCGCCATTCATTCTAAGGGAAACCGGCAATGAAGCCTTTCGGCTTCACAGCCGGTTCCCTACTGTATATTCTCATTGGCTCGGTGGCAGGGCAAAGGAGAAAGGGGACAGAACTTCTGAGGGACGGTGCAGTAAAGTTAGCCTGATCTTTTTTGTATAATGTGAAAGATAATGTTGAATCGTGATCTTTATTTTAGGAAGAAAAAAATTGTGATTCTCATTTTATCCAGAATTGTGCAGTTCTACGGTCACATGACTCAGCTCTTTCCCAGCCGGTCTGCAGTGAAACATATGCAGGAGGAGCTTCTAGTCTCATGTTCAAAATAATAATAAAAAAATAGCTTTTGGAATACAGAGTAAAAATAAATAATATCAATACATTGTTTTAAATTGGCCTACAAATATATATTTAAAATCAAATCTTTATTAATTTTGTGTAAATACCATGATGTGGGCAGATTTCTGCAAGTCGCAGGCTGTGTCACTCCCCTCCAGCCTGTGTCTTAGAAAAAGAGTATGATGAATCCTCTATTTATCTACATGTAATATCCCGCTCCCGTTGTGTTTAGATGGTTAGTGGGCAAGGCGGAGGAAGGAGGGAGTAGGCTGTCATTTACCACTGTGAATATGCCTACATGTGTGACTCTAAAGTCACATGGGCTGCACAGATATGATAGGGAGGAAATGCTCAGCACTGAAAACTGAGCATGTGCAGAGTTGCCACCACAGCTGCAAATTCAGACAGATCCCTAGCTGCATTGGGGACATGAACAGAAGGTGGCGATAGAGAGCAGCAGGATCAACCAGGTTTTTTGCAGAATACAGAAAATGAATCTCATAGTGACTGAGTGAGTATGTACAGCATGTAATACAGCATTTATTCATAGTTTTTTATGATGTGGGTTTAGTGACACTTTAAATTTTCAGTTTGCTGTGAAATGGGTGGGTCAGAAAGTTTTGGGTGTAAGTTTTAGTTCCCAGATTCTCCCTTTATATGCACTGGCCAGTTTGCCAGTTCTAAGCTGAATCATGCAAGGAAACTTGGCAGTCAGTACTTATTGAGTGATCTTCTATGTGTCAAATGGCTCTACATTCTCATATTTAGACGAATTGCAGAATAGTGACTTGCTTGCTATTTCATTCACTACATCTAACTCATATCAGTAAACATTCCACCCATCAATCCAGCTATTTTAAAACAGCTTTGTCCTGGTGCAAGGTGGGGGTGGGGGGGTAGGCGCAGCAGCTCAGTATGTGCTTACTATTGCTGACCAATGCCTCCAGCTCTTCCTGGAGATTCAATGCCATTCTCAAGCCAGCTGGTAGATATTATCCCACCAGTCTATTTTGGGTCTGTCCTGCAGCCTCCTTCAAGTTGGACATGCGTTTTATAGCTTTGAGGAGGTTATCTCCAGGGGCGTTTATTTAAGATGTCTGTATTACATCAACTGGCACCTGCATTCTTACATGGATCATCATAGTCCTCATGTTTTGATTAGGAGTATGCCCAGGAACCCTGTGGGGAAACAATATTTCCCGCTACGTAAACTGTCATCTTTATTCTTTTAATCATCAACCATCACAGTGCTTATAGACAAGCATACCTATTATTGTCACCACAGCTGAACCATGCATGACTCTCTCTTCCACAGGCCAGTATATTGGCCACTGAATGTCAGCTTGTGATCTAACCCATTTAATAGTTTTGCATTTCTTTTTTTTGTCAATAATGAGCAAGATCTCAAAGTACACTGCAAACCTGTGTTGGTGGACAAATGCAATTGAGAATCTTCTCATTCAGAATTCATTGCAGGTGCATATGTTCTGCTGTTGACCTTGTTCGCGCTGCATTTGCATTCCTATAGATATGTGTTGAGGAAATAAGTGGTTATCTGAAGTAAACAAAAGCCCATCAACATAGGACCTAACTAGAAGGTCACTGGGGTAGATTTACTAAGGCTGGCCATACATTATACAATCTTCTTGTTCAATTTCCTTTAAATTTGCCTTTAACTATATAGTGCAAGGACCTGCCTGATTGCATTCAACTTGAAAGTGTTTAGGTTTGACCTCATATTATATGGTTTTGTTAAATCTAAAAGAAAATTATAAAACAAAGTTGTATAATGTATGGCTGCTATAAGGCAGACTTTACATGATTTTTTTTTCTCTAAACCAGCAGGTTGAACAAAAATAAATAAATTAACAAAACCCCCCTGGCATTTGGATGAGAACACACAAGAGGAGGTTTTACGATCTGTGCCTTTCTGACCCTCATATAAATGTGTGGGTTTGGCGCCATGCTATTGAGCTCCGGCTGCTCAGTCAACATAGGGTGAAAAAATACATGTCCATATCTTTACCCGCCAACATACAGGGATAACCTCTTTATGACAGATGGGCAAGACACAGTCAAAGCAATTGTAGATGCTCGAGCGGTCTGATACATGCTTTTCCTTTTTTCCCTCCTTTTCTTTTGGGGAGTTATATGGCCCCTATGCCAGCCTAGGAGACACTAAGATAGCCAGCCATGGATTTAGCTGATACTGCCATTAGGATTCCCTCTCACAAGTGGTCTTGAGAAAGCTATGCTTGTTAGCGAAACGCATTGACCTGTGACCAGTGGAGGTGTCCTGGTACAATACATGCACCCCTCACATTTGGGGAACACTTCATCCCGCATATGGGAGTAAGGGATATGTTGTACTAGGACCTCATCTTTTAATATATATGTGTTGTTGTACTGTGTTGATGTGATACCAACTATGTGTTTTTCATTATATGTATAAATTTAATTTTGATATTTTTCTACTATCAATGGGTTTGGTCTCATGCTTATGCCAATAAAGTCCGCCTTTGGCAGAACAGGGGTTCTACATACTTTGTTTGTTCTTCTGCATTTTGGGATGTGGCATAGATAGAGGTCCTCTTTCTTAGTAACCAAATCCCCCATCCACACATTCGATGTGGCTGAGCTATTGTATTCTGCCAGCGGGGAGCCTTCCCAGCAAGCAGAATAAATTAATCAGTTTTACTGGCAATACCCGGCATCACTAATTGTTGAGGAAAAACCCAACAGGCTGGTGGTACAAAACTCAATCGATAGATCGACTTGTGAACAACCAGCTAGCTCATGTATGGATCAAAATTTTGCCTAGTCCCTGCTGAACTGACTTCATTTCCGGTTCATGTATGGCTGGCTGAAAGGTAAATAGAATGTTCAGTTTGCAAGTGAAGTTGCAATTTGCAAGGCATTTTTTTCCCCAGAGCTTAGTGAATGTGGTAAATTGTCACTTTGTAAAGAATTCCCTATCACATGCAGGGAACGGAACAAAAAAAAAAACTGCATTTTCACTTACACATGATTGGGTGATGGACATCAGCAGAGCTTCACCTCATTTACTAAGCTCTGGGGATAATTCACTAGCAAAGTGGAAAGTCAATTTACTTTTAGTAAATCAATTCCCCATGCAACTAAAAGAAGGCTATCTTTTTGAGGTATACAGGGATTGGGTTTATGATGCATACTTGAATTTCTACCACTTCATAGTTAGAGGTAAACTGCTCAGGAGTGAAGAGAGGTTCGCAGCTGCATGGATACAGATGACCAACTTTATCTGCAATTAGTACCCCCAACATTCCATGCAGACATCCTGCCATTCTCAATGTTATAACTTGTTACCACTATTTATGTATCACTAAACATGCAAATGACAGGTCTGTAATAATGAAAGGTTCACCATTCAGTCTCTGCATTTCTTCCAGTTTGTTCCTTTGAAACGTAACACACACATAAGCACAGGGTATATGGTTATTTGTATATAAGTATATGTTGCTTTTAATTTTATTTTTTTATTTTTTTTTAGCATCCTATCAATAGATGGAAATAACATTGATGCTTTTCAGATGTTAGCCATATACTCGCTTACAAGGGAAGGAAATATACCAAAGGTTAGTGTATAGTAATGGGGTAAGAAACCAGTGGATGGGTTATTCTTCCTAAGTCCACTATAATGATTTGTCATACACCCATATGACCTATGGACTTTTCCCAGGTTCTCTTGTGTAGGACCTGGTGTCTTGTACCATTGCACTTGGTTGGCGTAATGTTTACTCTGTTTATATCCTCTAGTGCTAAATAGAATAGAGCAAAATCCGACTCAGCTAGGTCATTGCTGACAACTAGGACCAGAAGGGGTTTGGTACAGAGAAGAAGAAGGGCTGTTTATGCTGTAGACTGGCCATTATATACTATAAGCTGGCCTGGTAAAAACTCTGCCCTGATTTAATTTTGGAGTCTGTGCCCTACCTCACCTCATAGTGATCACTATACAAATTAAATACTGTCTTTACTGTGCAAGATGATCTTTTGGGGAAAAAAAAGGCACCAATATATAGCTGCACATCATATACTGTGTATCTATTGCAGGGCTGCAGTTTTACTTTTAATATCACTTTTTCTTTGAAACAGAATTTATTCACATAATCTTTTTTTTCTCAAATTCAAAAAGCAAGGAGTATATTTTGCATTTAAGAAACTTGACAGCTTAAAGACCGAATTCAGAGAGTGGTGGTTCATACTCTGAATGATTCATACTCTGAGTGGTCTAAGGTTATCAGTGGTGTACCCCAAGGTTCAGTGTTGGGACCCTTACTTTTTGATATATTTTTAAATAAAATAGGGTCTGGGATTAAAAGTACCATTTCAATGCTTGCAGATGACACCAAGCTATGCAGTGGTATAATGTCCTTACAGGATGTCTCCAACTTACAAGCTGACCGCACTGTTTCTTCGGGAAACTATGTGGCAAATGAGGTTTAATGTTGATAAATGTAAAGTTATGCACTTGGAGGCTAAGAATATGTATGCTTCATACATGCTGGGGGGGTACAACTGGGGGAATCAATGGTGGAGAAAGATCTGGATGTTCTGGTAGCTCATAATCTTAATAATATCATGCAATGCCAAGCTGCGCTTTCCAAAGCAAGCAAAGTCCTTTCTTGTATTAAGAGAGGCATGGACTCCAGAGAGAGAGATATAATTTTGCCCCTGTACAAATCATTAGTAAGACCTCATCTGGAATATGCTGTTCAGTTTCGGGAACCAGTTCACAAAAATGATATTGAGGAACTGGAAAAAGTGCAGAGAAGGGCAACCAAACTTATAAGGGGCATGGAGGAGCTCAGCTATGAGAAAAGATTAGATGACTCAATTTATTCTCTCTTGAGAAGAGGAGATTAAGGGGGGGATATGATCAAAATGTACAAATACATAAGGGGTCCACTTAGTGTGGAGTTATTCACTTTAAGTTCATCACAGAGGACAAGGGAGCACTCTTTACGTCTGGAGGAAAGGAGATTTAATCTCCAAATATGGAAAGGCTTCTTCACAGTAAGACCTGTGAAAATGTGGAATAGACTACCTCAAGAGCTGGTTCTGTCTAGCCCAGTAGATTGCTCTAAAAATGGTCTGGATTCTTTCCTAGATGTAAATAACATAATTGGATACTAACAGTTATAGGTAAATTTGATCCAGGGATCAACCGTTTGTCTCTTGGGAGATTAAGAAGGTATTTTTTCCCCTGCTGGAGAAAATTGGATCATGCTTTGCTGGGTTTTTTTGCCTTCCTCTGGATTAACTGTGGGTATGAAATTGTGTATATAGGATTGTAAAAAAAAAAAAAAATTTTTGTCTTGTTTTCCCCTTTTTATTGGTTGAACTAGATGGATTTTGTGCCTTTTTTTAACCAGACTAACTATGTAAAGTGGTTGTAAACCCTTACATATACCCAGTGAATGGGGCAGAGAGCTGAAGCTGCACTCTGTAAAGCTCAGTGAGGAGAGTTCTGACAACTAATTGGAGGGAAGAGACACACGGCTCTTCACACAGCACACAGGAACAGAGCTGAGGCTGTCAGCTGGAGCTTCCTCCCGTCACCATTTTTTTCTTGGTGTCGGGAACACTTGTCAGAGGTGACTCTTGCAAATAGCAGAAGAACAAAGCAGCAGACAGAAATGACATTTAGCACTTGAGAGTACACACTATAGAGGGATATGCTTTGTTCATATTTCATGTCTGAGGTTTACAACCACTTTAAGTCCAGGTCTACGAACATATGCCAATCACAGTGGGTCTCACTAAAAGATCCATCTGCATCACAGTCAGATGCAGTGATCATTAAGTTATTACAGAATCACATTGTTGTTGCCCTTTAGTGCAGATCCCAATTGTACTGTATTCTATCACCTGATCATAGGAGCTTCCAAAGGCCTGTACACACGATCTTAAACTCAGGTGACAAATATGGCTTTCAAAGTGATCGTACCATAATCTGATCATTAGTACAAGGCTTTCAAGAACTGATCAGAACAGTTCATCCGATATTATTCAAAGGGACAAACATAAAAATGTTTCTTGTACAATACCAGATCGTACGATTTTCATTTAATCAGTACAGTATTCGTCTGAAAAAACAATACAATATAATACATTACATCACTTCTGTTTTTTTATTCTGTCTAAGGCCCCTTTCACACGGGCGTTCCGTATGTCCGTATATCACCCCATCCGTTTGCGAATGATATACGGACATAATGAATGTCAATGGGATTGCGGATGTCAGCGGATGACCATCCGCTGACATCCGATTTGTGTCCTTTCAGTTCTGTTCCGTTTTTTGGAACGGAACAGAACCCTATTTTTTTCTTCCGTTTAAAAAACGGAAAGGACGCAAAAAACGGAAAGGACGCAAAATCGGATGTCAGCGGTGTCATCCGCTGACATCCGCAATCAAATAGACATGCATTATGTCCGTATATCTTCCACAAACGGATGGGCTGATATGCAGACATACGGACTGGATGACACAAATGTGTGAAAAAAACCAAAAAAAAGTGCCGGAGCGGATCGCAATACGGTCCGCTCCGTGTGAAAGGAGCCTTACGAGAATTTTCTTAACTTTCGTAACCTATTCAGTTTCAAAATGCAACTAGCAAGCGAAAAAAGTCAAAAAATCTGTTGTATGATTTTCAGATCGTGTGTAGGGGACATAAACAAACTTGTATATTGTAAAATTTCTTACCTAATTACCTCTGTTTTAGCCTTGATTAGTTACCCACTACGTCCCCCTTATCTTCTTTATTTTCTTTTTTTCATTTTGTGTGTTTTGATTTTTTTGTACTGGTTTTAAAAAGACACATGTATTTGTTGTGCAAGGAACATCATGAGTAATAATAAAAAAGATACACCGTAAAAAAAAAAAAAAAAAACTCTTTGGTTTGTATCTCCGGTATTATTAGCTATTTGGCCTCATGCATACTGGATGTTTTTTACAGCTGCTGTTTTTGGCATCAGCTGTTTTTTTCTACGGACAGTAAACTAGAATGTTATCCTATGTGTCCATGTACATATAGGCTGTTATCTGCAGTTTTTTGGCAGGGGCATTTTCTGGCTGTAAAAAAAAAAACCCAGAACTAGTTGGTTTTAAGAGGTGTTTTTCAGCTGTAAAAATGCTCTGATAAAAGCTTAAAAACGCTGATAAACGTAGAAAAACAAAACTATGCGGCGTTCATCAATGTTTTTAAACCATAAGCTTTTATGGGAATAAGATTTTGCTAAAAAATAACTAAAAAACGCTGTAAAACGCTACTGCAAAAAAGTTGAAAAACTCCTTCTACAGCCACAGCTTTCTACTGACTTTTTTACTTTTTTAATACATTTTTGCCTATAAAATCTGTAGAAGTAAAAAATAAGCATTTCAAAGTAATACCACCAAAATAAAGTCTTCCTTGTCCTGAAAAATCAGTTCCTATAGTAAGTATAGTAGTAGTATTTGTAGTACAGGTGCAGCATAGAATAACTGAGCCATGTGTTATTCCAAGACATTGTGAACAATAATGCGTTTATGTTAATGAGTACGCTAATACTTTTTATGGCCTTGGTTGCTTTAGGCTCTCACCTACGTGAAGGACCTGATCAATGCTCTGGAGATGATGGAGCCCCGAAATCCAGTCCTTCATGTTCAGAAACTCCACGTAATTTGCAATTTGGTAAGATGTGTTCTTTCTCTAGTTAAGCCAAGGGTTTATTTTCAGTATTCAATGAAACCAAATAATTATAAAATTATAAAATAAAAAACATTTAATTTTGAAGAGAGCTGTAACCATGTAGAGCAGGATGTATTTATATTATATACCCTTAGTTTCATATTTCCGTATGTTGCTGATTTCCTGTTTATTCTTTTGAAATGACCTGCATGTCTGCGATCATCTTTGTACCCATGGAGGCCCTTTGTGTACAGACTATCGTGTTTGCTAAGCGTACTCTCAATTGATGGTGACTGCCAGTGCTGCACAGCTAAGCACAGGAGTGAAGAATTGTGTGCAGGGAAGTATGACAGTTTTTTTTAACATTAAAGCGGTTCTAAAAGCTTAAGGTTGTTTACTGCATTCTCTGCATTAAGATAAAAAAACCTTCTGTGCCTCCCCTCCCAGCCCCCTCAGACACCCCCCCCCCCCATACTTACCTGACCTGATCTCAATCCAGTGGCTCTCTCCCTCCTCACAGGGCAGATTAAAAGCAGCAGGAGCCATTGGTTCCTGCTACTGTTAATAAAATCCTGCAATGAGTGAGCGGGGCCAAGCCGCACTGTCTATGTCTAGTCTCTAATGTCTGTGGCTCGAGATGGAGCCTGCATGAGTGCCCTCATATGAAGCAGTTTCCTATAGGGGAACTTGCTGAAGAGGTGGAGCCATAAGCGCAGGTGGGGGGCTCCAGAAAAGGAGGATCGGATAGCTCTGTGCAAAACCATTGCATAGAGCAGGTAATGACATGTTTATTATTTTAAAAAAAAGGAAAAAAAAGGTTTGCAATCCCTTTAAGGTTCATTCTTGGGAAAAGGAACTGAGAAACGTGAACCTGTTCCCAGTCTGTGCAGGGCCAAGCAATGGGGTTTTTTCATTGTTTGCTCCCATAGTAGTAAATACTCAGCATCCTATTGGTCCCCTTGTGCTCTGTAAGGCTGCTGAGATTGATGAGATATATACCTGATACTTCCAGCTATGGAAGAGCTTGACTCAGCCCCCTTCCTTTATTGCTGGTGATAGGTGAGTGGCTGCTTAGACACCCAGCTCTATCATAAGAAGGTGGGGAGAGATTCCTCTGCCCTGTATAAGCTTTAAGTAGCACCTTGGAGCTTGCACATGACTTTTTCCACCTCGCTGTGGCCCGTAAGCGGAGCAGTGGGGGAATAAAGGAAAGGTAATTAAAAGCTGCCGCGGTGGCTGGAATTAAAGTAAGTCTGCTGCTCTTCCCTGAATGGGCATTTAAAGCATTTAGATACAGAAGATAGTTTCTTGAGGACAGGGACTAATGTGAATGTAGAGTATGTAAAGCTCTGTGTAAAAATTGTTGGTACGAAATAAATGCCAATATTAATATAATTTAAATTAAGAATGGCATATAGTGAGAATGAAATAAAAACTACAATTCAATTTAGTTCTACTCGTTGCAAATATTTTACCAAACTTATCCCAGAGTTTTAACTTTCTCTGTTCTGTGAATAAAAAGGTTATTTCAATACACTTGTGGAAATATTTCAAAATGACTGCTGTTGTGAGTATCTGCCTTTCCTATAATTTATTTGATTAGTCCACTGTTGTAGAAGGAAATATTGCTCTCCTGGAATCAGCCTGAATCCAAGATGAAACGCTCAGTGCGGTAAACCCGAGAGCCATTTTCCATGCAGCGTTCTGTTGTACTTTGACTTCATGATCTGTGCAGACTTCTTTGTAAGTCAGGAAGCTGGTTACAGGAGCAGGGAGAGGAGTATCCTGAGAAACCCTGTTTCCACCTCAATACACTTGTCTGATTGTAAAGAAAGGAGCATAGTCAGTCTACATTTTTTGTGTTCAATACATTTTTATTGAATATATAATAATAGTAAACCGAAATTGAGACATTGCAATTGTATCATACATATATCCGTTGAGGACAACAAGAGAGTGGTTACAGTTGTCTAGGCAGTTCTTGACAAATCTGTAAGGGCTCTTTCACACGGGCGATCCGATCAGATCCGCCTGTCACTTTTTTAGGCGGATCTGATCGGATCCTCCATGCAGCTCTATGGGGCAGCGGATGTCAGCGGAGACACCTCCGCTGACACCCGTATCCGATCCTGTCTGTGAAATCTGGACGGATGGAAACCCTATTTTTCCATCCGTTCAGTGATCGGATCGGATCGGATGAGAGCGGACAGGCGGTCCGCTCTCAACCGATCCCCCATAGAGGGCAGCGGGGGCTGAGACACCTCCCTCTCCGCTCTGCAAGTGGAGACGGAGCTGTCATCCGCCGGCTCAGCGGGGATCGCGGATCGATCCCCGCTGAGCAACACGGATCCGCCTACGGAGGCGGACCGTGTGAAAGAGGCCGTTTCTAATCAGTATGTATGAAGATTAACATTAAAAGCATTTATGTTATAACAAATCTCCAAGAAAGGAGGAAGAAAGAAAGAAAGCTGATAGTGAAATTAAGGAATGGGGGAAAGGAATTGGTGGGGGTGGGGGGGGGGAGGGTAGAGTGTTAATCTACATTTTAAACATATCCTATTAGCATTTCAAAGTAAAAACTAAATACTCCGTTAAAAAATGCTTACATGTGAAATCTTTTACCTGTGAAATGGTTTGTAGCTGTTTAGTCAGTCTTGTGATACACACACCTCAACCATTTACTGTAGCTAGGCAAGATTGTATGTCAAACACAGGAAAGGAATACCCCTATTCATGAGCCCTATAGTACCACAATCTGTACTTCATTCCCTACTAGATTGATGGTGGGCTGGATGGGTTTGGTAATTGGGAGCAGGTGCCATTGTGGCCCATTAGTAAACATATGTTATCTGATCAGAAGGGAAAAATAAGTAATCTAAACAGTGTTAGTCTATGAAAGCGTCATACACTGAGAGCTCTTTACACAATCTATTTCCTGGACACTGCGGATGGTTATTGTAACGACACCCCGGGTATGAAAGGGGTTACAGTCGCTTAGGACATTTCATTCCCGAACACAAAGGCAGCTACCGGACACTCCACCGAACAAGAAACCCATACGAATAACCCCCCCTAAGTACGAGATGAGGCTCTGTATTGAGGGTCAAGCAGGAATCAGACTCTTTTTATTGAAAAGGAATACACGCTTTATATACACGTTAGAAGTAATGCAGTCACTACATGAACAATGACCCAAATCCAGCCTACAACATCACACAATGGTTACATAACGAGCCCCCAATGCACATTACTCTGAGTATCAATACATCCCTTAGCAGACAACAGGTGAGTTCATTAGCACACTTAACAATAGGTGAAAGGAAAGCCACCTCAGACAAGAATATCACAATTTACTTATTCAGACAAAAGCAACATCATTAAGCAATAGACAGTCAGTCTCCACATTGAACTTTCTGGAATGCCCATATTAGGAGTTGTACTTCCTGGTCATGGACCTCACAATGTACAGGGAATAAAATCTTCATATTTCAAGAGAGACATCATTCCTGAATATCACTGTCCCATTTGGAGCCATCCAAACCATATCCCTAGTGCCCCCCAGTTTCCTGGTCACCCCGCGCCCAAAGTGACTCCCGTCACCGTTATTTAACATGGCTTTCCCACATTAAAATGACTATTACATTGTGACATCTTGTTTTATATGGATGGTTTATATGGGTACGGGAGTCACTTTGGGAGTCACTTTGGTTGGGGGGCCCGTGGAACACAGTTTAACATAGAGAGGTTTGGAAATCCCTCTCTCAGCCGCCTAGGCCCCTCTTATGGAACACATTAGGGACACAGGGTGACCAAGGAAATGATGGACAGGTAATAGACACTGAAAATATGGTTTGGATTACTTCAAATGGGACAGTAATATTTATCAACCATATATCTCAAGAAATATATGAAGACTATTCCTGGCCTGTTTGATTCTGAACATGTTCATTGAAAGAACTGGTCACATTGGCCTCTGTTCCATGTTCTTCAATATAAGAGACGGACAGTCTGGTGCTGGTGGTCTCCTGCTATTGTTTGTGTATTAAGGTGTGATGTGTTTTCTGTTAAGCCTGTCTGTCCAATTGTTAATTGTAAATTAACTCACCTATTGTTTCTGTCCAGATGGCTAGATAATTAGTTCAGGTTAATTATATTTCTGCACACAATTTCATCAGCATAGCATAATGTAATCAGGCACCTGACCTGGTGGGGTCATTTTATCAGGAGGGTGATGTCCTGTGTGTGTGGTATATATTTGGTGTGCATTTGTTCAATAAAGGTTCAAGATCGACACAAGCTATTCTTGGCTAGTTTTGTATGGAGGCGGCTAGACTATCTGATATCTATGTTCAGACCAGAGGAAGCAGTATTCTGACGGAAGACCACAAACACAGTGTGAGTCGCGGTTCCGTTACAGATGGCAATCTGCAAGGAGCACCACCATGGGATGGTGGATTGCTTTTCAGAAGGGGTAGAGCAGGGGCTGTCAGACATTCAGGGGGCAATACTACTGTCTCCTGAATGCTAATTCTTTTCTCAGATGAACATGGAATTTTTGTGGATTTACCATGCAGCAACCCTAAGCCAAGCATTTGGCATGTGGTTGAGGCCCGGCTCAATTTACTTGCATTGGTCACATTTAACAGTGGTACTTCCTGCCAACTGTGACAGGCCTTGTTCACATGGAGATCAGGCAATTGATTCACGTTTTTACTGCCCCCCCCAACCATATACCTTAATAGAAAATTCCTGTTCAGCTGAAAAAAAATGGGCATTCAAGAGGCAACAAGATCGCCTCCTAAATGCCTGACAGCTGCTGCTCTACCCCCACCTGAAAAGTCTTGCACAGCTTATTTTTTAGAGTGGTGGTGAAAAGTGCTGCACGTGTGAACGAGGCTACATGCTGTATAGATTTTGCAGCTCTATGAAGCAAAGCATCACAACTTCAGCAATATACACTACCCTCTTCAGCTACCATTGCAAAGAGAGGGTGGAAAAAACACAGATCAACTGCCTGTTTTTACTGCTGCCTATGTGAATATGGCCTAACAGACTAAATCAGTGAACTGCTGTCTTCTCCATTCATTCTTTTCTTGGGGGCAGGTTCCTTCTAATAGTATTATTTCCTCTACAGTGTGGAAGAAACAGGTCAATTCTACAAGAGATCTCTGGGTTCTTTGAGCGCACATACAAAAAATCTCCTGAACATGCTGAGCTCGCTGCAGATCTGGGCAAACTGCACATGTATCAAGACAATGTACCTGAAGCCGCTAACTGGTATTCTACTGCCATGAAGCTGGACGTAAACCATGTAGAAGCCCTTACAGGTGCGTAGCTGTTCATAATCATGAATGCAATATACTAAGCTATAACAATTGCTATTTGCTATAATGACAGTTACTTTCAGCAATAAGAGCCAGCACTAGGGTCGCCAGTTTGAATCCCAACCATGGCACGGCTTCTCCTTATGTGTATGAATGTGAGTTATGGACCTTAGACTGTAAGATCCTTGAGGGCAGGGGCCGATGTGAATGTACAGCATATATGTAAAGCGATAGTTCTAAATAAGTTCCAATAATAAATAAAATAACAGTTCCATGGCTGAATATAAGGATTGTTATGGTTACAGCCTTAGGCCCTGTTCACGCCTGAGCATTTTTCAGCTCGTAAAACGCTGATCTCTGAAGTCTCAAAACGCCCAACAAGCAAAATCCCATTAATTTCAATGGCCCTGATTCACTTATGAGTGTTTTGTCACCTGAGGCAAAACGCCTGAAGCTCAAAAAAGTACATAAGCTTCTTTTTTGGCAGATTACAAGCGTTTTTGTTAGAGGTCAATTCCTTCCTCCAAACACTTGCAAAAATTGTCTGAAAAAGCCCAAAGAAATGCCTGAAAAAAGCCCAAAGAAACGCCTGAAAACTATATGCTCGGGTGTGAATAGAGCCTAACAAAATAAGTATAAAACAAGCATGATGATTGGTGTTTCGAGAAGGCATCTTAAAAGACCACTATCATGTACAGTAAGGATAGCATACAGTATATTAATTCCATTTTTTTTTCACGTGGCCTATATTTTTCTCCATGTTTTCATGTAGACCAAGCTGTCCAGGAAAAGTGACAGTTAAAGGGGTTGGGACAAAGTTTTACACTGTCAAGGGTGCTTGAGCAGTTGAAGCAACAGTTTTTGTTTAATACGAGGAGTTAAATCTTTGGAATAGTAGGTGACCAATATAATCACACCTGTTGTAATCTGTTCTAGGAATAAAGGCATGTAAAATAAAAATAATAGTTGTACTTTAATATCTGCATTCAGCATAAGGGCTCGTTCACACCGTACGTGCATGAAAACTGATGGGAACTGATGGGAAAATTTCACAGATTTCATTTGCAGAGACATCAATTTACATCAATTTACATCAGTTTCCATCAGTTTTCCTGCACGTATGGTGTGAACGAGCCCTCAGAGTACTCGTCACTGTAGGTAAACCGCTTATCAATTTATGACCTCCAAAAAATTGCTTACGCTATTTTAAAAAGGGGTAGCTAAGGACATTTATTTTGGAGTGTATTACATACAGATAAGAACATGCTGAGCCTCAGTTTGATAGATTGCTTTATGAGCATGTCTGCAAAGCCAACACGGTAAATTGCAGGACACTCTCCAAATGTGATGTTTGGTTATCATAAGGTCATCAAGAAGGAAAAAGGCAGCAAAAAAAAAAAAGTAGAGGGAAAGGAAGATAAAACAATGAGTGAGGGTTGTAAAACAAAACGGATACCTACCTGCCACCAAGGGAGGGTTCCCATAAATGTTATGTGTACATCTTTCCTTCTAAGGATTTGGGGAGATAACAAAACCCATCACCTACCATATCAGGTGTTATTGTAGGTAAGCAGAACCCAAATTCTCTCTATATATTCTAGGCGTTATATGGTGCCAGATACTCCAAAACAACCTGGAAGATGCAGAACAGCAGCTGGATTTCCTGAGTGAGGTGCAGCAATCACTGGGAAGATCAAAGGTAAATAAAAAACCCTATTATTGCCCACTTTTTTTTACAAAGGATATTTAATAGTAAATAAATGAAGCACGGAGTGACCTTAGTGTTGCAGTACAGATTTTGGTTTAGTTTACATGGGCTTCAGACTCAGTGACTGGTCAAACCCAGCATGCGGTCATGTACTTGCAGGAGAAAAAGCTTACATCTGAGGTCAGTTTGCAAGGTGTTTGTGTTGCATTAACATGGACTTACATAGAGAAAAAAAGCAAAGCAACACAATGCATGTCAAAAACAGCTATAAACACAAGTGTGCACTCCTCTTTCATTTCAAATTTTTTTTAAATACCTTATCAACTGGTATCAGAAGCATATGCCTATACACACTAGTCCCAATAATGTATAATACTCATATATCAAGCAAAAGGTCAGCTCGCGACCCTGTAAATCTTCAAATTCTTTATTGTCACACCTCAGTGAGTAAAAAGACAAGGTAGCTAACGCGTTTTGACGATGAGCCTTGATCACAGCACCTCGTTCCCATCATTAGGGCTCGTTCCCAGATGGCATGGGGTTAACAGTGTAGTGACGTGTTGTGTTTTTGAAGGACCTTCTTTAAAATGATTTGAATGGCAAACTGCATCTCAGTCCATTCAGAATGCAGCATGTTGGACTTCACTGCAATGTACTGGAATGCATTGGTGGGAACAGATGATGTGCATGCATTTTTCTTGCTCTGCCCTAGTGGTTCATGCAAGCCCTGAGATTTCATATCCACCTCTTTCTCCATGGGGAGTCCTTTAGATTACACTTCAAGGCTGTTCATGGGACTTCCATCGAACTCTAGATCAAACCCAGCCCACTCCCAGTGCTAGCCTTGCTCTCTGTTATGCACCTGTCAAATGTCAGAGGTGTTTTAGCACTTGACAGTTGATTGATAAGAATTAGGTTTTATTGCTTTGTGATGGGGAGGATAAATATTGTGGGCCTATGTACAGCTTGGGGATGGGATACAGTGAGCTCCAAATGGAAACAGAATTGAAAGAACACCTATACTTCTGATGGCAATACAGGTACTTGTAGGCATGGTCTACACTTTAGCACTGCTGTTACCTTAGAAATGTTTTAGACGTGGTCACATTAACCCAATGACTGTGGCAGGTGAATTCTGTACACTTGAAGTGCACTTCTCATGGCAGATTTATAGGCGTTGCAATTGTACCTTTTTGTTTTGAAAATGATGGTTGCTTGACTGTTATGCTAACCTTTTGGCTTCAATACTGCAAGTTTTCGGCCTGAATAAAGTATAGAGATCTGAATATTTGTTCTAGGCCAGTGGTTCACAGTAGTGAAGCAGTAATGAAGACCAGGAATCCATCATTTTCAGATGGAGAGGTCAGTAAGGTAGCTTCCTACGCTGCAAAAGTGTACAGAACCTGCATACATCTTTTCTAGGAGCCACAGCTGCTGTGTACAGCAGCCCATAGAAATCAATTCCAGGATGCAGCTGTACAATGGAATACATTGATACTTGGATAAAGACATTCACAAATGTACAACCCTGGACACAATATTTTTTGATGTTTGTCTATGCATGTGTTTGTGCAAGTATCTATATACCATATACCTATATAGATATACCATATATCTATATGGTATATAGATACCAAGTATCTATATACCATATACCTATGTACAGCTAGCAACCTGTAGCTGTTTTCCATGGGTGGCTGTATGGCAGTTGTGGCTTCTGGGGAAGATTTTCTGCAATTCAGTATGCTCTTGCACATTGTACAGCCCCTTTGTGGTCAGGTGCATGAGCCCTATAAACTGCTGACCATATCAAAATTTTCAGGAGTAGCTGTGTTCTGTGTCACATACTGTATTGTACACTTTTGAGCAAGCAGTTACTACTGTATACCTAAGACTGTACCAGTGGTTACAGTATATAAAGTATGTGCTTTTTTTTTTTTTTGCAGGAATTATGCTATGTGGAAGCTGTCCTTGCATCCAAGAAGGGAAGGGAAGAGAAGATTATATTAGAACATCTGAGAGAATCATTGGACATTCACTTTGTATCATTAAACAGTCTTCCCCTGGGGGTGGAATACTTAGAAAAATTGGACCCGACTTTTATTGTTGATGTTGTGAAAAAGTACTTGGAATTTTGTCCAACGCAGGTAAAAGTTGCTTTTACAGAATTTCATCACTATTTGTGACGGCACTCACAAGATTTGTCTAGTTCTAATTATCCCCTACTCCCCCAACTTTCTAGTGTCAGAGCAAAAGAAATACAAAAACACATGCAGTACATCTCTGCATTTGTTAGTCCTTCACAGACCCTGCAAGTACTGAATACCCACTGATCTTGCTAAAAATGCACTTTGTTACTAATTTAATTTAGTTTAAATACACCTATGGAGGTGTACAGAGCCGCGCTCATCTAAAGTGCACTAAGTGTAGTGTTTTATTATAGTGAACCATTAACGAGTAATAGTATATATAAATATTAATAACAATTAATATGAATATAAATAAATATAAAGTGCATTAACAGTGGTGAATAAAAAGTGCAACAACAATAAGTGAAATAAATCACATATAAAGTCCTATACACAGTGGAATAAATATAAAGTGCAGCACCTATAATGAAAAAAATCGCATATAGAGTCCCATGCACCAACAGACTTTAGTTCAGTCTCCAAAGGATTCTTCCACACACAACCAGATCTTCAATCCCTTCACCACATGGACACCCAATGTGTGAAAAGGCTTACCAGAAATCACCGACCCCTTAGTTATAGGGGGTCAGTGTAAGCAGAATGATATTCATCAGAAGCCAATATTGGAAGTCGAGCCGGGAATGAAATCGCTGTTCAAACCACACATGTTGGGTATCGCCGCGATCGCCAGAGAGTGAGCAATAATTTAACAAAAAGACCTAACTGGTAACCGAAAATTTTAAAGCGTCGCCTATTGAGATCTCTATTGACCGTAGTTTGTCGCCATCCCACGGGTGTGCGCAATTTTAAACCGTAACATGCTGGGTATCTATTTATTCGGCGTGACATCATCTTTCAGCATATACAAAAAAAATGGGCTAACTTTACTGTTTAGTTTTTTTTAAATGCAGTGAAATGTGATTTTTTTTTGTCATTTTTCCAAAGAAATGGCGCTTTAAAGACCGCTGCGCAAATACCGCGTGACTAAAATATTTCAATGACCGCCATTTTATTCTCCAGAGTCTTTGCTAAAAAAATATATATAATTTTTGGGGGTTCTAAGTAGTTTTCTAGGAAAAAATACTGATTTTAACTTGTAAACAAAAAGTATCCGAAATAGGCCTGGGGCTTAAGTGGTTAAAGAGTAAATTGCATAACATGAAATATAACATAAAGTAAAAATTGCATGAAAGAACTCTAAATAACATTTCCAACTATGTAAGAGTACCTTCACAAGTGCAGAAGGGTTAAACAGATCAATATTAACACCTCAAAATATGTACTCAATAAATATACTGTACAGTATACTTTAACTCTAATTTTAAATATATTTTATATTCACAAGCTGCTCAAACTTGTATATTTATATCTGTAATTGTTATTAATACTGTTTTTTACATATTGGTTGCATATTTTTCTTTTTTTCTGCAGCCTATGTCCCCAGGGCAAACCATATCGCCGTTGCTAGAAACAGCAGCAACCATTCTGTCTCCTGTAATTTCAGTTGCCCCGTGTTTACCAGAGCCTCTCTTTTTAAAGTCACGGGTCATTTACTTGACAGGTATGTCACCATGGTGGTTCTCCAAACACTTTTTTTTTTGTTTTGGGTATAGTGGGAAAGGATTAGAACCCCTGTTAAGTATTTACTGCTATGTCGTATGACAATGGTTTCAAAAGGTGAGAGGAAATCTGCAACATTGACAGAAATAAAACTGCTGCTTCTTTATTTTTATTAGTTTTTAACTTAATTTATTTTTTTTTTTTCTGTCTGTGTCCCTATTACAAATGTTCCTTAAAGTGGTTGTAAATAAAACCTGATCAAAGCACATACAGTATATCTGTAGTGTTTACTTGTCTAACACCAAAGCTAAAACCAAAGTGTAATTTCTCTCTGGTGCTTTGTTCCTCTGTTATCAGCATGTCTCACTACTGACAAATTTTCCCGACACGTGAAATAAAATTTGTGATGGGGAGGGAGCTCAGCACACAGCTTGTCTATTCAAAAAATAGCTCTGTATTCTTCCTTCTTTCTTATGCCGTGTGTGAAGGCTGGTGTGTCCTTTTATTCCAATCAGCTCTCACACTCTGTACAAGATCCTGACAGAGGAAGATGGATTTTTGAAGGGGTGTAGAGAGGAGAAGACTTCAGATAAACATGTAAAACTTATGTAGGAGGATTTGTTTCATCTCTGTGTATCACCTGAGGATAGTCACTTCACTAGGTACAGCATATGTAAGGGTTTACAACCACTTGAACTTTCTCTCTGGTGAGACTATTTTTACTGTGACATAAAGTATTTTGAAATCTCTTTAACAGAGACCTTAATATAGTAGAAGGTGTTCTAACCCTCCATCCAAAACTTATAAATAACAAACATGTTAAACTTACCTGCAGTTATTTTTGAACAGGGCAGCCGAATCCTCTGCTTCTTGGGTCCCTCTTTGTTGCTCCTGGCCCCTTCCTCCTGTTGAGTGCCCCCACAGCAAGCAGCTTACTATGGGGGCACCCGAGCGGAGCTGCAGCTTTGTGTGTTCATCCAGACCCAGAGCTGTCGTTTGGCCCTGCCCTCTCTCTCTCCTGATTGGCTAACTGACTTTGATTGATAGCAGCGGGAGCCAATGGCACTGCTGCTGTGTCTCAGCCAATCAGGAGGGAGAGACGGCCAAGAGACTCATGGACATCGCTGGATAGAGATGGGTAAATATTAGGGGGTGCTTTGGGGGCTGCTAAACACAGAAGACTTTTTATCTTAATGCATAGAATGCTTTAGGATAAAAAAAACTTCTGCCTTCACAATCCCTTTAATTTGTTACGTGCCATTTTTTAAACTAAAATAATAAATAAATAAATCTGCCTATCCCACAATACATGTGTAAGTTGGCATGCAACGACACACTCTAAGGGCTTTATAAATAGGCATTTGAGATCAGTTTCAGGTTAGTCTCAGATCAGGTTTACTTAAACCTTTTTTTTTTGTATAACTGTAATAAAAATACAGCGCAATCTCAACTCATCTGTGAATAACTAACATTGTTTCTACATAAAAAGATCCTTAACCACTTAACGACCAGCCACGTAGATCTACGTCGGCTGACTTTGAGTGGTTATACCGGGATGATGCCTCTAGCTAGAGGCATCATCCCGGTACCGTTGTTTGAAGCCGGCGGTCGGCTTTCCGTTGGTAACGATCGATGCGGCTCGGGAGCCGCTCGATCGTTACCCGGGGGGGCGGGAGGGGACGTCCCCCCCCCTCCCGCCGCCTTCCGCGGCTTTGCTCGGGGCTCCCGTCCCACCGGGAGCCCCGAGCACCCAGCCGGCACGTCCGCCGGCTGGATGGAGTCCCGATGAATGCCGGAAACGGCATCGATCGGGTCTCCGATGACGTAACCCGGAGGCGGCGTCCATGACGTCACATCCGGGTTACCGTGCCGCAAAAGGCGGCAGATTTAAAAAACGGCTGTATGCAAAAATGCCGTTTTTGGCGTTTTGCATACAGGGAAGTGTAGTGGAGGGGTCTAGGGTCTTTTAGACCCTCGATCCCTCCATAAAGTGTACCTGTCACACATATTGCTGTCACAAGGGATGTTTACATTGCTTGTGACAGCAATAAAAGTGATCAGATTTTTTTTTTTTTTTTAAAAACCTGTAATAAAGTTAAAAAAAAAGAAAAAATAAATAGGAAAAAAAAAAAAAAAAAAAATTTAGCCGCCCCCGTCACCGTTAGCTCGCGCACAAAAAAAAACGTATACGCAAGTCGAGCCGCAAATGAAATCGCTGTTCAAACCACACATGTGAGGTATCGCCGCGATCGCCAGAGCGTGGGCAATAATTTAAAAAAAAGAGCTACACTCTAACTCAAAACTGGTAACCGTTAAATAAATTTAAAGCGTTGCAGATTGAGATCTCTATTGACCGTAGTTTGTCGCCATCCCACGGGGGGGGGCGCAATTTTAAACCGTAACATGTTTGGTATCTATTTACTCGGCGTGACATGTTCTTTCACAATATACAAAAAAAATGGGCTAACTTTACTGTTTAGTATTTTTTTAAATTAGTGAAATGTGATTTTTCAAATTTTTTCCAAAAAAATGGCGTTTTAAAGACCGCTGCGCAAATACCGCGTGACAAAAAATTTTGCAATGACCGACATTTTATTCTCCAGAGTCTTTGCTAAAAATATATATATAATGTTTGGGGGTTCTAAGTAGTTTTCTAGGAAAAAATACTGGTTTTAACTTGTGAACAAAAAGTGTCCGAAATAGGGCTGGGGGTAAAGTGGTTAAGTATCATGAGTAAGGATCGATACAGAGTGACTAAATACAAAAAGCTCCAAGTGAAATAAACATACAATGTATCTATTACAACATGTTCAAAGGAAAAAAGTCTCCAGTGATATTCAATCGATCCAAAAAATAAATATACAAATGAATACGGCCACCTCTGTGAGGGATAATAAACGTAATCAGTCCAAAGGATCAACAAGTAATCCTACCACCTCTGTGTGAGATAATCAACTCAAAAACAAGTGCTCAAAAAGATTCCACCACCAGTGATTCCTAGCAGCTCACCTCCAGCTTTGACTCCTGTTTCACCAGAGAATCATTGAACGCTATTCCCCATTAGGGATGGGCAAACTCTGAATTAATGGATGTCTCTGGATGTATCAGGATCCCAGTCTTTCCTCCTGCTTTGACTCCTGTTTCACCAGAGAGTCACAGAACGCTGTTCCCCATTAGGGATGGTCAAACTGTGAATGGATGGATGTCTCTGGATATATCAGGGTTCCAGTCTTTCCTCCTGCTTTGACTCCTGTTTCACCATAGAGTCACAGAAAGCTTTTCCCCATTAGGGATGGTCAAACTGTGAATGGATGGATGTCTCTGGATGTGTCAGGATCCCAGTCTTTCCTCCTGCTTTGACTTCTGTTTCACCAGAGAGTCAAAGAACGCTGTTCCCCATTAGGGATGATCAAACTGTGAATGAATGGATGTCTCTGGATGTGTCAGGATCCCAGTCTTTCCTCCTGATTTGACTCCTGTTTCACCAGAGAGTCAAAGAACGCTGTTCCCCATTAGGGATGGTCAAACTGTGAATGTGTAGATGTCTCTGGATGTATCAGGATCCCAGTCTTTTCTCCTGCTTTGACTCCTGTGTCATCAGAGAGTCACAGAACGCTGTTCCCCATTAGGGATGATCAAACTGTGAATGAATGGATGTCTCTGGATGTACCAGGGTCCCAGTTTTTCCTCATATATAATGGTCCACTATAGGGAACAAAATATATATCTAGTGCTCTCTGTAAAAACTTTTATTATCACACAAATGAAAAGAGCTCTCTCACATAATGTAACACAAAGCCGTGCCAGCTGTAGAATGCTCCTAGTATACATCCACTGGCTTTCAGCCATAAAAATCAGTAATGGTCGTGTGTATAGCCAAATGTCAGCTCCTGCCTCCAGGCGCGTTGTGTTCTCAAACGAACTTCTTCTGTGAAGAAATTTGTTTGAGAACACAACGCGCCTGGAGGCAGGAGCTGACATTTGGCTATACCCACGACCATTACCAATTTTTACATCTGAAAGCCAATGGATGTATACTAGGAGCATATTAGAGCTGACACGGCTTTGTGCTACATTATGTGAGAGAGCTCTTTTCATTTGTGTGATAAAAGTTTTTACAGAGAGCACTAGATATATTGTTTTGTTCCCTATAGTGAACCATTATATATGATGAAAAACTGGGATTCTGATACATCCATCCATTCACAGTTTGACCATCCCTAATGGGGAACAGCGTTCTTTGATTCCCTGGTGAAACAGGAGTCAAAGCAGGAGGTGATCTGCTAGGAATCACTGGTGGTGGAGTCTGAGCACCTGTTTTTAAATTGATTATCTCACACAGAGGTGGTAGGATTATCTGTTGATCCTTTGGACTGATTACGTTTATTATCCTTCACAGAGGTGGCAGGATTCATTTGTTTATTTATTTTTTGGATCGATTGAATATCACTGGAGACTTTTTTCCTTTGAACATGTTGTAATAGATACATTGTATGTTTATTTCACTTATTCAGTTTTCACTTATTCAGTTTACTCATGATACTTAAAGATCTTTTTATGTAGAAACAATGTTGGTTATTCACAGATGAGTTAAAATTGCACTGTATTTTTATTACAGTTATATTTATTGGAGTGAAGTGAAAGCACTTTTTAATACAGGCGGCAATTTATTATTAATATTGATTTTTGCACTTGTGCACTCATATTTGGGTAGAGGATATGGTGTGGTTTATACTTTTTAGAAACAGCATTGCGCTGATTAATATTTATTATAATTTTTATTTCTCTGTCGCTCATTGACAGACGTAGTCCTCTTTGATTCACATCAATTGGGTTATGTTGTCTCCGCAGGAGTAGGACTAGGCAGAAAGAAAAAACGTTCTGGCTCCACC
Organism: Pelophylax lessonae; assembly: GCF_965119305.1. Lineage (NCBI taxonomy): Eukaryota > Metazoa > Chordata > Amphibia > Anura > Ranidae > Pelophylax > Pelophylax lessonae. Next base: position 116,807,731 of record NC_138772.1, read on the forward strand.
CTAGGGGCAGTCCCAGAGGGTATATCCTCCCTCTCTCTGCTACAGGAAATCAGTTTTTTTCTGTCTAGTCAGGAGTAAGGACCTAAGTTCCTTGCTGGGATCTCTGGTCCTGGCAAGATTTTTTTTTAGAAAAAATATTTTTTTAGGTAGTTTCTCCAGTGTTTTTTCCTGTGAGATCTTCAAGCAAATTACGCCGGATCTGGGCGACACTTGTGGTCACCCCAGCCGGCCTACGAGCGCGCGCAGACCATTGCATCGCGCTTGGTCGGCCGCGACACATTCAAGTAAGTATGCGGGGCCGGGCGACGGGCTGGATGTTGAGATCCAGTGGTCACCCCGGTTCTGCCTACGAGCGCGTGCAGACCAGAGCTCCGCGCTGGGTCGGCCGCGACAGAGTCCCATTGGAGGGACTGACCTTGCGAGTTAAAAGTCTCGCTTGGACGCCAGGAACCAGAGAGTCGAGGCGTCTGGAGTGGTCAACAACCCCCCACCCCGGTGGAGAGGGTATTGTGAAGAGAGGGTGCCTGTCGGTTCGGTATGGTGAGTAAAGTTGATGTAATGGCATCGTCGGATGCCTCGTTTGGCCGCAAGGTTTTGCAGGCCGCAATTTGAGGAGACCAGTGGTCTACCTCGAGGGTTTTTTTCCGTTGGAAATTTTTATTTGAGTCTCATTCTTTGTTTATAATGAGCCTTTAAAACTTCTAGTTGGCACCGGTTGGGCCTTCTAGATTGGATTTTGATTTCTGTCAATCCCACCCCTCATTTGTGGCACTGCTTCTGGATGTCCCAATTGATGTGAATCAAAGAGGACTACGTCTGTCAATGAGCGACAGAGAAAATCGGATTTTTGTAAGATCTTACCGTAAAATCCTTTTCTCTTAGCTCATTGACAGACGTAGTACCCGCCCCTCTATCATTGAGTTGGGTTGGGTTAAATTCTCTGTTACTGCTTTACAACAGAACTGATTTCCTGTAGCAGAGAGAGGGAGGATATACCCTCTGGGACTGCCCCTAGGGTGGAGCCAGAACGTTTTTTCTTTCTGTCTAGTCCTACTCCTGCGGAGACAACATAACCCAATTGATGTGAATCAAAGAGGACTACGTCTGTCAATGAGCTAAGAGAAAAGGATTTTACGGTAAGATCTTACAAAAATCCGATTTTTTCTTATACTGGTCACTGTAATGGGTTCCCTTTGATTGTATGCAGCATACTGAGCCATTACTTTATTTTATTCGTTCCTTATTTTATGCCACTGCCTTCTGCTACCAGCCAGATATTTTAAGGTGTAGGGCAGGGATCCTCAAACTACGGCCCTCCAGCTTTTGCAGAACTACACATCCCATGAGGCATTGTAAAACTCTGACATTCACATACATGACTAGGCATGATGGGAATTGTAGTTCCTGAACAACTGGAGGGCCATAGTTTGAAGATCCCTGGTGTAGGGGAAAATGTGACACTGTCTCTATTTCTTTACTTCCCACAATGCAGTGATTATTAATTATATACAGGATTTATATAGCGCCAACAGTTTGCGCAGTGCTTTACAATATTAGGGCAAATGGTTCAGTTACAATACAATTCAATACAGGAGAAATCAGAGATCAATATCTTAGCAGCCAGTTACTAGTCAGAATCTCAGGTGGATTAACAGATGTTTGGCTGTGGGAATGGAATGTAAGTACATAATCTGTATGCTTCATACAGAAAAGAGAACCTGTTGTGTTGCCCAGTAATGGACAAAGTACAGGTAGACTTTAAAGAGAACATTTGTTTTGCATATGCAAGTCAAAAGAACATTCACCCCATTTGCAGATGACTTTCCTCCTTGCTAAGAGCAAAGGGGATTAAGAGGAGCATGGAATTCACTCCCCTTCCACAATGCTGCACCAATAGGTGTGGCAGATGGTAATGTAAGCCTCACTGCATTACTTCTACATTTGTAACAAGCCGGTTCTGTTTATGGTCAATTCATACTTCAGACACAGCATTCCATTTGCATCAAGTATGATCTTCAGAATCGCATGCCTAGACACAAAGCATGTGCATTTTAGAATATTAAAATTTAAATTACATTTTTTTTACTAGAGTTTATAAATAATTTTTAAACTTTATAAACAAAACAATGCAAACCTTGGATGCCTTTTAAAAATGCATTGTGGACCCCATCCTGTTTTCTCTCCATCTCCATGCAGTGCATTGTTATGAAAAATTATACATTTTAGGTCTTGAGAAGTATTTATCCTGCAGTGGAGAACGCAATAACATTTCCAAAAGAGCCCCAAAACTACACAAGCGTAGAATCAACATCATAGACCAGTGATGGAGAACCTTGGCACCCCAGATATTTTGGAACTACATTTCCCATGATGCTCAACTTCACTGCAGAGTGCATGAGCTTCATGGGAAATGTTGTTCCAAAACACCTGGGGTGCCAAGGTTTGCCATCACCATCATAGACCTATTTACAGTTAAGTTTTAAGAACTTTGTTAGTAATGTGAAAGCTTTTGGCAAAAACACTAGTGACATCTAGTGGAATTTCTTCAAACTGCAGTCAGGAATTTTTAAAATGGGTATGACTCCGTAGGTAAAACTACAAAGAATTGATACGTTAGAAAAACACATATTTATCTGGTATGTTTACTGTATTGTAAAGCCTATAAATGTGTCTGCTTAGAGTTTGTATATACTTCCCGTATTTGCATGGATTACCTCTGGGTGCTCATGTTAACTCCCACGGTACAAAAACATACCTGCAGGTTAACCTTCACATCTGACTGTAGTTGCACCAGTATTAATTTCTTAAGCCAGCTATATATAGATCAAAATTCATATGGTTCAGCAGGGACCAGGTGAATTCCGATCCTTGTATGAACAAGGAGATTATACAGAAGTTGATCCTTTAGTTGACTTCTGTACAAATCCCCTTTTTGGTTTTCCTTGCTCGATCAGTGCTGCAGGCTATAGCCTGCAATGGTGATCAATGTTTTATGACAGAATACAATAGCTCAGCAGGGAGGATCAAGTCAGTTTTTTTCGTTCAACCCTCTGGTTGATTGAAAAAAATGGACTCATCTATGGGCTGCTTAAGTCTTAACAGCTTGAAATTCAATTCTTAAGTAAACACAGCTTGAAATTCAACCGGCTCAGCAAGGACTGGCTAAAGTTAGATCTCCCTGTTAAAAAAAAAAAAAAAAACGAAAAAAGCTAACAAACAGATCAGCTTTTGTCGAATGGGACTGCTGAAAAACCTTCTTCTATCTGCAGGACTGATCATTATATTCTGACAGCAGAGAGTCCCTGTTGTCAGAATGCAATGTTTCAATGGAGGACTGGAGGGGGTGGGGGTGGTATTGCTTCATCCATATTGTTTGTGTAGATGCAGGAATCTGACTGAATGAAAAAAAAAAAAAAAACTGTGTGTACTTTGCTTAATTAAGTCTTCGAGCTAAGACTGTGTTTACAGTGTGTGTATGAGCTAGTGACTGTGCTCTGCTGAAACACACTGCAGCTCCAGAAAAACCATGAATGAGCTCAGTAGTGCAGGAAGTCTCTGGGTACCTATCTGCTGTGAGGATAACAATGCAAGTTCATATTCTTTTCCACATCCTTTTTGCAGCACAGCAAAGCACAGAAATCATAACAACCAATCAGCAACTATCTTTCATTGGTTTGCACCCTTTATTATATAAAAAGTGGAATCATATGGGTTGTTAATGATAACTGCACTTTATATACACTATATTGTCAAAGGTATTAGGACACCTGCCTTTACACGCACATGAACTTTAATGGCAACTCACTCTTAGTCCGTAGGGTTCAATATTGAGTCGCCCCCCTTTGTATCTATAACAGCTTCAACTCTTCTGGGAAGGCTGTCCACAAGATTTAGATTCATTTGTGAGCTCAGGCACTGATGTTGGGGCGAGAAGGCCTGGCTCGCAGTTTCTGCTCTAATTCATCCCAAAAAGTGTTCTATTGGATTGAGGTCAGGACTCTGTGCAAGCCAGTCAAGTTCCTTCACCCCATACTCGCTCATTCATGGAAGGGCCAGCCTCCACCCCAAACTTGCGCATCTATGTCTTTATGGATCTTGCTTTGAACATCTGTTCAAATCATTTGGTGGAGGGGGGATTATGGTGTGGGGTTGTTTTTCAGGGGTTGGGCTTGGCCCCTTAGTTCCAGTGAAGGTAACTCTTAAGGCTTCAGCATACCAAGACATTTTTGAGAATTTCATGCTCCCAACTTTGTGGGAACAGTTTGGGGATGGCCCTTCCATGAATGAGCAAGTTTGGGGTGCAGGAACATGACTGGCCTGCACAGAGTCCTGACTTCAACCCGATAGAATACCTTTGGGATGAATTAGAGCGGAGACTGTGAGCCAGGCCTTCTCTTCAACATCAGTGACTGACCTCACAAATGTGCTTCTGGAAGAATGGTGAAATATTCCCATAGATACACTCCTAAACCTTGTGGACAGCCTTCCCAGAAGAGTTGAAGCTGTTATAGATGCAAATGGTGGGCCAACTCAATATTGAACCCTACGGACTAAGACTGGGATGCCATTAAAGTTCATGTGCCTGTAAAGGAAGGTGTCCCAATACTTTTGACAATCTAGTGTATTATTATTCATCTAAATTAAATTAAACCATGCCCTTAGAATATATAGTATATGACAAGCTGTAAACAAATCCCTGAAAGCATTACTAGCCATAGCCGGGAAACATTTACATAGGTTGACAGTCACAAAGGGCTACTTCTGATATTGTATATAGTATAGTCTAGTAGTCTAGTTTGTTATATCCCCAATAATAACCTCTTTTATTACAATTATTTTTCCATTTTTCTTAACACTATAAAACACTACAGATTTCTTGGTGAACCATTAGTCATATGCTGTCCTACTCAGAATATGTGTAAACTATGCAGAGAATACACATTTGATGTTCTATGTATACAATTATAAAGTGCTACAAACAAGTATGAATTTTAGGGTGCTGGAGGTCCACTGCCTAGATCAGCAGGATAAGAAGAGGCAGCACAAATGCACAAATAGTTCTTATTATACTACTTTTTCTTTGTTTCTTTCCTTGTTCTCATCACCACTCTGGTAACAGAATGCATGGAGGAGGGGTGCACACAGAGGAATCATAAGACTCTGTAAGCAACATAACGTTGTCTGCCCTTTTCACTTTAGATTGATGGACTGTACAGTCAAAAATGATCTCTGCATAAAAAGCAGCAGCCTTTAACAAATCATTGCTGTTTACAAAATATTCTGAATGCAGACATGGCTATAGAGGAATATTAGAAGTAACATTTTAGTAGTATTTTGATTTTAACATTTATGTTTTAAATACTTTTTTAAATCATTTTTCATATTTGTTGAAAAAATGTTTATATTTATTACAAAATAACCATTTAATGAATTCCACTTTTAGGTAATTTTGATGGAGCACAAGGATCCTTACAGCGCTGTATAGAGCTCAATCCTGAGTGGGCTGATGCTCATCTTCTTATGGCCCAGATTCACCTGTCACAGGAACAGTATTCTGAGTGTTCAGTGTCTCTAGAGACTGGAGTCAGCCACAACTTTAAGGTGAATGTTGATTATAAATTAAATAGGGAACACAAATATTATACTTGCCAACCGTCCAAATAATGGTGCAGATTATTATATAATTAGAGAAATTTCAATTCGAACATGGTTGTAGATTGGGGAATAGGCATACTTGTTCCAGAATTTTACTTAGTGATTGTGGTAAGTGTGAATTTATACAACGTTTATTGAATTATTTTGCATAAAAATGGTTAACAAGTGTAATGCTTGATATTCATGCCCTAGTGTCTCTATTTATGTGACCCAGTTATACATATATTTTCCTGGATTCACTGTCAGACTGAAGATAGTATAATAGTTAAAAGTGAAATATGGGGGTTGCCGCTGCTATCATATTGAAAAGTTATTTGCCAGATATGCGTGTCACTAAGTTTAGAGCAGTGTTTCTCAACCTTCTTTTAGTCAAGGCACCCTTTAACATTATGGACAATCTCGAGGCACCCTCCAAAATCATGGACAGTCCTGAGGCACCCCATTCTAAAATATAATAACTATTCTGATAGTTTTACATAATGCAGCAACATCAATACACATAGGCAGTGGCGGCTGGTGAATAAAAATGTTTGGGGGGGGGGGAGAATCGGCAGCAAAACCAACAACCCCCCCTCCCGTGGGCCAGCCGGCCGGCTATCTGCTCTACCACCCCCTCCCTCCTTCCTCCCCCCTCCCCCGTATATTAATTTGCTATTGTCATACAACTGGTCGGGCCCGGGGCGCAGTGCTTTGCGCCCCAAGCCCACCCTTTTTTGAAGCCTATTAGAGCCTCACGCTCTAATCACGTGCTTCAAAAAAAAAATCCCTCTTTGGAATCCATGCGTCCGGTGCCCTGCATGTAGATTAGGGTGCCGGACGCATGGATAGGGGGGGGGGGCGGCGCCCCTTTGCCCCCAATGGACGGGCCGCCCTTGCACATAGGACACCCAACGTTAAAGATGATTTATTCTTCTGAAGCAAATACACATTTACAAACTGGTACTGATTAGCATTCCAATGTTTTACTTCTCCCTCAGTTTTTCTTCATCACTTAGCTAATGAGACCCCAAAGCTGAAGGACAGAGGCAAGGGAGGGTCAAACAAGGATGATATGCAGGCAACTGACATCCTCCTTATCAACTGATGGTGTCATTGGTCACCAGGAGGTTGGCAGGTTCTAATGGTGTACAATGAAAACCTGTGGCTTTGTGCAACTAAATGACAGGTTTCATCTATCCACCGGTTTGTATACAGTTTTCGGGCAACTTTTAGGCATTTTGCCAAGGCATACCATGGTTGAAAAAGGCTGGTTTAGATTAAAGTTAGTAGTCCTTATTTGCATTCTTGTTTTTAGGTTGGTATGATAACCAAACATCTAGCTTCAACAAAATAAGAAGTCAGCAATTTCCGCTTCCATGTTCTTACAGGAAAGATTTCCTCTAAAGCAGACCTTATATGGAAAAAACATTTTTCAAACAGCTTTGTAAAGAAGCCAATGTGTATAAAGATTACAGACACAGTTTTTGTTTTATCCAGCTGTATTTACTCGCAAGTGAAAGATCCAACACCAACATGTCAGAAAAAAAAAAAAAATCAAAAACTGTATCACTGAGTTGGAAAAGGATCACCCCCTCCTAAAAATGACTTGTAAACTCAATCAGGTGTAGCTAATCACCTTCTCAATGGCACACAAAGCACTTTGACATTCACCTGTGATCAGCTGTGGTCATTTTGATTGGCTCAGCATGAAAAGATCTTTCCTGGAGCATTTCAGTCCCGGGAGTGCAACTAAAGCAAACAATCAACTATGGGTGGCAAGTCACTGTCGAAAGGTCTTGGGGATAAAGTTGTGGAGGAGTTAGGAGATGGATACAAAAAAAAAATTTCTAAGGTTTTATCAATTTCTAGAAACACAGTGAAGTCTATTATTAAGAGGTGGAAGGTATTTGGCACTACGCAGACCCTCACTGGATCAGGATGTTGCTCCAAACTGGATGAAAGAGCCAGGGAGAAACTGGTCAGAGAGGCTACCAAGAGGCCTACAGCTACTCTGAAGCAGTTGCAGAAATGTATGACAAATCGTGGTCATTGTGTGAATGTGACAACAATATAACAAATTCTACACAAATGTGGCTTGTATAGGAGGGTTACAAGAAAAAGTCACTCCTCAAGAAAGGCCTCTTGCAGTCATGACTGAACTTTGCCAAAAAGCACCTTGAAGATTCTGAGGAAATGGGTGTTATGGTCAGATGAGACTAAAATTTTGTTTTTGGCCTCAACACCAATCAATATGTCTGGCGGAAATCCAATACAGCTCACCATCCAAATAACACCATTCCTACAGTAAAGCATGGATGTCAGGATAAAAGAAAAAAAATGGATGGGGCAAAATACAGTCTAATTCTTGAGGAAAATCTGCTGCCCTCTGCCACAAAGTTGTCATTGGGAAGAAGGTTTACCTTCCAAAATAGCAATGACCCAAAGCACACAGCAAAGATAACCACACAGTGGTTGAAGGAGAAAAGGGTGAATGTCCTTTCATTGCCTAATCAGAGAGCCCAGACTTAAAGCGGAGTTCCACCCAAAAGTGGAACTTCCGCTTTAGGTAGTTTTAACCCCCTGACATGCCACATTTGGCATGTCATTTTTTTTGGGGGGAGCGGGTACCTAGTTTTGACAGGTACCCACTCCCACTTCCGCTCAGAGCGCCGCGGCGCCCTGAGCGGAAGTTCTCCACTCCCCCTCCCTCCCTGCAATCTTCTGGGACATGTCAGAGGTCCCAGAAGATTGCCGGCCAATCGCGCAGTGCGTACCCGGCTGTGAAGCCGAAAACTGTCACAGCCGGGTGCCCACAACAGTGATGCCGGCGCCGCAGAGCAGAGAGGGAGAAGAGCAAGGCTTCAGGTGGCCGCATTGCTGGACCGTTGGACAGGTGAGTGTGTGTTTAGGCTGGAACTCTGCTTTAAACCCCATTGAAATCTGGGGAATGGCTTGAAGACTGCAATCCAGAAATGGTCAACATCAAATTTAACTGAACTTAAAGGCTGTAATTAAAGAAAAAGGTGGTCCAACAAAATACTGACATAAGGGGGTGACCCTTTTTCCAAATCAGTGATTCTGTTTTTGATTTTTTGTTTAATTTTCTGACTTATTGGTGTTATATCTTTTACTTGGATATTATAAGTTGCATTGAGTAAATACAGCTGAATAAAACATAAACTGTGTCTGTCTTCATTTCAGCAAAGCAAACAAAATGTGAAAATGTTAAAGGGGGTGATTCTTTTCTATACCCACTGTATGTTATAATAGAAGGAGCAAAAATCCACAAAGTGGCTATAATGTTAGGAATGCTTGACGCTCTTTGTTTAAAGCTGAACTGTTGTCAGAAAATTAGGTCTTGCTAGACCATGTCAGGCTGACTCCTTTTGCAGGTATAGGAATGTAAACCATTAAAAATAAGTGCGTCACAACACTTCCGGGTCCTCGCCACGGCCGCACCGGAAGTGTCCATCAGCCACACTATTTACATGAGAGATGCGAGCAGCACGGCTACAGCTCCAGTCCCAGAAGCCGACTTGTTAGTGGAAACGCGTCGGGGGGAGCTAGCCGTGTTGCCTATGATCCCGGACTACTGCAGAGGTCCTCGATCCAAAATTTACATATGCTGTTTTTTCTCCTGAAAATGTAAGTGTTACTCTTTCTTATTGGTTCAATAAAGTGAGGTAATGCACTATAGTCCCCTTCTCTTCCTTGGGCATGTTCTTGGTGGCGATATCCCCTTGAGTGGAAGCCTCTAGATCCCCACACTTTGGAAGCAGATGGTCGCTTTATTCCTATTGTGAATTCTCTCCTACAAGCTGACCTAACGGACTCCAGGGTTATACACTATATGTTTGCATCTCTCCATCATCTGGTAAGAGTCCCTTCTTAACACTGGGTGCATCACGTGTACATTTGAGCACTGTCTGGATCACCGTTTGGGAAGAGGTTACCCTTATCCTTCATCACTCCCCAACCTCACTATATTCTTTGGATTTTCAAGACTTTTGCACAGTCTCATCATTTAGAATATAGACTTTGTGTTTAGCTGAACATCAGCAATCACTATTTTTGTGAATATTTGTGTTCCATAACTTTTTAGCGCACTCTGTAATTGATGTTTTTCATTTGTTACAACCCCTCACATTAAAAATAAGTGCCTATACTGTTTGGAATCCAGTAATACACTGTCTCACCCTGCTCAGTTACTCTCCATTTTTAGGCCTTTTTAGGCACTGACGAGTTTGTAGACGCCAATTTGCTGACATCCTTAAAGCAGAATGAAACCCTCCTATCTTTTACAGCCAAGGAAGCTGCTTCTGTTTGATCTGCAACTGCCATGTTGCTGCACATGTGATCAGTTATAGCACTAGCCATTTGATGGTTTGACACAAGCATATGCCATTAAATCGATGGTTTTTTTTCCTCTTTATGATTTACCTTTGGGGCTCTGGGCTTCAGCAAAATGTCAGCCTCCAGCAAGAAGAAACAGGTGAAATGCTGGAGGCAATTAACGGCACACACTTAATTTTGGTAGCATAATTAATAATGTGGAATGTATGTTCCTTGCTAAAGACATTATTTTTTATCGAGTTGTTATGGGTAAAGTTCCGCTTTAATGAATTCAAGACCAGGAGGTTATATATGGTGGTTTTGTACATATATTATTTATTTGTTTATTGTGACCAGGAATAAAGAAAGAAAAATTGTAAAAAGTTTTTTTTTTTTTTTTTTAGTTACCTATATATGAAATATTGTAAAGGTGTCTCTCTAGACTGATTTTACAGTCAGTCTGCCAGAAAGGATAGTGCTCTGGAAATCATTTCTCATGCAATAAATGTTTATTTGTTGAACAAAGTTTGTAAAAAAATTAAAAATTGGCACAAAATAATTATAGTTGCCCTTTAAAGTTTTATAAACTAAAAAACCAAAATATGTATTTGTTTTTCAGTTCTATGAATCTAAGGAATAATATGACTATACATTTTTATTGTGCTGTCATTAGGTATATTTAGTAGATTATTTTCATGTACAATTTGTAGTACAACACCTCCTAAGTCAAGTGTGCTTGTGGCGATAAGGGCACCCAAAGTTCACTAATTTCTGGGATTTAGCGAAACGGGCTATCCAGCATGCACATCGGATTCTCGCACCTGCGCAGTAATCACACTGTTTGGCGCACACAGTTGTCACTTCATTTAATAAAATACAATCGACAAGCAGAGGATGCCTGAAGACTCCTGGGATTGCTGACGCAGATATCCCAGGAGTCAATGGGACAATCCTTCTGACGTCAATCGCCTAGGTGGCCGCAGCTGGAATAGGCAGCACAATTTGATAAAAAAGGTACTTATCATGAAAAATAAATGGACTATCCGAAGATAATATAGATTTACATGGCAATTTAAATGAGGCTTTGTTGAAAAAGAGGGTGAAGATCCGCTTTAATCCTTTGCCTGGTGGTTGTGAAACTGTATCTTATTCCTTAATAATAATGTCATTTTCTATGCAAACTGGAGTTTAATACCTGTGTACTAAACTGTACTTGTCTTTCATCCCATCTTTCTAGTTTCCCTGCGTGGCAAATTGTTTCTTTGTTATTTACACAAAATCTTTCCTAAAATAAAACCTGATGAAAAAAAATAAATATATATATATATATATATAATATAGTCAAAAGGGTACTTAGGATACACTGACACACACCAGGGGTTACTTGGTCAATATTATAAGAGTTTATTTACATGTGCTTTGATCTCTGAAGTGCAATCCGCAATCAGATCACTCTTAAGAGAGCCTTTGACTGGAGGTAAAGAGGCGTTGTATTAGCTCCTCAACGCTTCCTGTCACCCCTTGAATACCCCACTAACGCACCTCAGATCAGCCCCATTCAGTTGACAGGGGGATATAAGTCCTGCTGCAGCTGGGAAGCAATGCATCACGAATGCGGCATGTGTACACCCTAAGCCACTGCCTTTGCAGCTAAAGGAGGAGTAATTGTGGGGTGGTAAAACCGATGCTCAACTGTGGGGGTTTAACGCTCTCAATCGCTATTGTGAGAGAGCCCTAAAAGTGGAGACACTGCTTGGGATACTTGTTGTAAAATGTTAATTATCATTGCCACATCTTCTCCTATTTCAGTATGCACTGTGTTTCTTTATGTGCTTTATAAGTAATACCTTAAATCTTTTATGATCGTTATCATATACAGTGCCTTAAAAAATAATTCATACCCATTGAAATGTTCCACATTTTGTCATGTTACAACCAAAAACGTAAATGTATTTTATAAGGATTTTATGTGATGGACCAACACAAAGTGGCTTATAATTGTGAAGTGGAAGGAAAATGATAAATGGTTTTCAACATTTTTTACAAATAAATATCTGAAAAGTTTGGCATGCATTTGTATTCAACCCCCTTTACTCGGATATCCCTAACTAAAATCTAGCGGAACCAATTGTCTTCAGAAGTCACCTAATTAGTCCACCTGTGTGTAATTTATTCTCAGTACAAATACAGCTGTTCTGTGAAGCCCTCAGAGGTTTGTTAGAGAACCTTAGTAAACAAACAGCACCATGAAGGCCAAGGAACACACCAGACAGGTCATGGATAAAGTTGAGAAGTTTAAAGCAGGGTTAGGTTATAAAAAAAATATCCCAAGCATTGAACATCTCACAGAGCAGTGTTCAAGTAATCATCTGAAAATGGAAAGAGTATGGCACAACTGCAAACCTGACCAAGACATGGCCGTCCATCTAAACTAACAGGCCGGGCAAGGAGAGCTTTAACCAGAGAAGCAGCCTAAGAGGCCCATGGTAACTCTGGAGGAGCTACCGAAATCCACAGCTCAGGTGAGAGAATCTATCCACGGGACAACTATTATTCGTGCACTCCACAAATCTGGCCTTTATGGAAGAGTGGCAAGAAGAAAGCCAATGTTGAAAGAAAGCCATAAGAAGTCCAGTTTGCAGTTTGCGAGAAGCCATGTGGAGGACACAGCAAATATGTGGAAGAAGGTGATCTGGTCAGATGAGACCAAAATTTTACTTTTTGGCCTAAATGCAAAATGCTATGTGTGGTGGAAAACTAACACCCTGAACATACCATCCCCACCGTGAAACATGGCAGTGGCAGCATCATGTTATGGGGATGTTTTTGTTCAGCAGAGACAGGGAAGCTGGTCAGAGTTAATGGAAAGATGAATGGAGCCAAATACAGGACAATCTTAGAGTCTGCAAAAGACTTGAGACTGAGGTGGAGGTTCACCTTCCAGCAAGACAACAACCCTAAAAATACAGCGAGAGCTACAAAAGAATGGTTTGGGTCAAAGCATTTTCATGTATTAGAATGACCCAGTCATTTTAGTCCAGACCTAAATCCAATTGAGAATCTGTGGCAAGATTTGAAAATTTCTGTTCACAGATGCGCGCCATCCAATCTGACAAAGATTGAGTTATTTTGAAAAGAAGAATGGGCAAACATTTAACTCTCTAGATGTGCATAGCTGGTAGAGACATACCCAAAAAGACTTGCAGCTGTAATTACAAACGAAAGGTGGTTCTACAAAGTATTGCTTCAAGGGGACTGAATACAATTGCACGCTGGACTTTTCAGATATTTATTTGTAAAACATTTTGAAAACCATTTATCACTTTCCTTCCACTTCACAGGTATGTGCCACTTTGTGTTGGTCTATCACATAAAATCCCAATAAAATACATTTACGTTTTTGGTTGTAACATGACAAAATGTGAAAAATTTCAAGGGGTATGAATACTTTTTTAAGACACTGTATCTTAACCATTATGTTTTCTTTTTTCATGATGTAGGTGCGAGAACATCCTCTTTATTATTTAATCAAGGCCAAGATTCTGGAAAAAACCGAGAACCGAGCGGAAGCTATACAGATGCTACGAATGGCTATGAGCCTCCCTGAGATGAAAAGTGGAGTGGCTGGAAGAAGTAAGACAGGAGGCCTTAGTATAAGTGACCGAGTATCCATATACCTGGAACTAGCCAAGCTTCTGCGATTAAATGGAGAGCAGGTAAAGCAAGAGCTGAGACATTATATGGTTACCCTCCAAGTCATTGTTTTATATTTTGCACTGTTAAGAGTACATGATATTGAAAGAACATTGTGTAATCAGGATACACAGCTCTGTATATTTGTCTGTGGTACTAAACTAGTGATTCTGTACTGGGCTGCAGGATCCTTGGGAAAAAGAGATTTGTTCCTGTTTTTACTTGTGGCTCACTCATACAAACACAGCTTTACTAATTACAGTGATAGGCTACGAAAATTAAAGCAGTAATGAAACCAAAAGCAAACATTTATTATATTGCATTAGTTTAGTTTTCTTTTCTAGGCTTTCTTTTTTTTAATTTCTCCTGCTGATTTGGCCAGTACGTCTGTTGTTACTCAACAGAACAAGCTCTCCTGCAGATGTATCAGTTAAAGTGTTTCTAAAGGCAGAGGTTTTTTTTTTTTACCTTAATGCATTCGTTTGGGTGCAGCCCCCTTCCTTTTATACCCTCCCCTTTATACTTACCTGAGCCCCATCTTGATCCAGCGATGTGCATGAGAGCAGCGGCTCTTCCGGGTCTTTCTCTCCTCATTGGCTCACGCAGCTGCAGAAGTTTGGCCTTTAATTTGTTAGTGTATTTAAATCTGCTAGCGCATCTAAAACTCCTCTCCTCCCAGATTAACAATGCCACTGTACCCCCTTTCCTCCTTCTTCCATAGTGATGACACTCTAGTACGGGAGGTGTGTGGCTGGCCAGATCACCAGGTGAAAAAGACTAAAACAAAACTCATGCAGCCATCATATTAATTTAGGTTTTATTATATACGCTTTATCAAGCATGCGCGTGAAACGCGTAGTCACGGCAACGGGGACGCTTGAGTTCCACACTGGTTCCTGCTAGGTGTGTGGCTCTCCTTCGGGATACTGGCTTGGTGCACCGCAGTGATGGCTGGTCTTCGCGCCGGCTGGTTCCATCGAGGCTTTCCCACAGCCACCATCCCCAGCATACCGCGGTATTTGGAACATTTGAAATCCTTAATCCGGCTTCTCCATCTCGGACATTACCCAAAAGCTTCCATTCACGGACTACTGCATCTGTATCCTCCTTGGATCATCAATAGTGTTTTCCTGTGCGCTTCCAATGAATGTTGTATGCGTACTGCGGTTATGGGTTAAGTAACACTTTAAATTTATAATTACCCTTTTCACGCCCAATTACACATTTTTGTGTTGTTTTAGCATGAAGCTACAAAGATAATACAAGATGCAGTCAATGCATTTCGTGGGACTCCAGAAGAGATTCGAATCATTATAGCCAATGCAGACATGTCCCTTGGTAAAGGTGATATAGAGTCAGCGCTGATCATGCTGAGAGATGTCACACCAAACCAGCCATACTACATCGAGGTCAAGCAAAAGATGGCGGAAATCTATCTGAAATATCGAAAAGACAAGAAATTATACATTGCTTGCTACAGGTATGTTTCTAGTAACAGTATTTTTATAAAATCAGGTATTTATATCGCAGTGCGAATTGTCAGTTCGGACATGAATTTTATCGCATAGGTGTGAACACCCATGTGATTCGATTCTGGTGTGGACCAAAAAAAGGGTCCTGTGCGACTTTGATCCGAATGCGATGCGAATTCAGCCATACAATCTGTATGGCTGAATTTGCAACGCACAGACATCGCATGCGATTTGCAGAGCAGTGCTCTGCGAATCACATGCGATGTCTGACATTGCATATGTGTGAACCAACACTTAAAGCGGAGTTCCGGCCTCAAATACCCTTTCTAACTAAAAATACCCCTGTAATACTAATCCATCGCCCTTTACAGAACCGCTATTCTCATACTTACAAGGTGTACAGCTTTGGATTTTAGTAAAAACCTTACTTTTAAAAACGCTCTCTGGGCGTGGCCATCTTGGATGTGGGCATCTGAAGCCGCAGTGTAATCTGCTGTGTCCTTCTTCCTGATTCCAGGGAGTGTTCTGGGAGTTCTTCCTGATTCCAGCCTCCTGGGAGTGATGACAAACAGCTCCCAGGATGCAATGCAAAGGCGGAAGTGATGTCAGTGGCCGTGGCCACAGAGGGGGGGGGGGGGGGAGAAGGAGAAAGTACAATCAAAAATGCCCTAAAAATAAGGTAAGGAACCCCGAAAAAAAAATTGAAAATGCCCAATTGTTGGTCAGCATACGAGCACTCCAGGAATCACTAAAGTAGCAAAATAGGCGGAACTCCACTTTAAAGTAGTTGTAAACCTTAGATATGACATATGAACAAAGCATATCCCTCTACAGTGTGTACTTGTTTTACCTTAAAGAGGGAGTAAACCCTCCTCTGACACATGTACCTATAGGTAAGCCTATGATAAGGCTTACCTATAGGTACTGTAAATATCTCCTAAACATGCACCGTTTAGGAGATATTTACCTTACATTCATCCAGTGACGTCACTGGCGCATGCACTCTGAAGGAACGTCCGCTCGTGCCGTTCCTTCAGAGCCCCGTGCCGTGACTGTCGGCTCCCACGCGCGTGCGCGGGAGTGATGTCACCGCGGCTCCGGCCAATCAGATGGCCGGATGCCGCGATCCCGGAAGTCGCGAGCATGTCCAGTCGCCCGTCATCCAGCTAAGCGGGCGGCACGGCGGGGGCTCGTTCTAAGGTAAGTATTTCATAATGAGCTAGTATGCGATGCATACTAGCTCATTATGTGTTTCTCTTGCAGGGTGAAAAAGAAAAAAAAAAAAAAAAAAAGAGTTTACAACCTCTTTAAGAGCACTAAGTGTCATTTCTGTATGCTGCCTCATGCCTCTGATATCTGCATGAATCACTTCTGACAAGTTTTCCTGAAGCCAAGAGAAAAATGGTGACAGGGGAGGGATCTCCAGCTGATTGACAGCCTCATCTCTGCTCCTGAGCGCTGTAAGGGTTTACAACCACTTTAAGCACAGATAATTCAGATTTGTGGCTAATAGTTAATGTATTTAACCACTTGCCGACCGCCGCAAGTACATATACTGCGGCGGTCAGCCCCTCACACGCAAAGTGACGTATGGGTACGTCACTAGCCTGTGAGGCTCTGGGGAGCGAGCGCGCGCCGCCGGAGGCGCGCTCCCGCTCGGTCACGGACCCCCCCGTGCGTGTGCCCGGCGGACCCGATGTCCGCCGGGCACTCACGATTGTCCATTAGAGTGGGAGAAAGGCAGGCGGCTAATGTAAACAAGCCGCCTGTCATTCTCCCATGTGTATGAACAGTGATCATATGGTTCTACTATGTAGGACCGTTGATCACTGTTCCTACACCTCAAGCCACAGCTAATCACAGTTAGAATCACGCCCCTAGGGACACACACAACCCCTCCCTCTCAAAAAAAAGTTAACCCCTTCACTGCCAGTGTCATTTTACAGTAACAGTGCATATGTTTAGCACTGATTACTGTAGTAATGTCACTGGTAACCCCAAAAGTGTCAAAAATGTCAGTCAAGGGTCCGATCTGTCCGCCGCAATGTCGCAGTCCCGCAGAAAAAAAAAATTGAATCAGCGGCTGCAGGGGGAAAATACAGCTGATGGTGATCGGTCCTAGTAAATACTGCCCTATCTGTCCCTCCTCTCTTTCTGCTGCCTGGGTCCCCCCTGTCCTTTCCCTTTTCCCCCAGCAGCACTTCCAGCTCCCCCATTCTCCCCTCCCCACCGGCTGCTGCGATGTGCCAGGATGGAGAAAGAACAGTGTGAATGTTCGGTACTGATCACTCACTCTGTCCATTAATACCTGAAGCATAGTAAACTGTGTTTACTATGGTTCCGTTTCTGAATTAACGAGAAGCCGCTCAGCACAGAGCACTTCACATTCATTTACTGTCCAGTTCAGCTGAAGAATCTGTGTCCTCAATTCCTTTTTCTGTCTTAAAAGTGAGACATCAGAGGTCTGTTTTCCCTGATATTTCACCAAAGCCCCCCCAACAGGCTGCTAAAAAATTGGAAAAAAAATAATAAAAATTAATATTGTAAAAAATAATTAAAAAAAATATTATTAAAGAAAAATAAACTACTGATACCATCCATTACCCTACTGACACTGTCTTCTGCCCTACTGACAAAGTCCACTGCTCTAATGAGTGATGCAATCCACTGCTCTACTGACACTAACCTCTCCCCTACTGACACCAACCTCTCCTCTACTGACACTGTCCATTGCCCTACTGACACTAGCCTCTCCCCTACTGACACTGTCAACTGCCCTACTGACACTAGCCTCTCCCCTACTGACACTGTCCATTGCCCTACTGACACTAACCTCTCCCCTACTGACACCAACCTCTCCTCTACTGACACTGTCCATTGCCCTACTGACACTGTCCTACTGACACTAACCTCTCCCCTACTGACACTATCCATTGCCCTACTGAGACTAGCCTCTCCCCTACTGACACTGTCCTACTGACACCAACCTCTCCCCTACTGACACTATCCATTGCCCTACTGACACTAACCTCTCCCCTACTGACACTGTTCACTGTGCTACTGACACCAACCTCTGCCTTACTGATATCGTCCACTGCTCTACTGACACCAACCTCTAAATGACTGACATTGTCCACTGCTCTACCGACACCATCCACTGATCTAATGACACCATCCACTGCTCTACTGATATCGTCCACTACTCTACTGTCACCCACCTCTCCCTTACTGGCACCAATCTCTGCCCTACTGACACTGCCAACCTATAAGGTAGGCC
Organism: Pelophylax lessonae; assembly: GCF_965119305.1. Classification (NCBI taxonomy): domain Eukaryota; kingdom Metazoa; phylum Chordata; class Amphibia; order Anura; family Ranidae; genus Pelophylax; species Pelophylax lessonae. Next base: position 116,826,139 of record NC_138772.1, read on the forward strand.
AACTTCATATTTTTACAGTGACATTTATTTTAGTAATATTAGTAAATTTTATCGGTACAAGAATGCTTTTGTATATATAACCATGCCCCTTTAAGCCCCTCAAACTCAATTTGGCCACACATATGCACGCCACATTGCTGCTCTCCTTGAGGCAACCTAATTTTTTCTATTTTGCACAAAAGGACATTTATTTATTGCTTGTCATATTTATGATTATAATTATTGATGTATTTTTAAGCACAAGGACTTTTGGTATATTCAGCACTTTTTGTTTTGTATGCGTACTATGACCATTTATTTTTTTGCACAGTTAATGTACAGCTTTTTTGTATATTTATGATTCACATAGCAGCGCTGAAACACTATGGTTTACACATTACACTAAAGGCACTTGCACTTTAATTTCCAGCAGCAGCTATAATTTAATTTAATATACCTTACACATTTATTCACCATAAGCGCGAGGACATCTACCTCTTTACGCCCAATAGTGTGCCACGTCTTTTACAATCCTATATTGTATGCTACATAAAAAAAAACGACTATGCTGCTTAAGTGTTTGGGATTGGCTTGAAGAAAAGGGGTCAACCCTAGCCTCCTTGCCAGTAGCAGTAGCAGGACTTTATTTCAAGATTTTTAAGTCTTGCCCCCATGGCGGCTTCGGAGGGGCGACGCCAAGTGAGCTTTGAACTCACTATTAACAAAACTTTGAAATGACTAATATATCTATTATTATTACCATCCTATGGTGTATCTATGGATATATTACACTTCCCTCTCTGGGCAGGGGGCTGGGAGTGTGTGGATGGAGAACTTCTCTCTCTCAGGGGTGGGGGGCACTGATCTGAGCCTTTGCCCTGGGTGAAAGAATGTCTAGCTTCCCCACTGGCCCACAGTGTGATTTTTTTTTTTTCTTTCTGACTTGCCCTACAAAAATGACATCTAACTTCCGATGGTTGCTAAGGACAACACACTTTCTACTTTCTAAATGATTTATGTGATAACCATTGTATGAACAAAATGATTACTTTCTCTCCAACAGAGAGCTGAGCGAGAAGCTGCCTGGCTCACAGACAAGTCTTCTTCTGGGAGATGCCTACATGAACATTCAGGAGGTATCTTCTGCTAAATCATCCAGGGCTCTATTGCATTGTGCTGTGCTATAAGTCTACTTTGTTTTTCATCGTTGGGAATAGTGGTGCAATCATGCTTTTTCATTGACCTGTGAGCATGAAGATGACACCTGTAAAAGGAGGTGGTAAAAGTGTAGTAAGGGTTTGTGGCTCTTCGTATTTTTCGTATGTGTTTAGATGATTGCTGCTTGAAACACTTGCCATCCAGGGCAGTTTTGTCATCTTTCACATACATGTTAAAGCCAGCATTTTTTTTTGCTAGCAAATCAATTAGAACCCCCAAGCATTATATATTCTACACTGCTCAGAAAATTAAAGGAACACTTTTTTTTTTCAGAGTATAGCATCAAGTCAGTTCAACTCCTGGGATATTGATCTGGTCAGTTAGGTAGCAGAAGGGGTTATTAATCACTTTACCACCGGAGGATTTTGTTGTCTTACGTCCAGGCCACTTTTTGCGATTCGGCGCTGTGCGACTTTAACTGACAATTGCGCGGTCGTGCGACGCTGTACCTAAACGAATTTGACGTCCTTTTTTTCCCACAAACAGAGCTTTCTTTTGGTGGTATTTGATCACCTGTGCGATTTTTACTTTTTGCGCTATAAACAAAAAAAGCGTAAATTTTGCAAAAATAACAATATTTTTCACATTTTTTTTATATGAAATTCCCCCAAAAAAATTTAAAAATCTAAATTTTTTAACATTTTTGGCCAATTTGTTTTCTGCTACATATGTTTGGTAAAAAAAATTGCAAAAAGCGTATTTTGATTGGTTTGCGCAAAAGTTATTGCGTTTACTAACTAAGGGAAAGATTTCTGTCATTTTTGGTGTTTTTTTTTTTTTAATGCGTAATGGCGGCGATCTGCGATTTTTTTTGCGGTACTGCGACATTGCGGCGGACAGATCGGACCCTTGACTGACATTTTTGACACTTTTGGGGTTACCAGTGACATTACTGCAGTAATCAGTGCTATACATATGCACTGTTACTGCAAAATGACACTGGCAGGGAAGGGGTTAACTTTATTGGGGAGGGAGGGGTTAAGTGTGTCCCTAGGGGCGTGCTTTTTACTGTGATTGGCTGTGGCTACTAGTGTAGGAACAGTGATCAACGGTCCTACATAGTAGAACCGTATGATCACTGTTTCTACACAGGGGAGAATGACAGGCAGCTTGTTTACATCAGCCGCCTGACTTTCTCCCTCTGCACCGACAATCGGCGAGTGACCAGCAGACATCGGGTCCGCCGGTCACACGCACTGACTTCCCTGTAAACGAGCCGTGGCGGGCGTGCGCCTCCGTGGGCGCACTCGCCCGCTCTAGGCTCACAAGGAAGTGACAGGCTAGTGACGTAGATCTACGTCACTCTGCCTGGCCGGGGCTGACCGCCGCAGTAAATAGTCGTGCGGCGTTCGGCAACCGGTTAAATTAACAACAGCTGCACTACATGGGCAACAATAACACAACCTCAAAAACAGGAATGGTTTTACAGGTGGAGGCCACTAAATTTTTTTTCCCTAATCATCTTTTCTGACTTTTTTTTCCACTGGTTTTGAATTTGGCTAGGATCAGGGCTACTACTGATAGCATGAGGAGATCCCTGGACCCTATAGAGGCTGCATAGGCAGTTCAACTCCTCTAGGATGGCACATCAATACATGCCATTGCCAGAAGGTTTGCCGTGTCTCCCAGCACAGTCTCAAGAGCATGGAAGAGATTCCAGGAGACAGGCAGTTACTCTAGGAGAGCTGGACAGGGCTGTAGAAGGTCCTTATCAGCACAACCGGTATCTGCTCCTTTGTGCAAGGAGGAACAGGCTGAGCACTGCCAGAGCCCTACAAACTGACCTCCAGCAGGCCACTGGTGTGAATGTCTCTAACCAAACAATCACAAAAAGACTTCATGAGAGTGGCTTGAGGGCCCAACGTCTTCTAGTGGGCCCTGTGCTCACTGTCGGCACTGTGGTGCTTGATTGGAATTTGCCATTGATCACCTGAATTGGCAGGTCTGCCACTGGTGCCCTGTGCTTTTCACAGATGAGAGCAGGTTCACCCTGAGCACATGTGACAGATGTGAAAGGGCCTGGAGAAGCCATCGAGAATGTTATACTGCCTGTAACATTGTTCAATATGACCAGTTTGGTTGTGGGTCAGTGATGGTCTGGGGGGACATATTCATGGAGGGTCACACAGACCTCTACAGGCTAGACAATGGCACCCTGACTGCCATTAGGTATGGGGATGAAATCCTTGGACCCATTGTCAGACCCTACACTGGTGCAGTGGTCCTGGGTTCCTCCTGGTGCACAACAATGCTCAGCCCCATGTGGCAAGAGTATGCAGCCAGTTCCTGGTAGGGGTTTTATTATATTTTAAAGCACTTTTTAATGTTACTAAATTACAAATTATATAATACATATAAACCACAAGGAGTTTATGATTAGTGTCCCATACATCATGTGCCTTTTTCAAATGTGACTGGTTTGAGCATCACTTCAAATGCTTGAATAGTGTGTGGTGCAGCAAAAACGATCCGCAGGTCTGGAAAATGCAGACCCAACTTTTCCCATATTCTTAAAAAATAGAATGACAAAATATTGTCCAGATTTGTTTTTAAAATATTGGCAAATCAACTAGATCAACTAACAATAATCTAATCTAATCTAAATCTTTTTCACTGTTTCATAGAGTGAGAAAGGTTTTAAAGATCTGTCAGGTTTCTATGGTTGTCTGCATCCCCTGGTGACCACAGAGGAAGTAAGTGCCGGTTCACATTTGTGCGATGCGGGAACGCTGCGAATATACGTGTTCCCACATCGCATCTGCACCCCTGGCAGTTCACACTGCCATATGCTATACGCTGGGGGTGTCAATTAAAAGTTAACGACACCCCCAGATCAGATTGCATATCGCAGTGCGATCTGTAAGTTCACACAGAATCGAAACATAGAAAACACTAGTGTGAACCACCATGCGATCCGATTCTGCTGCGGACCAAAAAAAGGGTCCTGTGCGTGTTTCAGTGCGACTGCGGTGCGAATTCAGCCATACAAACTGTATGGCTGAATTTGCACCGCAGAGACATCGCATTTAATTTTAGGAGCAGTGCGCTCCGATATACATGCGATCTCTGTGATCGCACAAATGTGAACCGGCACTAAGTGGCATCTACCCAGTGGGGGGGGGGGGGGGGGGGCACAGATTCCAGACAAAAACTTCACTCAACTATACACAATATACTTGCTTTTATTGCTGTCCATTGCTCTGCTAAAGAGATTCCCTTCACTGTTGTCTAGTAGTAGTTGGCCACATTTATATGGACTTGTGGAAGATGTTTCGTAAATTTATCCAATCTACTTCTTAAGTTCTAATGAGTCTCAGGGAAATACCCCAGCATTTATATCCTTCGGCCTTCAACACCATTTCCCACATGAAATGCAATTTTATCATCTCTACCCCAGTGTCTGACAACAATTCACGCTCTCCACCATGTAAATCGAAGGGTTAACACATATGAAGCTTTTCTGACACAAAGAATGGGATTATGTAACTAGAACAGGGTGGTTGCACAATTTTCACACCTCCCAGTCCTGGTGAATGTAACTAACTAACTACTACAAGATATACCTTCACTTGGTTAAATATAAATCTTCACAGGCATCTTCCCTTCACTTCTTGTCCTAGTGGTTACACAGGAAATGAGGGAAAATGTCCTCCGTGTGATTAAAAATGACAGAGATTATAAACCTTCATTACTTTATCCAAGACCAAGAAAACTATTTGACAGGGATTAGATCATAACACCAAAAAAAGTGTGGGTTATCTAGAAGACAATTACTGATTGTACATAGAAGACCTTTCCTGAGAGAAATATATAGGTTAGCCAAAGTTAGCTAAAGTGGAACTTTAGTCAGAAAATGAAGACCTGCTAGATCACCCCAGGCTGGCCCCTTTAGCAGGTATAGCTATGTAAAACATAAAAATAAGTGCCTATAGTGATGGCAAACCTTGGCACCCCATATGTTTTGGAACTACATTTCCCATGATGCTCAACTACACTGCAGAATGCATGAGCATCATGGGAAATGTAGTTCCAAAACATCTGGAGAGCCAAGGTTCGCCATCACTGGGCCCTGTTTAAAATCCAGTAATATACTGTCTCGCCCTGCTCTGCACATGCTCAGTTGCTCTCTGTTTTTGGGCACTGTGCCAAAAATTTAGATGGCCAATTTACTGACAGCCTAAAGATTTACTGCTGTTTAGGGGACATGGGCTTCAGCAAAATGGCAGCCTCCGGCAAGAAGAAACAGGAGGCAATTTACAGCACACACTAATTTTGGTAACATAATTATTAATGTGGAATGTATGTTCCTTGCTAAAGAACATTATTTTATATCAAGTTGTTATGGGTAAAGTTCTGCTTTCAGCTCTCTGCCCCCTCTTTTTCTGAACCCTCTGACAAGCTTTATAATTCAGAACATTATTTTTATCAAGTTGTTATGAGTTCCACTTTAGGTGGCTATAAATCTGATTGCGTCAATACTTTGAATCAATGACCCAGAACAAGTATAAAGATAAGGACTTTCCTGCTTGGTATACTTATTCCTAGCTAATGACCTGGAAAATTTTAAAGCCAGTAGATCAGCACAACAGCCAGGCAATTCGCATTTTTTTAAGCTTTGCAATGGCAGCTCTATATTTCTATTAGGAAAGGTGTGTTTTAAAGATTATGTTAAAAAAAAAACTTTTTCTTATTTATGGTCTCTTAATTGTTATTAATGACTGTTTTCTTGTATCAGCCAGAGAAAGCCTTAGAGGTCTATGATCAAGCACAAAGAAAGAAGCCAAAGGATGCAACACTTACAAGCAGGGTTGGACTATCGCTTATGAGAACCCACCAGTACAAAAAGGTTGTAGTAGTTTTTCATTAAAGTGATATTAAAGTCTTGTTTTTTTTTTTTTTTTTAATTTAAAAATAACAAACATGGTATACTTACCTGCTCTGTGTAATGGTTTTGTACAGAGCAGCCCCAGTCCTCCTCTTCTCGGGTCCCTCCCTGGTGCTCCTGGCCCTCCCTCCTGCTGAGTGCCCCCACAGCAAGCAGCTTGCTAGGATGGCACCCCAGCCAAGCCGCTGCTCTGTGTGTCCATTCAGACACAGAACCGTGGCTCAGCCCTGCCCCTTCTCTCTTCTTATTGGCTTACTGATTTTGATTAACAGCAGCAAGAGCCAATGGCGACTTCTGTTCTCTCACCCAATGAGGAAGGAGAGCCCCTGACAGCCAAGGCTCTCGTGCAACATCGCTGGATCAATATGGGGCTCAGGTAAGTATTAGGTGGGGGGCTGCTGCTCACGGAAGGTTTTTTATCTTAATGTAAAGAATGCAATAAGATAAAAAAAACCTTCTGCCTTCAGAACCACTTTAATTCTGTATTTTTATGCCATGAGCACATTCAGAATATCAGAATTAATTGCTTCCTTACTTTTTGATCAGCTGAAGCAAAATTATTATTAGGCTTTACAGCAAAGTTTTCCCATTTACTGAACAATTAATGAGGAATAATGATGTTTATTTAAGTATTAAAGCGGAGTTACACCCAAAAGTGGAAACTCATTTTATCTGTCTCCCCCCCCTATCCAGTGACACATTTGGCACATCTCGGGGGGTGGGGGGGGGTTAGCGGGTACCAGTTTTAGACAGGTACCCGCCCCCAGTTCCATCGAACCTAGCCGTGGCGAGGTTCGTCAGAAGTTCGGCCCCCCTCCTCCATCACCGTCGCTGGGCCATTCAGAAAGCGCAGCGCACTTTGTGCATGTGCAGTAGGGAACCAGCTCTGAAGCCGCAAAGTTTCACTGCCGGTTTCCCTTACAGGCTATGGCGGCGGCAGCACCCGAGAGCCAATGGAAATCGGCACCCCACCCCAGGGCAGGTAAGTGTCCTAATATTAAATGTCAGCAGCAACAGTATGTGTAGCTGCTGACTTTTAATTTTTCTGTGGAGGGGCTGGAGCACCGCTTTAGGTATAAGGCCTTATGCACACTAAGCATCAAAGAAGTCCGGAAGACCGGAGCTACCAGCCGACACATCCGCCGGGTGCCCGGAGACCCGAACATAGCCAGAATCGCCTTTGATCGGGTCTCGGATATAGTAACTTGGAAGCGATGTCATGACATCACTTCTGGTTTACTGGCATCCTAAAGGCGGCAATTTTTGAAAAACAAAAGTAAATCGCTGAGAGGCTGAGCTGGGTCCAGGCATGTGGGCGGATCCTACCTTCATTGTTGCAATCTTGCACCGCTTTAAGTATAAGGCCCCTTTCATACAGGCGAACCGTTCAGATCCGCCTGTCCGTTTTTTTGGCGGATCTGAATGGATGCCCTATGCATCTCTATGGGGCATCGGATGTCAGAGGAGACATGTCCGCTGACATCCGATCCGATCCGTCAAATCTGGATGGATGGAAACCCTATTTTCCATCCGTCCAGCGGATCGCATCGGATGGGATGGGATAAGAACGGACAGACGGTCCGTTCTCATCCGATTTCCCCATAGAGAAAAGTGGGGATCTGACAGCTCTGTCTCCGCACACAGCGCGGAGACAGAGCTGCCATCCCCCTGCTCAGTGGGGGATCAGCGGATCGATCCCCCACTGAGAAAAACGGAGTCCGCTGACGGACTCTACAGTGTGAAAGGGGCCTAAGGCCTAATGCACACTAAGCTTCAAAGATGCCTCTTTTAAGACAATGATTTTCTTTTCTGTTTTTAAATGCTCCTCTGTGTTAGCCTAGACTAGACGTGTTTAGCACTCCTGTTCATTTCAATGGCCAGAATAAATTAATATTCTGCCCAAAGAAATTAATGAATGCCCAAGTGCTTGGCATGCCTAAACACATTTGCAAAAACGGTGCTTCAGGTGTGTTTTTGACTTGGCAGGAGAAAGGTGTTTAAAAGAACTGGGCAAAGGCCCAGTGTTCAAGGGGCCAGAGTGTTGCATGGCTTACCTAGTGTTTTATAATACTAAGGCCTCATGTACACAGGGCGTTTGAAAAATCGAGCTGCAAAAACAGTTCTGACACCAGGAAAAAGCAGCAGTAAAAACGTGCATTTAGAAGCGTTTTGTTTTGGCGTTAATGCACGTTTTAGCCACGTTTAGCTGCGTTAGCATTTAGCAGCATTTCTCTGCCCTCTTCTATTTTCCAACCTCAAATCCAACTACTACAGCTTAAAAATGTCTGACGTGGCCTAACACTGTATGCGGCGTTAAGCAGCCTTTAGCAGTGTCAGGCCTTTTTTACAGCTTAACTCTGCTGCTCCAGAACGCGCTGGCCCTGGGTTTTTTTTTTTTACAGCTTAAAAACGCCTATGCCACTTACAGCTCCTATAAGCCTATGTGTGCATGAGGCCATAGAATAACATGGAGGGGAGTTTTTAAGTTGCAAAAAAAAACGCCTTACGCTCCTAAAAGCAGCTGTAAAAACGCCCTGTGTGCATAAGGCCTAATAATCATAATTTTCAGAAAGATTTTGGAAATATGGAGTGTGACAATATGCCAGGGTCACCCAGCCATGTGCTGTGGCCACAGAAAGCAAACTTGAAGTCGCTAAGAAACATAGTATGACATAACAAAATCTTGCTGTATCGCTGAGCATATTGATAATGGGCTGTGTAACCTGCGATAACAATGGCCATATTTATGAGGAAAAATGCTGCCATTTATTAAAAACATTTTATGTCTTGTATATGGGAGATTGCAGTATTGGCAAAGGGTTGCTGGAGTGCTTTCTTGGCTTACACTATACAAGATATTTTTCTTTAGACCGCAATTATTAAAAATTCATAGGACAATACAACAAAATAGTTGTTTATCAAAGGGTACTTTCAATAGTTATTTAGGTTTGTATATTAGAAGATGTATGTCATGTATGTAAGTAATACCTCCATTCTACAACCAGTGCAATCTCCTCCTATCAGAGTGTAGACCTCTACCTCCGGCCTGCAGTTCTCTATTCACCTGTGACCTTTTCATGGATTGTGATTGCCGTCTCACCTTTATCTTACTTCCAGGCAGTAAATTACTATGAAGCCGCTCTGAAGATGGCTGCAGAGGAATTTCTATGCTGTGATCTTGCTGAACTTTTTCTTAAACTGAAGAAATATGAAAATGCAGAAAAACTTCTGCAACATGCTCTGAATCACGAGCCTGGTATGTTTACCTTTTTATGAAGGAACCTAGTAGAACAAAGGGTTTTCACTATGGTCTATGAACATATTTGAATATTGGGGGAATATATACCTGCCCAGTACACATGCGCAAACCCTTTATGCTAAATGGTCTGTTTAGTTGCCAGCATTAATTATTCTTGACTCTTTGGTATGGTATGTTGCATTTTTCCTAAACAGCACACAGGGTATTTGAACACTATGCAATATCGTTTTATGGTACTTTCTTCCATGCTGGCGGCATTACGTTTGGATGGACACTGGCAAATGAAAGCCAAAAAAGCAAAGTGCTGTTGTTTAGATGGACTGGTCTTGCAGTCTTCTCTTCTAACAATGCTTGTTGCAAGAATCCAGGTCCCCTTTCTCAGTTCTGACCACACATTATACAAAAATGGAAGCCATTGCATTGATCGTTTGTGTTTCTAACGAGCAATTCAGTGGCTCCCATATTTGTATAATGTGTGGTCGGCAGGGCCGGTGCTCCCACTAGGCGAACTAGGCAGCTGCCTAGGGCGCACTGCTGCTTAGGGGGTGCAACTATGGCCGCTGGTTTCCCTACTAGCCTGGCTGCCACCCTAGGGTGACCAGACGTCCACGGTGCACCGTGAACTGGAGCAGGGGGGCGCCATAGTTCCCACTTGGGCTGCCTCCGGAGGGGAAGGGGGGGAATATGGGGATTACAGCACCGCCTGATTACAAAAAGCCAAGTTCTTCTGCTTACCCAGCTGTCATTCTGGTCCAGGAGGCTGGACTTCATATGACAGCCTCCCCGCCGGGTAAGCAGAAGAACTTGGCTTTTTGTAATCATGCGGCACTCTAATCCCCATGCACTGGTCACTATGCATTGTTGGGGGCATTGGTCACTCTGCATTAGATGGGGGCACTGGTCACTCTGCATTGGATGGGGGCACTGGTCACTCTGCATTGGATGGGGGCACTGGTCACTCTGCATTAATGGGGGCACTGGTCACTCTGCATTGGATGAGGGCACTTGTCATTCTGCATTGGATGGGGGCACTTGTCACTCTGCATTGGATGGGGGCACTTGTCACTCTGCATTGGATGGGGGCACTTGTCACTCTGCATTGGATGGGGGCACTGGTCACTCTGCATTGGATGGGGGCACTGGTCACTCTGCATTAATGGGGGCACTGCGAGTGATGCAAGTATGGGGGGGGGGGGTATGGGGAATGCATGGAGTGTGCTGTGAGAATAGGGAAATTTTGAAGTTTTTTTTTTATTTATTGGGGGGGGCGCAAGTAGCTGGTCTTGCCTAGGGCGCAGAATAGTCTAGCACCGGCCCTGGTGGTCGGACCTGAGGAGGGGGACCTGGATGCTTGAAACAAGCATTGTTAGAAGAGAAGGCTGCAAGACTAGTCCATCTAAACAAAAGCACTTTGCTTTTGAGGCTTCCATTTACCAGTGTCCATCCAAACTTAGTGCCGCCAGCATGGAAGAAAATACCATAAAACAATATTGCATAGTGAATACTCTGTGTGCTGTTTAGCAAAAATGCAACAAACCAGATCATTTAGTATAAGTGATTAAAATGAAAGGCAAAAGTAAATGGTGATTCCATGTTCTGTAAAAATCGGGAAAAGGACAGAATCTCTGTTATTGCTGTCTATATCCACTATTCAGTTTGTGTATTTGGGGTAGGAAGGAGAGATAATTTTTGCAAATAAGCAGAAATAAAAACACCTTTACTAGGGGAGCAAGGAAGAGTTACAGCCTCTGTCAGCTTTTTGTTGCTGTCTGTGTCCCCATTGGAAATATTTCTTTATATCTTGTTGACTCACCCCTCTTCTCTATACAGAAATGTTTATAGCTTAGATCTTTGGATTTTTTAGCATAAAACTTTGTTGGGTGTTTTCAACACTGCGCTTTACTTAGTAACTTTACTATCAAAGATAAAATGTTTAAATCCTAAAACCTGTTTCTGTAAGTAAGAAAATACATACTTACTAGTCCATGGAGACCAGTGTTTTCTTGTGTGTAGGGAAAGTTCTCCCTACACTGCTCATCTTCAGCACCACCATCTTGCATTGAGATTTGGTGCATGCACAGATACACCACAGGGATCTTTGCCAGGTCTTGTAGACCTGGCAGATCCTGAACGTGTCTGCAGATGCGCCAGACCCCCCCATGCAGTAAACTGGCAGGGACCCCCACGCTGATTCTGCGCATGCGCAAGATCCTGCAAGCTGCCCTCTGAGATGCGAGATGTAGAGATCCCAGGAGGCAGTTTTTTTCTAACCTTGTACATAAACAGAATCACTTGATAGGACTTTCGAGTGACCCACAGTGTTCCTGCGCATGCACAGGGTCCAGGTATGTCATCCTTGCATGGGTGAAAAATAAGGACCTAGACTTTAGGAAAAAAGTACTTATAAAAAATATTTTATTTGCAATTGGGAGGGGGAGGAGGCAGAAGAGAGGAACATTAGAAAAGGTGTAAAGGTCAGCTTTAAAGCGGAACTAAACAGCATCTGAGCCCCGCAAACTGAAAATGCTATTGAATTAATTTTTATTATTCAGAGCAAGCCCACCCATCCATCCATGTCCCGCAGCATTTATGGCCACAGCCATCTTGAGTAAGGGCAGATGATTCATGTAGCATTTATTTTCTGGAATCCATCTGTCCTTAGGTCAGGCCTTCATGCAGGAGGGTGTGCTTAGCCCCCCTTATCTCCTCCTGAAGACTGCTGGGATGCATGATATAATTTGCCTATGCCTGGAAACCATAAAGTCACTGAAGAAATGTAAAAAAAAAGTTTTTAAAATATGTAAATATGATATACCTTTTACTAATGTTAGCAGCATAAGGATTAGAAATATTTAATCAGAGAGTTTAGTTCCGCTTTAAAGTAGAAGTAATAATCTGCTGCAGTACTCTAAGTGATTATAAACACAAAAACAAAAATGTCATGTATTGCAGCTTACCAATTTTTAGATTAGAAGGCATATTTAATAGCAGGCGTGTCAAATCCAATTTCATCACGTTCCGCATTACGGTTGCCCTCAAAGGGCTGGTTGTACAGTATCTTTAAGACTAGATGTCCAGAGCATGCCACCTCCCCTTACTTGTTAGGAGTCCCCCATCCTCCCTTACATCACAGTACACCCCCCTTACCTTGTGCTGCTGCTGGGAAAAAGCTGGGGGCAGAGCTGGGATGCAGAAAGTGTAGGGTCTGGAGAAGGACCACAGGGTGGATGGAGTCAGCTGCCAGAGTCTGCTGAATGCCGAGACCAGGAGAGGTGGAGACAAGGGGGTTCCGCAGCTGCACAAAGAGGAGTATGATCTGGTGAAGGAGATTTGTTCTCCTCTCTGCTGCTGACTGCTGAGACAAGGGGGGGCAGAGACAAGAGGGGTTCTGCAGCTTCAGAAGAGGCCACATGAAATAGCCTGGTGGGTCAGAATTAGTCCATGGACCTTGTGTTGGACACGTGCTCTATAGTATCAGGAGGACAAATACTAACACACTTCATTCAATTTCCTTTCAGTTTCTGATTTGCCCTCATTGTTTAATGATGTGAAGTATCTCATTTTACTTGGACGTACATACAAAAACTATAGGACTGAAGAAATGGTTGACACTTTAAACAAGGTAAGCTAGCCACCAACGTTCTGCAGCCTACACAGAAAAAAGTGTGTATGTGAAGCTATTACACTGTAATCTCTTTATATTGCATGTAGTTTTGTTTCCATAGCATATTTGCTGAAAAATAATTTTAACCACTTGCTGCCAAATCATGCACCTGTACGTCATTTGGGGTCAAGTGGTTGTACTGGAGTGATGGCAGGCATCACCCTGGTACCGTATTTTTAGAGCCGACAGTTGGCTCTCTTGTAATAAGAACAGATGCAGCTAAGCAGCCGCTTGGCTGTTATTACAAGCAGCAGGGGGGCAAACCCCCGCCTTCCACGGTTTGCCCGGGCTCTCCTGTCCCACGTCCGCCGGCTGGCCGGCGACCTGAACAAAGCCAGAATCTACTTTGATCTGGTCCTGGGTGTAGTAACTCGGAAGCGACGTCATGACACTACTTCCGGTTTACTGGCATCCTATAGGTGCCGGTTTTTGAAAAATTAAAGTAAATTGCTGAGAAGCTGAGCCGGTTTCTGGCACAGGCATGTGAGCAGATCCCAAATTCATTGTCGCAATCTTGCCCGAGCCGGGACCGGCTCTGTAATGTCAGCTTCAACCCGCTGTCTGCTTAAAATGGGTCACAGGAGTGCAGAATGAACAAAGAGCTTTGGCTGTACTTCTTTAATATCCAAACATACCTATATTTGAGGCAGCAAACTACATTGTGCCGGATAAAAGTGGAGGGTATTGGGGTAATTCTGATCACACCTGGTATGGAATATGGTATGCAGACATCGTGAATCTCTTGGCAGACAAGCCATGGACTCTTCCAGATTGGCCAGATTTACTGTTGTGGAGATCTGATCTTTTTGGTTACTAGCTTTAATGGCATAGCTGTTGAAGCCCGAGTCCTCTGGAATTCCAGTTTTGGGCGAGAGGTCTTGCGGGCAGCTTTGTAGTGGGCTTTTCCCCTGTTCTGGTTTTGGGTGTGTTTGGTCTTGATGCTGTGTTGCTGACCCCTCAATGTTCAGTGCTTTGGGATATCCCAGGTAGTCAGGAATATGAAGTCCTATGTCCTTCAATCTCTCGGGTGGACTGGCCTTTGGTGCTGATTATCAATACAATTAAGCGCATTTTCTTCTATTTATGTGAGGTTGCATTTGGCTTGTGATTTTATTCCATTTTATTAAAGTTTTTATGCTGCACTTAGATTGCTGTCCCTTGTGTTTGTCTTTATTCTTGTTTTGCCTTTCTGAAGTGCATATCCTAGTTACAAGATTCATTGCTGTGGACTTATTATGGACTTACTGGACTCTTAATTTTTCCCACTGGCCCTAATAGTTTTTCCCCCTTTTGTTTTTATATTTGCCCACAAAAGAGGGAACCTTTGCCAACTACACCTCTATTGCGCTATATATATATATGTACATAGTATTGCCAAAAGTATTGGGACTCCTGCCTTTACACGCACATAAACTCTAATGGCATCCCAGTCTTAGTCCATAGGGTTCAATATTGAGTTGGCCCACCCTTTGCAGCTAAAACAGCTTCAACTGTTCTGGGAAGGCTGTCCACAAGGTTTAGGAGTGTGTCTATGGGATTGTTTGACCATTCTTTCAGAAGCTTATTTTTGAGGTCAGGCACTGATGTTGGATGAGAAAGCCTGGCTTGCAGTCTCCACTCTAATTCATCCCAAAGGTGTTATATTGGGTTGACATCAGGACTCTGTGCCGGCCACTCAAGTTCTTCTATCCCAAACTCGCTCATCCATGTCTATATGGACCCAGTGAATTGGGAGCACCGGAAAGCTCCCAATGCATACTTGCAATCAGGAGCTTTCCAATTATGTGACAGGCAATCACAGCGGTCACTTAACCCAAATGCCTGCCTCCTGGCATTTAGAAGCTCTTAAAGGGCCAGAAAGTGGGGGCAGAAAGGGGCTAAGCAGTAAGAATTAAAAAGAGAACTGGATTGATTACTAAATGAGGGCAAACCCCACCAGAAGAGAATGAAAGACTCCACATCTTATTCTCCACAATGCTTTTGCCAACAGCAGGGGAATCTTTGGGGCCTGTAAAAGTACTAATCTCCTGCATCACAGATCCCTATTGTTGGATATGACTGGGAGACAATCATAGCCAGCCATAAAAAGTGAATGACTATAAGCTGCTATACTTGTGTAAGTTCTGATGTTTCTCTACATCGGCATTTACTTGCACGTGAGCATATGATGTGATTTGCCGGTCACTGAAGTGTTGCATTTGGAAAATTCTGTCTTGTGCACATGTGTGGATGGATGCTGATTCAGAGAGGCATTACAATTTACATGAGTACAGGGTCCTACAGCCATGAAATTATTTGACCAGCTGTATGCCACACTGTAGTTTTACAGTTTTTGGGAAAACTGTGTGTTTTAGCAATAGGCAGAATTTTGCTTAATGCGGAGCTCCACCCAAAAGGGGAAGCTCCGCTTGATTGCTTCCTACCCCCTCCGCTGTCACATTTGGCACCTTCAGGGGGGGAGCGGATACCTGTCAAAACCTGTCAAAACCAGGTACCCGATCCCACTTCCGGGTAAGGTCGCTGCAATCGTTGTGCGGCGATCTACGTACTTTCTGGCCCCTCCTCCTTCCCTCCGCTGCCTTCTGGGAGACACACAGGTCCCAGTTGACAGTGGGACCATTCAGAAAGCTCATGCGCAGTAGGAAACAGGCTGTGAAGTCGCAAGGCTTCACTTTCTATTTCCCTTAGTGAAGAAGCTGGAGCCTGCACTCGGAGCTGATGGACAGATCGCTTGGGGTGCCGACATCACGGGCTCCTTGGACAGGTAAGTGTCCTTATATTAAAAGTCAGCAGCTACAGTATTTGTAGCTGCTTTTCATTTTTTTTCCCCAGGCTGGAACTCCTCTTTAAGGACATCTGTGTGCATGTTCTGTAGCTTGACTCATCAAGTGGTGTGTCAGACTTCTGCAGAGGGACCACTGCTTCCACACAAACAGGCATGCTGGCAGGATGCTCAGGATGTGCCTGGTCTCTAAATAAAATAAACCATTGGAATTGTAAACTGAAGGTTCAAATGAGCTTTGAATCCTAGAAATCGTAAATGTATGTTATTGCATGCAAAACTGCCCCATTCATCTTTATGGTGATAAGAACTGAGATATACAGTGCCTTGCGAAAGTATTTCATGCAATTTTGGCTTGCCACAGTACAGCATTAGGTGCACTAAATACAGTGCCTTGCGAAAGTATTCGGCCCCCTTGAACTTTGCAACCTTTTGCCACATTTCAGGCTTCAAACATAAAGATATAAAACTGTAATTTTCTGTGAAGAATCAACAACAAGTGGGACACAATCATGAAGTGGAACGAAATTTATTGGATATTTCAAACTTTGTTAACAAATAAAAAACTGAAAAATTGGGCATGCAAAATTATTCAGCCCCTTTACTTTCAGTGCAGCAAACTCTCTCCAGAAGTTCAGTGAGGATCTCTGAATGATCCAATGTTGACCTAAATAACTAATGATGATAAATAGAATCCACCTGTGTGTAATCAAGTCTCCGTATAAATGCACCTGCACTGTGATAGTCTCAGAGGTCCGTTTAAAGCGCAGAGAGCATCATGAAGAACAAGGAACACACCAGGCAGGTCCGAGATACTGTTGTGGAGAAGTTTAAAGCCAGATTTGGATACAAAAAGATTTCCCAAGCTTTTAACATCCCAAGGAGCACTGTGCAAGCGATAATATTGAAATGGAAGGAGTATCAGACCACTGCAAATCTATGAAGACCTGGCTGTCCCTCTAAACTTTCAGCTCATACAAGGAGAAGACTGATCAGAGATGCAGCCAAGAGGCCCATGATCACTCTGGATGAACTGCAGAGATCTACAGCTGAGGTGGGAGACTCTGTCCATAGGACAACAATCAGTCGTATACTGCACAAATCTGGCCTTTATGGAAGAGTGGCAAGAAGAAAGCCATTTTTTAAAGATATCCATAAAAAGTGTCTTTTAAAGTTTGCCACAAGCCACCTGGGAGACACACCAAACACGTGAAAGAAGGTGCTCTGGTCACATGAAACCAAAATCGAACTTTTTGTCAACAATGCAAAACGTTATGTTTGGTGTAAAAGCAACACAGCTCATCACCCTGAACACACCATCCCCACTGTCAAACATGGTGGTGGCAGCATCATGGTTTGGGCCTGATTTTCTTCAGCAGTTACAGGGAAGATGGTTAAAATTGATGGGAAGATGGATGGAGCCAAATACAGGACCATGCTGGAAGAAAACCTGATGGAGTCTGCAAAAGACCTGAGACTGGGACAGAGATTTGTCTTCCAACAAGACAATGGTCCAAAACATAAAGCAAAATCTACAATGGAATGGTTCACAAATAAACATATCCAGGTGTTAGAATGGCCAAGTCAAAGTCCAGACCTGAATCCAATCGAGATTCTGTGGAAAGAACTGAAAACTGCTGTTCACAAACGCTCTCCATCCAACCTCACTGAGCTCGAGCTGTTTTGCAAGGAGGAATGGGCAAAAATTTCAGTCTCTCGATGTGCAAGACTGATAGAGACATACCCCAAGCGACTTACAGCTGTAATCGCAGCAAAAGGTGGCGCTACAAAGTATTAACTTAAGGGGGCTGAATAATTTTGCACGCCCAATTTTTCAGTTTTTTTTATTTGTTAAAAAAATTTGAAATATTCAATAAATTTCGTTCCACTTCATGATTGTGTCCCACTTGTTGTCGATCACTCATAAAAAAAATTACAGTTTTATATCTTTATGTTTGAAGCTTGAAATGTGGCAAAAGTTTGCAAAGTTCAAGGGGGCCGAATACTTTCGCAAGGCACTGTATTTAGTGCACCTAATGCTGTACTGTGGCAAGCCAAAATTGCATGAAGGCTTGTGTCCGTGCTCTCTAAAGTGCAGTATACTGTTTATAATAGCTTTGTTCATCAGGCATTACTCTTTACAAGGTTATTCGTTTTTCTGAATGAGCTCTTATATGGCCAACTCAGTGGAACTACTGTTTCATTATAAATTTCACAGGCCACTAGGTTATAATATACTGGAATGTAAATTCTTTAGAAAGCTTTGCAAATGTGAGCTACATAACAAACATGTCACTGGATTTTATTTCAGGCACTGGATATTCAGATGAGGATATTGAAGCGAGTTCCTTTTGAACAGCCAGATATGATAACAAGCCATTTACAAGTGGCTTCCAAAATCTGCGTACAACTTGCTGAACATTACTTAGGGGAGAAGGATTACACAAATGCACTAAAATACTACAAAGATGCAATTTCATACTACGACACAGACAACAAAGTAAGAAATTCACATCATCCACCCAGACAATCTAATATGTTTATATAGTGTATGTACAGTATATACAGTATCTCACAAAAGTGAGTACACCCTTCACATTTTTGTAAGTATTTTATTATATCTTTTCATGTGACAACACTGAAGAAATTACACTTTGCTACAATGTAAAGTAGTGAGTGTACAGATTGTATAACAGTGTAAAGTTGCTGTCCCCTCAAAATAACTCATCACACAGCCATTAATGTCTAAACCGCTGGCAACAAAAGTGAATACTCCCCTAAGTGAAAATGTGTAAATTGGGCCCAAAGTGTCAATATTTTGTGTGGCAACCATTATTTTCCAGCACTGCCTTAACCCTCTTGGGGATAGAGTTCACCAGAGCTTCACAGGTTGCCACTGAATTCCTCTTCCACTCCTCCATGATGACATCACAGAGCTGGTGGATGTTAGAGACCTTGCGCTCGTCCACCTTCCATTTGAGGATGCCCCACAGGTGCTCAAAAGTGTTTAGGTCTGAAGATATGCTTGGCCAGTCCATCACCTTTACCCTCAGCTTCTTTAGCAAGGCAGTGGTCCTCTTGGTGGTGTGTTTGGGGTCGTTATCATGTTGGAATACTGCCCTGCGGCCCAGTGTCAAAAGGGGGGGAGGGGATCATTGCTCTGCTTCAGTATGTCACAGTACATGTTGGCATTCATGGTTCCCTCAATGAACTGTAGCTCCCCAGTGCCGGCAGCACTCATGCAGCCCCAGACCAATACACTCCCACCACCTTGCTTTACTGTAGGCAAGACACACTTGTCTTTGTACTCATCACCTGGTTGCCACCACACACATTTAACACCATCTGAACCAAATAAGTTTATTTTGGTGTCTTCAGACCACAGGACATGGTTCCGGAAATCCGTCTTCCTGGTTTCGGAAAGCTTGTCTTCAGCAAACTGTTGCTGGCTTTCTTGTGCATCATGTTTAGAAGAGGCTTCCTTCTGGGACAACAGCCATGCACACCAATTTGATGCAGTGTGTGGCATATGGTCTGAGCACTGACAGGCTGACCCCCCACCCCTCCAACCTCTGCAGCAGTGCTGGCAGCACTCATACTTCTATTTTCCAATGACAACCTCTGGATATGATGTAGAGCACGTGCACTCAACTTCTTTGGGCGACCATGGCGAGGCCTGTTCTGAGTGGAACCTGACCTGTTAAACCACTGTATGGTCTTGGCCACCGCGCTGCAGCTCAATTTCAGGGTCTTGGCAATCTTTTTATAGCCTAGGCCATCTTTATGTAGAGCAACAATTATTTTTTTCAGATAATCAGAGAGTTCTTTGCCATGAGGTGCCATGTTGAACTTCCAGTGACCAGTATGAGAGAGCGAGAGCAATAACACCAAATTTAACAAACCTGCTCCACATTCACACTTGAGACCTTGTAACACTAACGAGTCACATGACACCGGGAGGGAAAATGGCTAATTGGGCCCAATTTGGACATTTTCACTTAGGGGTGTACTCACTTTTGTTGCCAACGGTTTAGACATGAATGGCTGTGTGTTAAGTTATTTTGAGGGGACAGCAAATTTACACTGTTATACAAGCTGTACACTCACTACTCTACATTGTAGCAAAGTGTAATTTCTTCAGTGTTGTCACTTGAAAAGATAGAATACAATATTTACAAAAATGTGAGGGTAGTACTCATTTTTGTGAGATACTTTTTATATATATATATATATATATATATATATATATATATATATATATATATATATACACACACACACACACAGCATCTTCATTTCCTCCAGATTCATGCTGTAGACTTTATAAGGTTATCATTTTATTTGATATGACATACTTTGATATCTGTACCTATTGTATAATTGTACATTTTTGCATAATACAACTTTATTGTAAAAGCATTACACGGTGTGCTTACTCTGTATAGTACAAATCTGTAATAGAGCCTAGAATCAGAATAATTAAGGAGTGGGTAGTATCAGACTGGCCAATGCTTGGTGACCGGTTCTTAAAGCGGAGCTGTACTGCATCTGAGCACCACAAACCAAAAACACTATTTAATTCATTTTGAATATTCAGAGCAAACTACCTCATCCATCCATATCTCCATGGTTTAATTTTCAAAGGAAACACTTTGAAAAACACCCTCTAGTATTTCTAAAAGTGGCCATTTTGAGTAAGGGCGGATGATTCCTGTAGCATTTACGTCCTGAGATCCATCTGCCCTTAGCTCAAGCATGCAGGCAGGAGGGTGTGCTTAGCTGAGAGAATTCCTACCCCCCTTAAGACTTCTGGGATGTATGACATCATTTGCCTTGACATGGAAACCAGGAAGTAACTGAAGAAATGTAAAAAAAAAGTTTAAAACAAGTAAATATGATATACGATCGTATCTATTTACTAATGCTAGCAGCATAAGGATTAAAAATAGTCAGTGTTGATTGAGAGAGTGAAGTTCCACTTTAAGGTGAATGTCCATGTTTAATAAAAGTATTTAAAAGTGTTTCAGAAAACGACTGATCCCATTTCATTTAACAGGTAATGCTACAGTTGTCACATCTGTTCCTTACAATGGATGACTTGGATGCCTGTGAAATGCAGTGCAATGTCCTACTTCAAGACCCAAGATATAAAGATGAAGCTACCATGGTAAACGGAATGTTGTTTTGTCTTTCATGTTCTGTATACTGCAATTACATATATTTATTTAGTGTATCTGTATTTACCGATACTGTATAGTGAAAATGTTTTGAAAAATTAAGTGTGTAAATGTGAAATATATAAATAAATATAGATGTATAATTATATAAAAGCAGCAACTTCAGGTGTGCTGGCATCCAAAAGAACAATAATATAAACAAGTCGCGCTAAGTGACTGAATACAATCAGTGTATCAATAAATGAACTAAAAATAAATTGATCTAAAGATGGCCAAAAGCATATAGCAATCAGCAAATTAAATGAGCAAACACTAAAAATGTTATAAATAAAAAGTCCAATAGAGTCTCTATTGTAGATCCAAACCAACATCATGAAATGAGAGATAAGACCGTCATGGCATAAAACCAACTAACATATTTTATTAAAATAAAGGATTACACTCACCAAAAATGCAGAGTATTGCGCCTTCATTGTAATGCAAGCAGAGCCACCGGCGGGTCGGCTAATCCGTCCGTACTTCCTGGTCGTGGGGGTAGACGTCAGCACGCCATGACCTGAAGCGTTTCGTCAGAGCTGACGTTATCAAAGGTCAAATTTGTTAGTTGGTTTTATGCTATGGTGGTCTTATCTCTGATTTCATGATGGTGGTGATATACTTTGACCGTTTACACACTTTTTGAACTGATCTGTGGTCAACATTGTGGGGTATCAGGCTGCTCCCTTATACTGGAATTGGTGCCATCCCTCTACGAGATCGACAGGCATACCATATCCTGGCTGTCCCCTTGGTCTAGTTGGAGTTGGAGTGATTTTTCTGCCATTTACAGGCGCACACTTCACCAGTATCTGGTAAGCAGATTTAAATACTGGTGGTGGATCAGCACATTGGTGACTTCTTAGTCTATTTGCACTTTATTTTTTGTGGACAAACACTGGAGGTGGATTGTTACTATCTTGGTTTGGATCTACAATAGAGACTCTATTGGACTTTTTATTTATAACATTTTTGGTGTTTGCTCATTTAATTTGCTGATTGCTGTATGCTTTTGGCCATCTTTAGATCAATTTATTTCTAATTTCATTTATTGATACACTGATTGTATTCATTCACCTAGCGTGACTTATTTATATTATTATTACTTTATAGTATATATACGATATATATATATATATATATATATATATATATATATATATATATATATATATATATATGTATTATATATACTGTATATTTTTGGTGTGTGTGTGTGCGTGTATATATATATATATATTGTGACAGGAAGTCAGGTAAATCTGGGAATGTAGTCACTGAGAGGAGACACATTCCCACCTGCTTTGAAAGTTCACTGATACTATAGGGTGTTGGCTGCAGAGAGAGCCAGCAGGAAGTTGAAAACCATTCAGCTGTTCAGAATGAGGAGATCAAGGACTCTATAATTTGTCCAGAGAAAATCTATTGAGTGCTGCCTCCTGTCGCTGTGTGAGCTGGGAAGAGGAGGACAGACATACGTGTACCTCCCGACGCCGTGTGGGCATGGGAGAAGGACTGCTGCCGCCTGTCGCCGTGTGGGCTGGGAGAGGGGGACAGTCGGATGTGTGCCTCCCGACAAGCTGGTGAGCATGGGAGAAGACCCCCTACAGCGATGTGAAGCTAAGGAGGGTAACCACGAGTGAAGACGTCTCAAAGGTGAGAAGACAAAGTGTTCCATGTGAAGAGTGTGAAGAGAAGTGTTCCATGTGAAGAGTGTGAAGAGTAAAGGATCCTGTTATAAATGAACATGTGCTGTGTGAAAGAAAACAAAGGGACATGTTCAATGGACAATGTTTGTGCTGTGTGAAAAGCAAACAAATGGACATTTGAGTGTCTGCTGTAGGATCAGCAGTGTCGGCCCAACAGTAGGTTGGAAAGACTTCTTAGGTAGGTTCCAGCTGTGAGAAGGTAGCCGCCCACAGAGGCAAGGATTTATTTTCTGTTTTATTTTATTTTGGATGTTTTGCTGCATACAGCCTGGTGAAGAAAACACCATTTAATAAACCACACTGTTTGTTTGCAAGCACTTGTCGGCTACCTCTCTGGGAAAACGCACCCCCCAAGGGGTCATCCACGCCTACCACCGAGCTAATCCCGTACATATGGTGGAGGTATGCAGTGGGCATAAGCAGAGATCCCTGCAAGGAAGTGCAAATGTTTGATGAACTTTATCTGGTGCATGAGATTGCACAATCTATGTGTGCAGGAGAGAAGATCCTGACAAAAAAAAAAAAAGTGTTTTAAAGAGACAGCGGTCTCAAAATTTTTTGATGAACTTTGTTGTGTCTGGTGCAAGTGACTGCACAAACTGTGTGCGCAGGAAAAGAGATCTTGCAAGAGAGAGAACAACTACATGTGTTAAAGAGACAGTGGTCTGAAAATTTTTTGCTGGACTGTGAAAAATTTGTTTGTGGAGTTATTGAAGATGGGGCGATCCAAACGCCTGAAAAATGCAAAGATAGATGAAATGAGAGACCGGATTTTATGGATGGAGGGGATGTTGCCGTCTGAACCAGCCCCATCCATGCCTAAAGAGAGTCTACTAAAGAGGAAGGTTGTTGTCCCTAGCAACACTGATGAAACGTGTGCTCAGATGAAAAGTAAACTCAAAATGGAGGAGATGTTGAAACATCTGATTATATCAAATGCAGCTCAACAGCAAGCAAATGCAGCTCAACAGCAGGCAAATGCGGATTTTCAGCAGAGCTTTGCAGCTCAACAAAAGGCTCATCAAGAGAGCATGGCAGGCTGGAAACAGAGACGCCAGCAGCCAATGGAGGCCATCGGTTTGGAGGAAACCGAGTATGTGTGCAGGGCTGAGTTGGATGCCTTGCAACGGAAAATGGAAGAAAAGGAACAAGCCTTGGAATTGCTTAAAATGGAGCATAGAAACTTGCAGGAAATGAATGAACTACTCAAGTCTCATGTGTCACAGTGGGAAGAATCCACTGCTCTTCTTTTGGTCGAGTTGCAAAAACGCAGAGAGACTATAATGGAGAAAGATACCATCCTCATGGAAAAGGAAAGTGAAATTCAGACTTTGCAGAAGCAAAGTATGGCTGATATGTTGGAGTTGCGTAATCAGCTGGAAAAAAGTCTTCAGTCTTTGGGAGCTACAAAAATAGACCTGCAGGAGTCGCAGGAACAGAATGTTGCTCTGAAAGCGACATTGTCTCTCAGCGACAAAGAGAAAAGTGAAAGAGAGGCTAAATTACTGAGTACTGTGTATGAGCTCACTACTTTAAGCAATGTGGTAGATGAATGGCGTGCGGACTGTGAAAGTTGGAAAGGGGAAGCCCAACGTGTCCAGCAGCAGTTAAAGGAGAAAGAAGCCTGTGTGGCAGAATTACATTCTTATTCCCAGATGCTAGCCAATGAGGTGAAGGCTCTTATGCAGGGAAAAGAAGATTGTGAACATAAGAGGGAAAAAGTAGAGGCACAGCTTCTGGAATCGCAAGTCAAGGTGTCAGAAGGTGACCGATTGTGTGCTAAGCTGTCAGAGAAGGCAAACCGACTGCAGGTTGAGTTGGACAATGTTACAAATCAGCTTTCTCAAGCAGACAGCAAATCTAGAGAAATTGCGGAAGATTTTTCTATCTTGGAATCGCAGCTGCAAGACACGCAGGAACTCTTACAGGAAGAGAGGTGTCAAAGGCTGAGTTTTAGCACAAAGCTCAAACAAATGGAAGATGAGAAAAATGGCTTCCTGGAACAATTAAAAGAGGAGGCGGAAGCAAAGAAAAACCTATCAGAGCAAGTCGCAACATTGCAAGCTCAGATAGCGGTTATGAAAAAACGCATGGAAGAAAGCGTTGGTTCATTACAGTGTGTTGAAGATGTGAAAAAGAAGTTTGATCAGATGCTTGGTGAAGAGAAGAATGTGTCTGCAAAATATGCAGAAGAACGCGCACGTGCAGAAACGGAGGTGCGTGATAACGAGAGCAAAGCCCTGTTCTTGGCTCGCTCTTTGGAGGAAGCTCTAGAGTGTAAGGCTGAACTAGAAAGTGTTAAACAGCTGCGTACAGAAATGGAAGAATTGGTCAGCTCCAAGGATGATGTTGTGAAAAGCGTTCAGGAGCTAGAAAAGTCTAAGCGAGCCTTAGAACAGCAACTAGAAGAGATGAAGATTCCGTTGCAGGAACTGGAAGAGGAATTCCAGGCAACAGAGGATCTGTCCCAAAGAGGGGATAGTGTGCCTGATGCAGTTTTTAAAAGGATCAGTGTTTTGGGGTCTGTCCTGAGTGAGCCTCAGAAATGTGACGACATGTGGCTTGAATCACCCCTTTGGAATAAACCGTTCCTTCAAAAACTTCAAGCATTGGAAAATGTATCATTAGAGCTTCAGCAAACAAAGGAGCTGAGTAAGAAATGTGGTGATTTCTCAGTTCAGGCTGAAAACCTAGTGGAGAAAACTAAGGCTGTTGGTGAAAACGTGAAGCAAATGAATAAGTGCCTTTCAGGGAGTGTTTCCAAAATGGAACTGGTGAAAGACGGGTGGCAGAAGTTTGATCGTGATCTTGAGATGCATTCCATGTGGAATTCAGATAGAGAAAAAGAACTAGGTGACCTTGAGCGGTCAAATAGTTCAGCAGAAAGTGCATTGAAGAAACCTGTAAAAGAATGTGTTGCAGTTCCATGCTTCTTCACTGATGCAGAGAGGAGGTCTATAATGGATACCACCCAGATCGCTGGGTTCAACTGTGTTGTTGCCTTTAACCCCGATGTTGGTGGAAGGAAAGTTGATGATGTTCTGGTTGGCTACTTCTGTGAAGAGTTTGGCAAGAAATATAAACTGAATATCAAATCAAATAGTAGGCCTTTACTGCGACTCGCTCAGGAGGGCGAAAAGTTTAAGAAGTTGATGAGTGCAAATGCTTCAGATCTGCCTATGAATATGAAATGTTTGAATGATATTGATATCTCTGGGAAAAGGAACAGGGGTCACTTTGAAGAAATGTGTGACAGCCTGTTGTCTCAATTGGAAAATCCTCTGCACAGCATCTTAGAGCAAGCAAAGCTCAAGAAGGAAGATCATTCCCTTTTACAACAAAAAGTCAATGATTGTGTACAGATGTATGGAGAGGCAACTCAAGTCACAGAGGGATGTCAAGAGTCCCTACTTGGAACAAAGCTTAGTGAAGCAAAGGTTCTCAAAGTTTTGTGGAAAACATTTATGGATTGCAGAGAGAGGCGTCTTAAGAATGTTGAAGACATTAAGACTAGCCCAATTGAGTTGCCTATGGATCACGGTCCTCCATGGTGGATTGGACAGACGGTTATGAGGGACAAGCTGTCTGACATTTATGAGAAAGCTGTCAATGAAGATGACAGAAACGAGAAGGAGCAAAATGATGCCAAAAATGCAGTTGAAGAATGTGTATATGAGATGAGAGACAAACTGTGTGGCATTTATGAGAAATCTGTCAATGAAGATGACAAAACAGTTTCATCCGGAAGCTTGAGGATAATAGGAGGCTTATCAGTGAGTCAGCAGTGCCTGACACATGCGTGCCTGGAAATATGTGTCCCAACCCTAGGGTTGAAACAAGAGGGGGGGGTATGTGACAGGAAGTCAGGTAAATCTGGGAATGTAGTCACTGAGAGGAGACACATTCCCACCTGCTTTGAAAGTTCACTGATACTATAGGGTGTTGGCTGCAGAGAGAGCCAGCAGGAAGTTGAAAACCATTCAGCTGTTCAGAATGAGGAGATCAAGGACTCTATAATTTGTCCAGAGAAAATCTATTGAGTGCTGCCTCCTGTCGCTGTGTGAGCTGGGAAGAGGAGGACAGACATACGTGTACCTCCCGACGCCGTGTGGGCATGGGAGAAGGACTGCTGCCGCCTGTCGCCGTGTGGGCTGGGAGAGGGGGACAGTCGGATGTGTGCCTCCCGACAAGCTGGTGAGCATGGGAGAAGACCCCCTACAGCGATGTGAAGCTAAGGAGGGTAACCACGAGTGAAGACGTCTCAAAGGTGAGAAGACAAAGTGTTCCATGTGAAGAGTGTGAAGAGAAGTGTTCCATGTGAAGAGTGTGAAGAGTAAAGGATCCTGTTATAAATGAACATGTGCTGTGTGAAAGAAAACAAAGGGACATGTTCAATGGACAATGTTTGTGCTGTGTGAAAAGCAAACAAATGGACATTTGAGTGTCTGCTGTAGGATCAGCAGTGTCGGCCCAACAGTAGGTTGGAAAGACTTCTTAGGTAGGTTCCAGCTGTGAGAAGGTAGCCGCCCACAGAGGCAAGGATTTATTTTCTGTTTTATTTTATTTTGGATGTTTTGCTGCATACAGCCTGGTGAAGAAAACACCATTTAATAAACCACACTGTTTGTTTGCAAGCACTTGTCGGCTACCTCTCTGGGAAAACGCACCCCCCAAGGGGTCATCCACGCCTACCACCGAGCTAATCCCTTACATTATATATATATATATGGAAACTTTGGGTTAGACCACATGTTTTCATTCAGTTGTAGGCCAGACTGATGTCTTGGTACAAAAGGGCTAGAGGGGCTAGAGGGGCTAGCTGGGATACAAAGCTTTTTAATGTCCTCTTTATATATAGATATAACACTTTTCTTTGTATAATACACAAACTTTTCTCTCCCCTCTGGTCACCACTTCCCACTGGTCTCAGGAATTCCTCCTGTGTTGCTCCCTTTCTACTCAACATTTAATTAGCCATTTGCCAACCTGCCAGTTTTGTCACATTAGTGTAACATAAATAGCAAATATTAAAGGTTAAAAGGGAGTACATTAAGATGCCTGTAAGCAGCTGTAAAATCAAGCAATTATCTTTTCATGCCCCCATGGAGCCCCTGTTCTTTGGAGCTGAACATCATGTATTATTAGTGGCTTATCTTCAGCTTTGCTAGCCCCCCACCACAACTCTCATGTCCCATAGACCAGTGAGAGTGTTGCAGTAGGCAATAAATAATAATGCTGTCATTGGTTTGTGGGCTCAATAATATGAGAAATCAAATGAAAGGCACCATATCAATATTAATGTCCAAAAGGGATTTTAAATCATTCTTGTCTTTATTGAATGAAACAGCCAGTGTGTTTCGGGGGCCCCCTTCCGTTCATCATGACATAAATGCTGTATAACCTCAATAGAAGTGGACTCAATAGGATATTTGTAGCACTTTTCTGTAGACCCCAAGCCTTCCTATGCTTCAGCAGCAAACGAAAGATTGAGAATCGAATAATCCAGGTGAGGACCTCTTAGGCTCGGTTTACACATATACATTTTTTGGTGCTTTTTGCAGAAACGCACTATAGTCCATTTATGGTTTCCTATGGGACATGTTCACATCTATGCTTTTTTCAGCTGCTAAGTTTTAAAAAGGGTCAGGGACTTTTTTAAAAGCAAAATGGTGCGTTCTTGCTTCAATAGCCTTTAATAGACAAGCTGCAGAAAAGGATGTAGTGCATGTAGCAAAAAAAATAAGGAAACCCAAAAAAAAGCTTGAAAAATGCATCAAAAACAGGTGTGCAAAAATGCAAAAAGCACTGCAGAAACAGATCAAAAGCAAACTGCATAGTTGTGAACTGAACCTTATGCTGCCTAGACAGTTATTTGTCATTCTTGACAAGTTTCTTACGCTTCTTTTGGTTTTTCCTTTCTTTGTCCTGGAAAAGATTTGTGTTTGTCTGATTCTGTCCTGTGGGTTGTCAGCAGGGCTGGAGCTACTGCTACTGCTAGGCGAACTAGGCAGTTTCTGCCTCACCTACCCCTCATACTACCTCATCCAACCCCCCCCCCCATACTGCCTCACCTACCCGCCCATACTGCCTCACCCACCTCCCATTCTGTTTGACCCACTCCCCCATTCTGCCTCACCTATGTCCCATACTGCCTTACCCACCCCACCCCCATACTGCCTCACCTACTCTTTATACTGCCTCATCCACCTCCCCCCCATACTGCCTCTTCTACCCCTCATACTGCCTCACCCACCTCGCATACTGCCTCACCTATCCCCCACACTGCCTCACCTACCCCTCATACTGCCTCACCTACACCTCATACTGCCTCACCTACACCTCATACTGCCTCACCTACCCCCCATACTGCCTCACCTACCCCCCATACTGCCTCACCTACCTCCCATACTGCCTCGCCTACCCTCCCATACTGCCTCACCCACCCATCATCCCTCTCATCAAAGGGGGGTGCTAGTAGCTGGTCTTGCTTAGGGTGCAAAATAGTCTAGCACCGGCCCTGGCTGTCAGTGAGGTATGGCAAAGAGCTGAAGTGTAGGCTTCAGTGTCAGATGGTGTTTCTTGCTGCACAAGAGGAGTGTTGATAATACAGGAAGCTGCAGTTTTAAACAACATGATGGGTTAGAGTTA
Source organism: Pelophylax lessonae (assembly GCF_965119305.1). NCBI lineage: Eukaryota > Metazoa > Chordata > Amphibia > Anura > Ranidae > Pelophylax > Pelophylax lessonae. The sequence goes on from NC_138772.1 coordinate 116,855,496, forward strand.
AACACATATATTGAGAAAGCTGTAGAAACTTCATCTAGAACTTGTCTTTACCAACATAAACCATATAAATCAATCGTATATTTGTGCAATATTGCCTTTGTGCAGTCTACTGATACCCATTGGCACTAAGTTTTTTGATGGCATAATCATGCAGCATCAAGAGCAGGCCGATGAAATGGACCCAGTCATCCCGGCCATTATACATTTTCATGCCGCACTGTATATACTTCTGCTTAATAGTCATTAGAATTATATTTCAAATGCAAATCATGTCATCATCATTATTAGCCCTCAAATAAAAGTGATCTTCTGTTCTTACCCATTAGATGATGGCAGACATCATGTTCCGGAAACAGCAGTATGACAAAGCTATAGAACATTTCCAGCGGGTTCTGGAAAAAACACCAGGTCTGTATATCTTTTACTGGTACGTTTCAATGTTTCCCAAACTTGCTTATTTAGTGTACCACAATCACAACCTTGGCAGTATTTGAGCGACACTCGTACTCCAAAAATAATCATGTGTTCACCCACCTTCATTTCCACTATCCAATCAGGACTTCTCCAAATTGTCCGCTAGACCGATTAGAAGCCCCTACAGTTTCCCTGGCCTCACTGCCACTGTTAGTTGACAGTACAGTATTTTCACCCACTATACACAATAGTCTAATTTGTATATCCACTTTTTATGTGTAAGCTCTAACACTATGTGTGCCATGCTATCCTTTGTGTATTTTAGATAACTTTACAGTCTTTAGTAAACTGATTGACTTACTAAGAAGAAGTGGAAAGCTGGATGATGCTCCGAAGTTTTTTGATATGGCGTTGACTGCATCTTCAAGGACCATACTAGAACCTGGCTATAATTACTGTAAAGGTCTTCATTGTTGGTAAAGAGACAACGTCACTATATAATCTAAATAAAACTGTTTTGTTAAATGCAATTGCTGCAAAATGCATTATTCCTACACAAGCCAGTTTGTAGTTTAATCTTGGTAAAAACTAAGCTGTAATGATATCCTGCTGCCAAAATTATACATTTCTCTTATTTGCTACCGAAGAAACAGATTTCTGTCTGTATATACAATTTTCCCGCATTTCCCTTTTCCTGTCCTGCTAAAAGTTTACACTGAGCTTCAGGTCATACTACAGGCAGCCGGCTAATGAAATATAGCATCTCCACATTATTGTCTAAAGAATAGTTGCGCAATGTAAAAAGTTCATAAACAACCAAAAACAAATATAGGGAAAATAAAAATAAGTCCAAGGTAAAACAATAATCAGGTCCACAGTTGTAAACCAATATATCAAGTCCACCAATGTATTTAGAGTGTAGCAGCTCTAAAATGCAACTGTGTGTTATTGAAAATACACAGTGTTAAACCGTTATGGATACAGCTGGAATCCACTCACCTCCCCTATACTCCAATTAGTCACCTGATGTGGCTGAAAGCCAGAGACAGACTGGGTATACTATGCCCGACGCTGTCTTTTTCCCTGGGACTATGGGACAGATTGGCCAAAAGATACAGATTCAAATCTTCTTATACTCCAATGACCCCTTTGTTGGGCAATCCAATGTTCCCTCCGGGTCTTAGTCACTCCACATGAGAGTGGTGGACGAACAAAGTTTTTCCCCTGGTCAGATTTCTGTGACCATAGAGGAATGCTATCTATAAGCACATTATAGGAAAATGACCTCCTTTCTCACAGTGGAGCTATTTAGATATTCTCACATTACACATTTTCTGAACACTCTTAAACGTACTAGCGTCTTAACCTCAACCCAAATGGAATATTTGTGTAGCACAGTGGATAAACAAACTGGCCACATATCTATGATATACACTATACTGTATGAAGGGTCCACTAAACTACCTTACATGGTACAGGACATGGGGGAATAGTTAGAAGCAGGGGAATGGGGGAAACTTGCCCAATTCTATACCAAGTCCTAAAATTAACCTCCCTGATTGAGGCGCATTATAACATTTTCTTGAGATGGTATCTAGTTCCAGTCAGATTGGCGTCCGCTGTCCAGGGGACCTTCTCCAGGTGCTTACGTGGTTGCGGCCAGGAGGGTACAGTCCTCCACACCTTGTGGACGTGCAGCAAAGTAAGGTGATTTATGATCCTCACATACAATTTTATCTATTCCCTCATTCAAGTGTATCTAACAAAGTCTCCACAGCAGGCTCTCTTAGGGGAACTCGGGATACGTGAGATGCCTAATCGCATTCATTTTGACGGCAGCTAGGATATCAATGGCGCGATCCTGGAGGTCACCCATGGTCTTCTTTGATCTCCTAAAGGCAAAATTGACATGGATCATGATCAATGAATGTATGGTGGCTATCCTTTGGGACAAGCTGGCCTACTTTGAGAAAACATGGAATCCCTGGATGAAATACCTGTCCAAATCCACCTGTCCTGGATGGAGAGACACCGGCGTCCTGAGTAGAAGGGCCACAGCCTGGTACTTAGACACTATTACTTTCTCCTTGTCTTTTCTCATCTCTTTCTCTACTGTTTTTCTCTAAACTCCCCCCCCCCCCCCCCCTCCTTGATTTCTCCCTTCCCTCTTTTACAAGATGGATTAACTTCTAAGCCTTTCTTGGTCCTGAGTGACCTAGTCACTAAATAAAACTTTGAAGGACTCGGTTAAGTCCATAAGTCCATGTAAGTGAACAGGATGCAATTAATAATATGTTCTAAGGCTTTTTCCGTACATGTGACATTCCTGCTGTGGTATCATGGCTGACATTCCTCTAGTGTCATGGAATATCCGTTGTATTCAGAACCCCTTGAAGAGGCCCATGATCTCCTCCTGTGTAAAGCGATTCCAGCCTGCGATAGTTTGTTTTCAGGAAACTCACCTTACTTTGGACTCTGTGTCATGTCTTAACTACTCATGGTTATTGGGAGGCTACCACTGAGCTCTAGGGTTGATTCTGAGGGGTGTTTTTTTTTTTTTACACTGTGAATTGTATGCTATTACCATTGTGTTGGTCTTTGTAGATATATATATATATATATATTTATACCGCCTCCCTTTTCGGGAGCAGTGTTAAGGGAGTTACTGTTCTACCTGTCCGATAAACTAGACATCCCTTTGCTACTTCTGGGGGATTTCAATTGCTACCTTGACCCGCTCCTAGATAGGCATCCACCTGTTCTCCGGCCTAACGGAGGCAGAACTACAGCTTTGGGTAAGATAATATCAGGGGTGGGATGGATTGACCATTTGCAATTTAAGTGCTCTTTAGACAAACAGTTTTCCTTGCGCTATAAACAGAAAAAGAGCGACAATTTTTTTTACATTCTGCTATATACCATTCCCCAAAAAAAATTAAAAATCAAAATGTTTCATCCTTTTAGGCTAATTTGTATTCTGCTACATATTTTTGGTAAAAAAAAAGCGTATTTTGATTGGTTTGCCCAAAAGTTATCGTGTCTACAAACTATTTATTTATTTACTAGTAATAGCGGTGCGCTGTGATTTTTAGCGGGACTGCGACATTGCAGCAGACAGATCGGATCCCTTACTGACATTTTTTACACTTTTTGAGGGGACCAGTGACATTACTACAGTAATCAGTGCTAAAAATATGCACTGTTACTGTAATAATAACAGGTTAAATAAGGGTCAGTTGTGAGCCTAGGGGAGTGTTTACTAACTGTGGGGGGAAGGGACTTGTGAAATGATCATAGAGACCTGTGGTCCTATTTAGAAGGATCACAGGCGCTCTGTGATCATTTCAGAGAGAAGAACGGTCATCTGTGTTTACAACAGCTGATCGTGCTTCTCTCTCAGAATAATTTTTACTTTCTGCTATAAAACATTCCCAATAAAAAAAAGTAAAAAATCGAATTTCTTCATCAACTTAGGCCAATATGTATTCTACTACATATTTTTGGTAAAAAAAAAAATCCCAATACGCATATATTGATTGGTTTGTGCAAAAGTTATAGCAGCTACAAACTATGGTATATTTTAATTTATTTAGTTTACTAGTAATGGCGGCGATCAGCGACCTAAAGCGGGACTGCGATTTTGCGGTGGACAAATCTGACACCTAACTGACACTTTTGACACTTATTGGGGACCAGTGATCAGTGCTAAAAAATATGCATTGTTACTGTACTAATGACACTGGCAGGAAGGGGTTAACAGGGCCGATCAAACGGTTAACTGTGTTCCCTAGGAGTGATTACTAACTGTGGGGGCTGTGCTTTGACTGGGGGAATGTAAAGATCCATGTTCCTGCTTAGCAGGAACGCAGGATCAGCACATTCCCCTCTCACAAAATGGCGGCCTGCCTTTTTTACATAGGCAGATCACCGTTCTGCCTTTTTCCTGAACGATCAGCGGTTCCCAGCGGACTTCGCTCCGCTGGACCTGCTGATATGCTCCTGCTGTGTCCAATCACAGCGGGAGCAGGTCGCCAGCCCAACCCACTGATTGGCTCCTCCTGTGTCCAATCACAGCAGGAGCAGGTCGCCAGCCCGACCCGCTGATTGGCTCCTGCTGTGTCCAATCACAGCGGGAGCAGGTCGCCAACCCGACCCGCTGATTGGCTCCTGCTGTGTCCAATCACAGCGGGAGCAGGTCGCCGGACCGACCCATTGATTGGCTCCTGCTGCATCCAATCATAGCAGGAGCAGGTTGCCAGCGGAGGGCATGCATGCCCCAGACCTGGAAGTGTCAGATCATGTACTAGATATATGATCAGGCACAAAGCGGCTGCCCTGCGTGGGGTGGTTGTTAAGCGGTTATGCGATATCACACTATCGGAGGTCCCTCGCCTTGATTAAGCTATATAGACCTACAGGATGAGGACTCCATAGTTCCAGTTACACTACTGTGCCTTGCCAGACCTCCTATAATTTGGGGTCAGCATTTCTGGTAAGCAGCTTGATTTACCTAGGTGGTGGGTTTAGGGTTTACGGATCACATTTAATTACAGCAGCTCATGTGGACATCACTGATGGAGCACACCGGACTGGATATATTTTGAATACACTTATGAATTGATATATTGTTTCATTTTGTATTTTTTTTTATTTTTTTCTCACACACATTACTGTGTATTTTCAATAACGCACAGTTACATTTTGGAGTTGCTACACTCTGAACACATTTGTGGACTTGATATACATATTGATTTACATCTGTAGACCTGATTATTATTTTACCTTGATCTTATTTTTATTTTCCCTATACAGTATTTGTTTTTCGTTGTTTATGAACTTTTCACTACTACAACTATTCTTTAGAAAATTGTCACCTTGCTTTTAGTATTTTCAGCTTTTCAGTGCTGGTTCACACTGGTGCGATGCGGGAACCCTGCAAATCCACTGCGGGTTCCCGCATCGTGCCTGACTCACAGGCAGTTCACACTGCCATATGCAAACTGCTGGGAGTGTCAATACAAAGTTAATAACCCCCCCCCCCCCCCAGATTAGTTTGCATATCGCAGTGATCGCAGATCGCATATGTGTGATCACCCATGCGATTCGATTCTGGTGCGGACCAAAAAAAGTGTCCTGCGTGACTTTGGTCAAAATGCAATGCGAATTCAGTCATGCAATCTGTATAGCTGAATTTGCATCGCACAGACATCTCATGTGATTTGCATAGCAGTGCGGTGCAATGTCTCACATATGTGTGAACTGGCACTGAGTGCAGTCGTGTGATATAATGTTGAGGATATTATCTGAAGCACTGAGCGCAGTTTATTAATTTTGGATTCATCTCCACAATATTGTTTAGGAATTCAGTCTTTGGCGTGCTACTTACCTTACTTTACCATTTTGTTGCTATGGAGCTTTTTGCATTAAGAAACAACATATTTTGATGGTCAAATACTCTGAAAATAGTACATAGAAGACTTATATGAATGTGTTAGCAGCATAACAAACTTGATAAATAGCCAAAAAACATTCATTTAAATGCCAGTTTTCTGTTGTCTATGTAAATATGAACCGGGATCTACAATGATAAAAAATATTTTTCTTTTTTTACTGTAAAAAAAAATATTTTATTTTTACTGTATTTTTAAATTCAGGCATCTAGGTCAGCCAAACGAGGCCCTAAAATATTTTAACAAGGCTCGTAAAGACAGTGACTGGGGTGAGAAGTCTGTTACAAGCATGATCCAGATATGTCTGAATCCAGACAATGATATCATAGGAGGAGAGGTGTTTGACAGCCTAAATGAAGATAACAGGTAAGTACATTCCCATTACCTAGTGATTTTGTTATGGACAGCTTTTTAGTGACTCTGTCGCTAGTCTAAAAAGTATTTTGAAAAGGCCTCAAACTAAAGGGTTAATGCTCACCCCTTCTATTACGTGCAACACAAATCTCTGCTCTCTTTAACCACTTCAATTCCAGGCACTTTTACCCCCTTTCTGCCCAGGCCAATTTTCGCACTTGAGATGGAAATTGCGCGGTCATGTAACACTGAACCCAAACAAATGTGTTATCATTTTGTTCACACAATAGAGCTTTCTTTTGGTGGTATTTAGTCACACTGGGTTTTTTATTTTTTGTAAAATAAACTAAAAAAGACTGAAAATGTGGAGGAAAAAAACAAGTTTTTCATTGTTTCTGTTATAAAATTTTGCAAATAAATAATCTTTCTTCATAAATTGTAGGTCAAAATGTATTCTCCTAAATTTCTTTTAAATAACCCAAATCAGTGCATATTATTTAGTCTGTGGGGAAGTTTTAGAGTCCACAAACTATGGTATATTTATCTGAAAATTGATCAGTCCTAATGTGCTGAGAGAATATTTCATTTCTTGAGGCCCAAAAATGTCAGGACAGTACAGGATTTCTCCAAATGTCCCCTTTTTAGAATGTGGACAGTCCAAGGTATTTAGTAAGAGGCAAGGAAAGTTTTTTGAAGTTGTAATTATTTATCATTATTTTTTGGAAAACTAAAAAATTAAATTGTTTATTTTTTACATACTGTCACTAGTGCAGTACAGCGTCATTATATAAGTGGTGTGGCGGTGTTCAGGGACACTGACTGGTGACAGTACCAAAATACATTTTTTTTACACACTTTGACCAGCGCAATATATTGTTACCATAGTAACATTGTAGCACTTTGGGGAAATGATCAGTATTTTTTTTTTCTTTTTTTTACACAGTATGTCTGCTTATAGTAATGAATTTCATTGCTATTTGCAAGCATTTTACTGAATAAAATCGATTCATTCAGTTTTGTTGTGATTGGTCACAGCTGATCACATGACACAGGTGTGCTGTGATTGACCCAGTCTCTACCATGCGATCACTGTGACCAATCACAGCTAGCAGCAGAATTGTACACAATGGATGGCTTGAAAGGAAGCCCTGCTGTGATTGGTTACAGCGGTCACTTGGTATTGGCAGCGGGCCGGATTTAGTCATCGACTGTATCCAGGACAGCGGTATGGTCCGGGAGGACGTCATATGATGTCCACCAGGATCGACAAGAGGCCAGCCCCAGTGTCATTAACGCATAGGCCGGCCGGGAACAGGTTAAGATGTCTTGTTCCCTCTTACTACAGGACACAGTAGTGACATTGGGGTTCAGCAAAAGGAAGCAGAGAGTACAGAAGGGACCAAACATCCAATACTCCAGTACATGTGTTTTATTATTTGTTTATTACAGGCACTTACAGTGGATATAAAAGGGTGTATACCCCTGTTAAAATGCCAGGTTTCTGTGATGTTAAAAAATGAAACAAAGATAAATCATGTCAGAACTATTTCCACCTTTAATGTGACCTATAAACTGTACCCCAAAGCATGATGCTGCCACCACCATGCTTCACTGTGGGTATGGGGTTCTTTTAGTGATGTGCAGTGTTGTTTTTGCACCAAACATATCTTTTGGAATTATGGCCAAAAAGTTCAACCTTGGTTTCATCAGACCATAACATAACATGCTTTTAAAAAATATAAAAATTAGGGAACACTATCATTGTTTAATCGTTACAAAGATATAGTTGGAGCGAGATCGCTGACCTCCCAGGGTCCTGTCCTCCATGTCTAGAGGACATGGAGGACAGGAGCCGTAGGAATAACCTACGGCTCAGAAACATACCAGAGACAGTGGGAGGAGAGGACTTGAGAGGGAAAGTAACGTCTCTGTTTCAAAAAATCCTCGGGTTAAACCCACTAGACCATATAGAATTGGACAGAGTCCACCGGGTCACAGGCTATAAAGCTACAGATCCAGATAAACCGCGGGACGTAGTGTGCAGGATGCATTATTATACTCAAAAAGAAAAAATTATAAGGCAAGCATGGGAGTCGGGAACAATAGACCTAGAAGGCACAGCTATCAAAATATTGCCAGATTTATCAAGGGCAACACTGAAGAGGAGAGCCTTACTTCGCCCGGTACTGGAAGTCGCCCGACAGAAGGGATACACATACCGATGGAAATATCCTTTTGCGGTGACATTTTGGAAAGAGGCATTAACATTCACACTGCGGCACCCTTCGGAGCTACCAGACCTATTCACTTTTTTGAATACACCCCCCATACACGTTCCAAACTGGCTGATTAGCCTAACACGACCGGATGGAAGACCGCGAAGAGAACCACCAACGGAGATGACGGCCGGGTAGCGTGAGTTTCAAATTACATATTGTAATGAAAGAACACTGATAAATGGTATACATTAACTTATCAAGATAATGACTGTTGTGTGCATTTGAGAGTAAACTTATTTTTTTTTTTTTTTTTTTATTGGCTATCCCCGCCCAGCAGTGATAGACTAAATCGCACGGTCCTCCACCCGGTCCACACAACCCTTTCTTCTGAATCCCTGGAAGACTATTTCCCTCTCCAATAGAAATATTGGGTCTACTCACTTCACAGAGATGGAGTGGAGACAAGTATTTTTTTGTCCTATTGTGTGTATCTGAAAGTAAACTTTTTTTTTTTTTTTTTTTTTCTTTTCTCTCTCCCTCTTTTTTTTTTTTCATATAACTATCCCCGCCCAGCAGTGATAGACTAAATCGCACGGTCCTCCACTCGGTCTACACAATCCCTTGTTTGAAACTTTTCTAAATCCCTGGAAGACTATTTCCCCCCTTCAATAGAAATACTGGGTCTATTTACTACATAGAGATGGAATGGAGACGAGTTCCTTTTTTTTTTTTTTTTTTTTATCTGTTTTTTCCCGTCCACGGAGGAAACATTATGGGACAACGGGGTTTCTCTTTTTTTTTTTTTTTTTTTTTTTTTACAAAGGGAAAGGAAAATTTGTTAAACTGATATCTGAGCTATATGTATGAAAGAGGGGGGTGTTGGGAGGGGGGGGATGGGGGTGCGTTGTGGATGGATGGGGGTGGGGGGGGGGCCTGGACTGGGTGGTGGGTTGGGGACGGGGACGGGGATGGGGAGATATTGGGGGATGGGGGGTATGGACACCCGGATCATAAGGACCTATAGGGAGATACTTTGAAAAGTACTAGAGGTAAAAGAGCAATAACAGGTAAATGTTGACAAAGGGACGTAACTGAGATGTATGGTTGTAAATGTTCTTTTTTTTTTTTTTTTTTTTTTTTTTTTCCTTCCTCCCGGATAGGATATTTTTGGTGAAATTTACTTCAGGTATATCGGGAAGCCATGTTATGCCCACCATCCCTCCCCTTACCCGCGTCCTACCCTCCTCTTCGCCCCCCCGTCTGCCTCCGCCCCCCTCCCTCTCCGACGTATGCTCCGGTCCTCCCTCACTCCATCTGAGAAAGACAGGAAACTGGGATATAGAGTGAGGAACACTTAATCACTTAATCCAAGGGGAAAAATACGGTGACGGGAGATTTAATATAATTCGATACACAAACACAACGGATGGTAATAGGACTGATGTAAATCAAAGTAAAAGAAGGGCCGACCGGTGGGAGCCTGGAGATGCCCAAGTGGCGGCTTCCACACTTAAACCCCCTCAGGGCACGCGTCCAATAGTTGGTTACCTGACTACTGGCTGCTAAAAATAGCCCAAATTCTCTAATTTTTTTTTTCTTTCTTTTTTCTTCCTATTTTACTCTATTTCCTGTTTTTTTTTTTTTTCTCTCCCCTTTCCTCCTGACTAGTTCCAAGCCTTAATAATTAGATACAATGGACACACTTAAAATATATACGCTAAATGCTAAAGGATTAAATACACCAGAGAAAAGAAGTATCCTACTATCTGAACTGAAAAAAACAGAAATAGATATAGCATATATTCAAGAAACCCACTTCAAAGAAACTAAAATACCAATACTCAAAAATAGATTTTTTCCCCAAGTATATCATTCAACTAGCATGAATAACAGAACTAAAGGGGTATCTATAATGATCTCAGCGAAAATCCCATGGTTATGTTCACAGATAATGACTGACACAGACGGTAGGTTTCTCTTTGTAAAGGGGAACATAGGAAATACCAAAGTAACACTTGCCTCAATATACGCCCCAAACACTCAACAGGACGTTTTCCTGGCAAAGTGTTTGGAGAAGTTGCGAGAATTCCAGGAGGGGTTGCTTATCTTAGGTGGAGACATGAATATGCCTCTAATACCTTCAGAAGATACATCAACAGGTAAATCTTCTATACCACCTAGAGTACAGAAAAGAGTTGCAAAGCAACTCTACAGGTCGCATCTGATCGATGCGTGGCGATTACTACATTCAGGAGAGAAAGATTTTACCTTTTTCTCCATACCACATGCACTATATTCCCGGATCGACTACTTTTTGATACCACACTCACAATTACACTCGATTAAATCGGTAAAAATTGGTCCTATAATATGGTCAGACCATGCTCCATTGATACTAACATACGCTCTACAAGAAACACCTTTAGTAAGATCACAAACATGGACTTTAAATCTAAGCCTGCTACAGGAAACAACAGTGATATCAGAGGTGGAAAAAGAACTAGAACACTATTTTCAAAACAATGAAAGGGAGGAGATAGGCCCAGGGGTGGTTTGGGAGGCCCATAAGGCAGTGATACGGGGAATATTCATAAAGCATGGAGCACGATTTAAAAAACTACGTACAAAACAAATGAACCAACTTTTACAGAAATTAAATGAACTGGAATCCCGACATAAACACGCTTCTAATGAAGAATTAACTAAAGAAATAACTAACACCCGTAAACAGATAAATGATATTCTACAATATAAGGCTAAAGCTGCCTTACAGAGAACCAGAAAAACAATATATGAGTCAGGGGACAAATGTGGGAAAATGCTGGCTAGGTCTATACGGGATACAAAAATAAGAGCATATATTCCCAAACTAATATCACCAAAAGGGGAGAGAATTGAGAAACCAGAAGAAATATCTGAAGAATTCCGTAAATACTATGAGTCACTATATAATCTAGAAACACAAAAACAGGAGCCAGAAGAGATGACTCAATATCTAGTAAGATCAGGTATGCCGGGTATATCAGAGGAGGTGAGGGAGTCAATGTCTGCAGATATAACATTGGAAGAACTTCAGAAAGCAATTAAAAACACCAAAATAGGGAAGGCACCAGGGCCAGACGGACTACCAATACAATACTACAAGACATTCTTCCATAAATTAGGCCAAAAGATGTTGGATCTATTCAATAGATCTTCGGTACAAACACCAGTACATAAAGACATGTTACGAGCACATATAACGGTGCTACCAAAAGAGGGAAAGGACCCGACAACATGCCCCAGTTACAGGCCTATATCATTACTCAACACAGACTTAAAATTATTTTCCAAGGTTGTAGCGAGCAGACTACAGTCTCACCTCCCTTCCCTGATACATTTAGATCAAGTGGGCTTCGTGCCCAATAGAGAAGCACGTGATAATACAGTAAAAGCCCTCAATCTTCTACAACTGGCCCATGACTCTAAACAAGCTTGCACATTCATAGGGACCGATGCAGAAAAAGCATTTGACCGGGTCAGTTGGAAATTCATGTTTAAAGTACTACAACATGTGGGGATAGGAGAAAGGATGATAGACTGGATTAACCAACTATATATAAAACCAACTGCCCGGGTCAAAGCAAATGGAATTCTGTCAAAAGAATTTGAGATAGCTAACGGCACAAGACAGGGATGCCCCCTCTCCCCATTACTATTCACTTTAACACTAGAGCCCTTTCTATGCACCATACGGAACAATCAGGACATAAGGGGAATAAACGCAGCAGGCACTCAACAGAAAGTCTCTGCCTATGCAGATGACATGTTATTTACGTTAACAAACCCCCTTATCTCTTTACCTAATCTTTTACAGGAATTCCGTCAGTATGGAGCGCTATCAAATTTGAAAATTAATTTAGGTAAATCCGAAGCGATGGGAATAGGACTAACTAATGAACTAAGATCCCAATTATGCGTTAACTTTGCTCTAAAGTGGACAGGAGAGGCGTTGAAATACCTAGGAACACTCTTGCCGTTTGAGATGTCCCGGGTGTATACGCTAAATTTTCCCCCACTCCTGAATAAAGTAAAGGAACAACTGCGAGGGTGGCAAACCGGATTAAGTTCATGGTTTGGAAGATGTAACATCCTCAAAATGGCTATTCTCCCGAGGTTTCTGTACATGTTCCAGGCGATACCAATTACAATACCATCAAACTACTTCAAACAGATACAATCAGAATTTGGAAAGTTTATATGGCGCCAAAAAAGACCTAGGCTCCAAAGAACATTAATACATCTACCTAAAAAGAATGGGGGACTCGCAGTCCCAGATATATTAAAATATTACCAGGCTGTACATCTAGGCAGATTAATAGATTGGTGCTGTCATACCAAGATTAAAATATGGCCTAATATAGAGCAGATGCAAAGTGCAATACCGTTAAATAGAGCCTCATGGTGCCCAGGCCCATTAATAAAGGAAATGATGCAACACCCAACAATAGGAACTACAATAAGGATATGTAAAAAGGTATTCCGAAACACAGATATAACTTCAGAAAACACACCTTTATTCCCTATATTAGGGAACCCAACATTCACCCCTGGATTTCAGGACACCCGATTCAATAAATTAAGAGAAAGAGGGAAATATCAGGCATCCCATTTTATAAGGGCGGGCGCCTGGGTAACTGTAAATGTACTGAAGGACCCAGACGAGGATTTTGGCCTAGATCATTGGAGGGCGATGCAATTGAATCATTTTTTCCAAACACTCCCCCCCCCTGTGGAATTCGTTAGACCCATGACTGTTTTTGAGAGAGTATGTACACAGAAGGGAACAGTTTCTCATATACTCTCAAAGACATACTCTCTGATAGTAGATCCATCCTCAGAATATAGACCGTTTTACTTCAAAGGATGGGAGAGAGAATTAGGGATCACATTTACACAAAAACAAATACAACATATAATAAAATTTACATTTAAGTCATCAGTATGTACAAGAATACAGGAAACAAATTACAAATTATTATCAAGGTGGTACTATACACCAACTCGGTTACATAAAATCGCCGCACAAAATTCGGACAGATGCTGGCGGTGTCTAGAGGAAAGGGGGAATCTTTTTCATATATTCTGGCAATGCACAAAGATAAAAAGGTTTTGGAGTCAGATAAAGGAAATAGCTCAGAAATTTACTGAATATGATATCCCAGAAGATCCTATATTTTTCCTCTTTCACGCACCAGAAATGTCAGATAGACAATATAAAAAATCGATTTTACGACATTTATTAGACTCAGCTAAAGCGTGTATTCCTCTAAAATGGAGAGATCCAAACCCACCAACCATCAGTATATGGCTACACAAAGTGGAAGAAATAAATAAATTTGAGGACATGATTTTAACTGGGCAAGGTAAAAGAGAGATATATACTAAAAAGTGGGCCATGTGGAACCAATTTATAGCCTCTGAGGAAGGGAAAGCCCTGAATATGGAAGATCAGGGAACAATATAAATACAGTGATGGGGGAGAGGGGGGGAGGGGTGGGGGGGGAGGGGGGGGAGGGGAGAGAGAGTCTTAAATCTGCACATAAATCAAAATTGAGGATAGAAAAAATGAGAGATAGATAAGGGAAGGGGAAAAAGGACACTTGGGTGAGAAGTGACACTAGGTCTATGTACACATAATTGGCCCTTTTTTTTTTTTTTTTTTTTTTTGCTGTATTTGTGGATGAGCCCCCGCAGGGGTCATGTGGTGATGGGTTAAAATAAAATGGAACATGTAAGAAAGAGAGGGGGAAAGAGGAGCACAATAAAGTATCAGACACAAATGGGAAATTACAGAGGGGTTATGGCACATATTTACACAATAAGATAGAAATTTTTTTTTTTTTTTTTTTTCTTTCTCTCTCCTCCGCTTTTCTCCCCTCACTTCTCGCCCCCTTTGAACCCCCTAGGGCGGGGCTCCCCTTTTTCCGGTGAAACTTTCCTCATGAGGAGGGAAACATTATGTGGACTAACAGAGGAATACTAGCAGGGGATATACAACAGAAAGAATGCACCCCCCTAGAATGGGTTGTGATGTGCCCTCAGAAGAGGGAATAGATGGGGCTTGGGAACTAGTCGGGAGGAAATAATTTCTTTTCTTTTTTCCTTTTTTTTTTTTTTTTTTTTTTTTTGTTTGTTTTCTTAACTATCCTCCTCTCTGGATACAGGATATTTTTAAATGAATAAAAGGGAGAAAAACGGGAGAAACAGGGGGAAATAAGGTAATCTATTAATATGGAAGGTTACAATTGAAGAGTAAACAAGATATGGATAATATGTGATTAATAATGAATGAAATTTGGAATGTATAAGGAATATGTTGTATCATTTGTAAAATGTAAACAAGAAATGTTCCCTTTTTGTTTCTTTGGCATAAATAAATAAAATTTGAAAAAATAATCGTTACAAAGAATATAACAGAATATACAAAAAGACAATTAGGGATGCAACAATTCTAAATGAACGACAGATTGCAAGAGATAGAAGGACAAACCCCAAAAAACTCTTTAAATATAATAATAGTAAAAAGATCAGGTCTGCTCATGTAGGCCCTTTACAAAATAATCAGGAGTGGGTGACTGGGGACAAAGAGAAAGAAAAATGTATTAAATACTTTCTTCAGCTCTGTGTATACAAAAGAACATGGGGGAGACCATAAAGGGGATGGTAGTGATACAGCCCCAAATGATCCACAATGGTTCAAAAGGGATATGGTCCAGAAATATTTAGACAGAATAAAGGTGGATAAAGCACCTGGACGTGATGGCATCCACCCATGCATCCTAAAAGAATTGAGCTCTGTCATTTCAAAGCCTTTGTTTCTAAATGTTACGGACTCGTTAAGGGCTGGAATAGTACCACTGGATTGGCGTAGGGCCAATGTGGTGCCTATATTTAAAAAAGGATCAAAGTCTTTGCCAAGTAACTATAGACCTGTTAGTTTACCTTCTTTAGCTGGGAAGATATTGGAGAGTTTAATAAAAGACCACATAGATGAGTTCTTGCTGGAAAAAAAAAAATGTAAGCAACAGACAGCATACATTCATGAAAGACAGAAGTTGTCAAACAAACCTGATTTCTTTTCATGAGGAAGTAGGTAAAACCTTGGACAGAGGGGTGGCTGTAAACGTTGTATTCTGGGATTCTGCAAAAGCGTTTAACACAGTTCCCCACACACGGCTAATGTGTAAGATAAAGTCTACAGGCTTGGAAAGATCAGTTTGTAATTGGATAGAAAACTGGCTAAAATATAGAATTCAGAGAGTAGTGGTTAATGATACTTACTCTGAATGGTCTAAAGTTATCAGTGGTATACCCCAAGGTTCAGTGTTGGGACTCTTACTTTTTATTATCTTTATAAATGATATAGGGTCTGGGATTAAATGTACCATTTTAGTCTTTGCAGATGACACCAAGCTATACAGTGGAATAACTTCCTTACAGGATGTCTCCAACTTACAAGCCAATCTCAATACACTGTTTCATTGAGGTTTAATGTTGATAAATGTAAAGTTATGCACTTCATACATACTAGGGGGAGTGCAACTGGGGGAGTCCATAGTGGAGAAGGATCTGGGTGTTGTGATAGATCATAAGCTTAATAATAGAATGCAATGCCAAGCTGTGGTTTCCAAAGCAATCAAAGTCCTTTCTTGTATTAAGAGAGGCATGGACTGCAGAGAGAGAGATACATAATTTTGCCCCTGTACAAATCATTAGTAAGATCTCATATGGAATATGCAGTTCAGTTTTGGACACCAGTTCTCAAAAGGGATATTGGGGAACTAGAGAGAGTGCAGAGAAGAGCAACCAAACTGATAAGAGGCATGGAGGAGCTCAGCTATGAGGAAAAATTAGAGGAACTGAATTTATTCTCTTTTGAGAAGAGGAGATTAAGGGGGGATATGATCAACATGTATAAATACATAAGGGGTCCATATAGTGAACTTGGTGTTGAGTTATTCACTTTAGGGTCATCACAAGGGAAAAGGGGGAACTCTTTAGGTCTGGAGGAGGGAGGAATTTTTTCACAGTGAGAGCTGTAAAAATGTGGAATAGACTCCCTCCAGAGGTGGTTTTGGCCATCTCCGTAGATTACTTTAGCGCAAGGTACATTAGCATGATCACTAAGTAATAGAAGGTTTTAACTAAAAAGTGGCATACTAAGGAGTATGCAGATCATTTGTAACACTCTCATCTATGCAGCAAAACTATTTTCATGACCAATGATAATGGGCAGAAAGGAAATAAAAACAGTGAAGATTGCAATGTTCTTTTATAATTGGAGATCAGTGACAGAAGGGCCCCTTTCCTTTTAGTTGTTGTAGAGAAGGGCCATCTACATCGATCGTCAGTAGAGGAAGGGCCTTCTTTTACTGGCAGTGAGTGGAGAAGGACATTTTACATTGGTGGTCAGTTGGGAAAAGACCCCTTACATGTGAGGGGTCAGTGGGAGAAGGAACTTCCTACATTGGAAATCATAGGGAAAATACCCCCTTATATTGATAGTCAGTGGGAGATGTGCCCCCTTACATTAGGGATCATTGCAAAAGAGATCCCTAAAACCGGTGGTCCGTGTACAAAGAAGATCAAACCGTCCATACTCATGGTACCCCTAACCTCTGAGGGATCCCTGGTTGAGAAAGGCTGCCCTAGAAAATCAAACATTGTAGAGTTCTGTATCTTCTTTTTCACATGAGAATCATGCATCTTGTGTATTTGTGCTGTATTAAGGGCTATCATTTTCAGGGTAACCTTTGCTTGTTCACTTGATTGCATGCTTCACCTTTGTGTGATTTGCTGTCTTTGCATCCTTCTTTTGTTTCTCCCTTCTGTTTCCTGGGTTTCTCTGGCAATACATGATACAGAAACATACTGTATTTGCTACTTTTATGTTATGGACAGTACATTGGAGTAGTGGCCACATCTCTGCTCTAACAGGAAGAGTGAATTTCTAAAGATGCCCAAACACTTTACAAACTGATATGTAGTCTCAAGACCTACTGGATTGGATTGTTGTATAGCGTCTTGTACTACATAATTAACATTAAGGAGACTGCACAGAGAAAACAACATCAGATTGTAAAATGTGTAGCTCACCTAAAGTTTATATCTTAAGTATATGCTGGGGAAGAGTTAGAACCTCTTTCAGGCCCCGTTTGCACTTAAGTCATTTGTAGCTTGTAGCTCGAAACACAAAAAATGCTCAACAAGCAAAAACCTATTGTTTTCAATAGCCCTTGGTTACATCTGAGCATCCTGCCGCTTTTAGCAAAATGACTGTTGCTCAAAGAAGTACATGAGCTACTTTTCAGCAGAATTGAGCATTTTTGTCCCCCATAGACTTCAATGGAAATGGCTGAAAAGCGCAGTATGAGGTTTTTCAAGCATTTTGTTACGAGTTTTCTGCTCAAACAGCTGCTCTCCGCCCCTTTTTTCAGCAGTACTTCACACTCCATTTTTTATTTGAAAAATGCCTGACAGAAGCTGCAAAAACATGCAAACACTCAAAAATGCTTAAAATAATTGCTTTAAAACATGATGCTTAGGTATGAATGTAGCTTCATAGTTTATAAAAACTATTTAAATTGTTCATGTTTTATACCTAGCAGAGATTGATGAAAAATCAAACTTGCAATTGGGCATCACCACTATTCTCATGTACTTACATTTGATAAACTATGCCCTGAAAGTCCTTATTTGTCAGTTAGCGAAAGAAGAAATATCACAAAGAACATGTGTTGTCCATAGCAACAAATCAAATTCTGCTTCCTCCCCACAGTGAAATAAAGGAGTGAAATAGCAAACCTGATTTGTTACTGTGGGCAACCCTGAATGTTAACGTAGTTCATCCTTTGGATCTGTCACTAATAATGCCTGTTGTGATAAAGAACCCTGTATAGTATGTATTCCTCTTGTATTCAGCCTATCAGGAGAAAGGAGAGATTCAGAGAAGCTGGGTATTCGGACAGCTGAGAAATTGCTGAAGGAGTTTTACCCCCAAACTGTGCTGGGCCAGAAACAAATGATAATGCTTCAGTGCTCCTGCCTGGTGGCCACTAAAGACAAGACCAATGTGGAAACCGCACTTAGTACATTCAATGAAATGGCAATGAAAGAGGTAATGTACATCCTATCCTAACTTCACCGTGTCCCACGAGATCTCTTCAGTATGTCTATGGTTTGCCTTATCCACCAAATTTGTAACATAATTATTAAATAACGATCTTATTGTGAGTATTTGCTGTTACTTGAACAAAATTGTAGGCATTTAATAAGCTTTAATGGTCCTACATACTATAAGTTGTACCTGCTTATCTGAACCACTCTCTCCTCTGCAGCCATTTAGAGTACAGAATTTGCACAGGGTTTCTCTGATTGGATTTATTATCACACACTACACATCATAGAGCAGAGAGCTGATTCAGCCAGCTGTTGATATAACAATTATTTTTAAAAATAGTATTAAATTATAGAATCAATATTAAAATGTATCTATTTTAATGTGACACTTGTGCTTGCTTTTTTCTGCACAGATTCTCAATTCTGGGTCCAGCTTGAGATAGGCAGTGTACAGGGGGCAGCAGGGTTGAGTACAAGGGGTCAGATGGGCACAGTACACTGGGGCAGGAGGACATACTACAGGGGGGGGGGCAGCAGGTACATTACATTAGGGGGCAACAGGGCACATAAATAGGAGCAGGACACATTAAAAGGAAACATGACACATTTCATGGGAGCAAAGCACATTACACAGGAACAGGGCACACAGTAGGCATATTACATGGAAGCAGGGCACATTTAATGGAGGTATGGCATATTACATAGAGGCAGGGTGCAATACATGGGAGCAGAGCACATTACATAGGAACAGGACATATTATGGGGCACACAGCAGGGCACAATACATAGGAACAGGACATATTATGGGGCACACAGCAGGGCACAATACATGGGAGCAGAGCACATTACATAGGAACAGGACATATTATGGGGCACACAGCAGGGCACAATACATAGGAACAGGACATATTATGGGGAACACAGCAGGGAACAATACATGGGAGCAGAGCACATTACATAGGAACAGGACATATTATGGGGCACACAGCAGGACACAATACATGGGAGCAGAGCACATTACATAGGAACAGGACATATTATGGGGCACACAGCATGGCACAATACATGGGAGCAGAGCACATTACATAGAAACAGGACATATTCTGGGGCACACAGCAGGGCACAATACATAGGAGCAGAGCACCTTACATAGGAACAGGACATATTATGGGGCACACAGCAGGACACAATACATGGGAGCAGAGCACATTACATAGGAACAGGACATATTATGGGGCACACAGCATGGCACAATACATGGGAGCAGAGCGCATTACATAGAAACAGGACATATTCTGGGGCACACAGCAGGGCACAATACATAGGAGCAGAGCAGGACACATTACATAGAAGCAGAGCATAATGCATTGGAACAGGGCACATTAAATGAGAGCAGGATACATTACATAAGGGCAAGGCTCATTACATGGGGCACACAGCAGAGCACACTACAGAACCAGCGGTTTCTTTCATAAGCAGAGAGACGCAGAGAAGTGGCTGTGGTGAGTCCTCTTGTGTTTCATTACACATAGCACATTACATAGGAACAGGGCAAATTATGGGGCACACATCAGGGCACAGGACACCAGGGAGGGAAAATGGCTAATTGGGCCCAATTTAGACATTTTCACTTAGGGGTGTACTCACTTTTGTTGCCAGCGGTTTAGACAGTAATGGCTGTGTGTTGAGTTTTTTTGAGGGGACAGCAAATTTACACTGTTATTCAAGCTGTACACTCACTACTTTACATTGTAGCAAAGTGACCCTATGTTATCAAGTAGGCAAAAATCAGACCCTGGGACTACTGGCCTGCTTGAACATAGGCTGCAGAACAAGAACTCCTAGATAGTGGATTTCCAAAAACTTGAGGAATTTAAATTTATCTACTATAAATAGGTCATTTTTGTTGCTTTGAATAGCATAAGGAAAGGGTTAAACCCATATCAGATTATTTCTTCCTGTCTGTGTCTCACAAAGGAGATTTTCCTTTCCTTTCCTGAAGATGCAGGAAAATGAGGGGAATGGGAACAAATCCCCCATTAGATAGTTGTCACCTCAACATCTGGTATTATTGGATAATCTACCCTTACCTCCTGCTCTGGTAACAACATTTTTGGATTTTCCCTCACTTTCTGTCTCAGAGACAATGGTCACCAGATCTAAAAGAGGGGTGAATCTCCCCAAATAAGAAACGGACTAAAAAATTAAAAAAAATAATAGAGGGTTTAACCCTCCTCTAGTCTACACTATACCAAATTAATTTAAAAAATGTCTATACATACACTTTCAGCAAGTTCATTTTGTTGCCTAGGTCAAACTGAAAATATTTGTGTGCACCTTTTAAATTTTTAGTTCTCAATAATGAAAAGTAACTTCACTGTTTCTGATTATATTGTCTCATAAACTCCCCATGTAGCTGAACTTATTATGTATATTACATTCCTTGTGCTTGCAGAAGGGGAATGTCTCAGTCCTTCTAGCAATGGCCCAAGCATACATGATACTAAAGCAAACACCTAGAGCAAGAAACCAGCTAAAGCTTTTGACCAAAGCTACTTGGACAATGGAAGATGCTGAAGATCTTGAGAAGAGCTGGTTGCTGCTTGCAGATATTTATATCAAATCAGGAAAATACGACATAGCTACAGAACTGCTGAAACGCTGCCTTAACTACAATAAGGTTTGTTATTTGCATCTTTTCATAATCTGTATGGGTTACAGAGTCTTTTCTCCTTCCCTAGCTCATTTAATTTATGTTCTATACACACAAAAATGAAACGTCAACTGCTAAAAACACTGTAGCTTCTGACTTTTAATAAAAGGACACTTATCCAGGGGTCCAGCTCCGCGCTCACTTTAACTGCTTTTGGGTCTCTGTCGCCTGAATGTTTACTGTGGGTAGCCAGCTGTGATTCTTTGTGGCTTCACAGCCGGCTTCACGCTGCGCTTTGTGAGTGGTCCGGCAGCCTTCTGGGACTTATGATGTGTCCCATAAGGTTGCGGGGGGTGGGAGAAACATCTGGTGGATCACTGCGGTAATCCAACCTGAAGTGGGAGCGGGTGTCTGTCGAGCCAGGTGCCTGCTCACCCCTTTCAAAAAAGTGTCAGAAACAAAAGAGGAAGGGGGAGGAGGGCATAAAGCGGAACCCTTTAGGGTGAAGTTCCGCTTTAATATACATACTGACCTCATGGCCCTTCACTTTGCACCCAGTTCTCTATGGTCTAGTGCAGGGATCTCCAAACCACAGCACTCCCAGCTGTTGCAGAACTACACGTCCCATGAGGCATTGTAAAACTCTGACATTCACAGACATGACTAGGCATGATGGGAATTGTAGTTCCTGAACAACTGGAGGGCCATAGTTTGGAGACCCCTGGTCTAGTGGAAATCTACAGCTGAAGGTACAAACATGTTACAAGAATAATTAAGGTATGTTGACACATTCTCATTTTTACCTTTCACAAAGTGCACTGCACGAAAATTCATTTTATATGAAAGGCCCTTTTTTTTTTTTTTTTTCTAATTAAAAAGCACCTGAGGTCACGTCCTGATTCCTAGCAAAGTCCACTGAGGATGGGGGAAATAAACCCTCAAGACATAATATGGTCAGACACAAACCTATCTGGCACAAACATTACATAGTGCACACACTAGGCCCGGTACAGTGGTCACTGCAGAACACTCTACACAGCAGTTCACACCATACTAAGAGCTGCAGTACTATTACTGTCCATTGAAGTGTTTAAGTGTGGGGAAGAGTCAGAACCTCTACTAGCATTTTACCATTGCTTGTGCATCCACTGTGGAGACTCACTATCCTTTCCTTTCTTGGTGACTGCTGTTGTTTTCTGAAAACAATGAAAATGGTTCTGTTGGGTTTCTGTATTCAGCAGTTCAATTGTTTATAAATCTCCCCAATCTTGCAAGCAAAGTGTATGTAAATGCAAAAAAAAAAAAATTAAATCATTTAATTCACTGTATTTTCCTAGTCAGTCTGTATTGTCGGAGGCTGACCCACCCAAAGCTGTGCAAAAGTCCCCAAAAGTTGTCTGCCATCTCTGTCCCCAGCCTTGTGAGCTGCAAGAAGGAGTGAACCAAGTGATTATGTTACTGTGGATAATAGGTTAAAAATGTTTTCCAGCATTTGGCTGTATATAGTGTTAAATGCTTAAAGCGGAGTTCCACTCAAAAGTGGAACTTCTGCTTTAAGTGGTCCTGACCCCCTGACATACCGCATTTGGCATGTCATTTTTTTGGGGGGGAGCAGTTACCTAGTTTTGACAGGTACCCGCTTCCGCTCGGGCCACCTAGGCGGCTCAGGCAGAAGTTCTCCTCTCCCCCTCCCTCCCTGCAATCTTCTGGGACACGTCACTTGTCCCAGAAGATTGCCCGTCCATTCAGGACGCAAATCGCGACTCGCGCATGCTCAGTGCACGCCCAGCTGTAAAGCCGCAAGCTGTCACAGCCGGGTGCCCACACTAGAGATGCCGGCGCCATGGGGAGAATACGGAGAGAACCAAGGCTCCCCCCGGCTGCATCGCTGGATCATGGGACAGGTGAGTGTGTGTTTAATAAAAGTCAGCAGCTACACTTTTTGTTGCTGCTGACCTTTAATTAACAAAAAAGCCAGTGGAACTCCGGTTTAAATGATGGTGAAGAGGTTTAATCTATTTGCATGAATTTTATTTCCATTTACATATACCCATTTAAATTTGCTGTTATTTACTGTACTCTAATGTTCATGGCATGTTACTGTAAACTAACTGACATATGCTTCTTCTAGTCTTGCTGCAAAGCATATGAATACCTGGGTTTTATTATGGAGAAGGAACAGTCATATAAGGATGCTGCCGGTAATTATAAACTTGCCTGGGATTATAGCAGTCAGTCCAGTCCAGCTGTAGGTGAGTGTGCATCTTTCTAAAGAATTATCTAAATGAAAGAATATTGGTTATTTTACATGTATATCTGGTTTGTTCAGTTTTTGATATAGTAGAAAAGTTTTTTTGTTTTTCTTTTGCTATTACTGACTCGTATTCTTATGTACAAAGTAGACCCACCCAGATTTTCTTTGTTTTAAAGGGGCCCAGTAGAATCCTGGTTTAGTAGTATCCCTACTCAGCAGATCCCTAGCTCATTAGTACCCTTGTTCGGCAGATCCCCAGCTTATTAGTACCCTCACTCAGTAGTACCCCTAGCTTTGTTGATGCCCCACTCAGTAGTAACCCCTAGCTCTGCTGATCCCCCACTCAGTAGTAACCCCTAGCTCTGCTGATCCCCCATTCAGTAGTAACCCCCAGCTCTGCTGATCCCCCACTTAGTAGTAAGCTCCAGGTTTATCAATTGCTTTTATTCCATTTTATAGGAATATAAATTAAAAAAATATAAAATAAGGTAGGCCTAAAGGGAAATTAAGAGGTTAGAGGGTGCACAGTGGTCAGGCTGCAACAACTATAAGTAAGACATATCTGCCCTTTCTATCCTAAAGTAGCTGTGAAAAAAAGTAGTTAAGTGGCTAAGAAAGCCTTCCTTTACTTCCTCTCTTCCTCTTATGCTAATCTCACCATAGCCTTGAAAACTGGCAATGAGGAACTGGCAGATTTATATCATCAAACAATCAGTGACTTGCTGTTGGAGGTAAAGGTCCCCAAGGCGATTCCCAGCACCCCATGTCTCTTTTTGACAATAGCTTGACTTCTAGTTTTGAATATATCCAGAATTCAGTACTAAGATTAGCCCCTACATAGACTTCAATGGGGTTTGTAGCTAAGTTTAGTAATTTTATTCTTTTAAATCAGGTAGTTTTTCATTTTTCCAATACAGAAAAAACAACATACACCATAAATACATGGAAAAATAAAAAGCAGAAACTGAATTGTACAAGGAAATAAAACAAAGAGTATATTGTGAGTTCCAAAGTATTACAAGACATATTACAATGTTTCTACCATTGAGCGAGAGTGCCCCAAAACCCCTCACCAGAGAACCAACCTGAACATGGTCAACTGGGTTCAGAAGTATAAATACAACCTCCATAAACCTAGTGCTATTGGTAGAGTAAGCACATATCATCCCTAAATAGAATCAATATTGAGGTAATGACAATGGGCAATGAGGTATGTGTTGACTCAATAGAGCACAACCATAAGGACCGTGTCTTTAGAAATTTCTTAGAACATACCCTATATTTAAAGGTCAAGTCTTCCCTCCGCAAATTTAGATTAAGTGCACCCCTCCACTGCAAGAGAGTTGGGGGTGTGCGTGAGAGCCATCTTTGTACAATTAATTTGCGAGCTAAATACAAGGCCCTTGTCCACAGCAGGCTAGTGTAAGAAGAAAGTATGTCCTCTGGGACAGTGCTCAGAACAGCAAATTTAGGATATATAGGCAGGCACCTGCGTAGAACAAATGCCGTTAAGTAATTGAAAAATGTATGGCCAATAACGATGACGTTTAGGGGATTGCCGGTAGCACATCTAGGGTAGTTTGGAAATGCGGCTCTCTCCAAAGAGTGTAGCTTCGGTGACATATATAATGTACTCTGTGGACTATGAACAACTGGGTAAATCTTTGCAAAGGAGACCTGGAATATTATCTCTAAAGCCTGAGTCCACTGATCATAATCTACAATATACTATGTCCTGTCGCCACAGTGGACTGCCTTTTACCTGTATTTGTGCATTGGCAGCAGTCTGCATTGCAGAATATAAATCTCCTATCAGTCCTCTTTTCGAACAGGATGTAGAAACTGCCATATTGAGAATTGAGGGAATGTATTTCAAGGTAAAAGAAGCAGATTGGGTCTGAAAGGCATGATGTTTTTGAAGATACTGAAAAATAATCTGTTAGGAACATGGTATTGCTTTCTCAATGCATTAAAAGGAAGTAACAAAATACCAGCTTGTTTCCAATAATCAACCCTTTAAGCTTTACAAGCTTGTTGTGGTAGCCAGATTGGATAATTATACAATAAATACAATATCTGTAGAATCAACATCATTTTGATTAAATTGGTCCAGCCTTTAACCATCAGTGGCAGTTTTCTCCACCTCTTATCTGTTTCAATATATAAATTCCTATCAAGGTAGTCAAGAACCCAAGGGGTGACAATAATGCCTAAATACTTAATGAGGAAACTACAGAAATTTGTGCCCCAGTGGACGGTAGATTGGCTTGCAAGGAGTCTAGCAATAAAGGAACTGATTTGTCCCAGTTGATGGTAAAACTGGAAGGGTTTTGCTGATTTTAAACAGGATTCAACAAACCCTGTTCCACGAACCGGAGCAGATTCGCTAATCCTTAAAAGTTAGGGGAAATTTCCTCAAAGTAGTAGTAAATATTATTTAAAGCGGAGTTCCACTCAAAAGTGGAACTTCCGCTTTACGGAGTCCTGACCCCCCGACATGCCACATTTGGCATGTCATTTTTTGGGGGGGGGAGCGGGTACCTAGTTTTGACAGGTACCCGCTCCCACTTCCGCTCGGAGCGCCGCGGCGCCCTGAGCGGAAGTTCTCCTCTCCCCCTCCCTCCCTGCAATCTTCTGGGACACGTCAGAGGTCCCAGAAGATTGCCGGCCAATCACGGCGCGCAGCGCGACTCGCGCATGCGCAGTGGGTACCCGGCTGTGAAGCCGCGAACTGTAACAGCCGGGTGCCCACAGCAGTGATGCCGGCGCCGAGGGAGAGGATCGAGGATTCCGGCGGCCGCATCGCTGGACCGTTGGACAGGTGAGTAAATGGCTGGAACTCCGCTTTAAGATTGTGTTCACCGGAACAGTTGCCCCTCTTGGAGGATCTCTCCTTAATTTTCCAGTGGTAGTACAGTTGTGATCATAAGTTTACATACAATGTCAGAATTTATGATTTCTTGGCCATTTTTCAGAGAATATGAATGATAACAGAAAAACTTTTCTTTCACTCATGGTTAGTATTTGGCTGAAGCCATTTATTATCAGTCAACTGTGTTTACTCTTTTTAAATCATAATGAATACAGAAACTACCCAAATGACCCTGATCAAAAGTTTACATACCCTGGTGAGTTTGGCCTGATAACATGCAGACAAGTTGACACAAAGGGGTTTGAATGGCTAGTAAAGGTAACCATCACCTCTGATCTGTTTGCTAGTAATTAGTGTGTGTGTATAAAAGGTCATTAAGTTTCTAGACTCCTGACAGACCCTTGCATCTTTCATCCAGTGCTGCACTGACGTTTCTGGATTCTGAGTTATGGGGAAAGCAAAAGAATTGTCAAAGGATCTGCGGGAAAAGGTAGTTGAACGATATAAAACAGGAAAGGGATATAAAAAGATATCCAAGGAATTGAGAATGCCAATCAGCAGTGTTCAAACTCTAATCAAGAAGTGGAAAATGAGGAGTTCTGCTGAAACCAAACCACGGTCAGGTAGACCAACTAAAATTTCAGCCACAACTGCAAGGAAAATTGTTCGGGATGCAAAGAAAGACCCACAACTAACTTCAGGTGAAATATAGGTCTGAAAACATGTGGTGTGGCTGTTTCAAGATGCACACTAAGAAGGCACTTTAAGAAAGATGGGCTGCATGGTCGAGTCGCCAGAAGAACGCAATTACTACGCAAATGCCACAAAGTATCCTGCTTTCAATATGCCAAACAGCACAGAGACAAGCCTCAAACCTTCTGGCACAAAGTCATTTGGAGTGATGAGACCAAATCTGAGCTTTTTGGCCACAACCATGAACGCTACATTTGGAGAGGAGTCAACAACGCCTATGATGAAAGGTACACCATTCCTACTGTGGAACACGGAGGTGGATCACTGATGTTTTGGGAATGTGTGAGCTACAAAGGCACAGGAAATTTGGTCAGAATTGATGGCAAGATGAATGCAGTATGTTATCAAAAAATACTGGAGGAAAATTTGCATTCATCAACCCGGAAGCTGCGCATGGGACATACTTGGGCATGGCAATGATCCTAAACACAAGACCAAGTCAACCTGTCATTTGCTACAGTAGAATAAAATAAAGGTTCTGGAGTATCCATCTCAGTCTTCTGACCTCAATATCATTGAACCACTCTGGGGAGATCTCAAACGTGCAGTTCATGCAAGGCCATTCAGGAAATTACAGGAACTGGAGGCTTTTTGTCAGGAAGAATGGGCAGCTTTACCATCTGAGAAGATAAAGAGCCTCATCCACAAATAACACAAACGACTTCAAGCTGTCATTGATGTTAAAGGGGGCAATACACGGTATTAAGAACTGGGGTTTGTAAACTTTTGATCAGGGTCATTTGGGTAGTTTCTGTTGTCATTATGATTTAAAAAGAGTAAACACAGTTGATATATAATAAATGGCTTCAGCCAAACACTTACCATGAGTGAAAGAAAAGCTTTTATGTTATTTATATTCTCTGAAAAATGGCCAAGAAATTATAAATTCTGCCAGGGTATGTAAACCTATGAGTACAACTGTAACTACAGATGATTATCCCTCAGGATTGGCAGGTGCGGAAAATGAATGGCAAAAGTTATAGCCAGCTGGAGAAGTAAACTCTGTCCCCAGAGCCGACATAAATGTGAGATGTTCCTGTCAGAAGTACACATTTAACTTTTATAAAGTTGATAGTAATGAATATGCAATGTCAGACAGCATGTATCTTGTGGTTAGCTGCCATTGAAAATGGGCATTTCTACATTTTTAAAATAGACATTGACACTTCCTATGTTTTCAGGTTTTAGGCTTGCATTTAACTATTTAAAGGACAAGAAGTATGTGGATGCAATAGATATTTGTCATAAGGTAAGCGTGCAAATACATTTTTATTCTGGAAAAACCTAGTAATGTACAGTGTGTAATGTTAAGGTTTTCTCTCTTCTAGGTTCTTAAAGATCACCCCACATATCCCAAAATTAGAAAGGAAATACTGGAAAAGGCTCAAAGCTGTCTGAAGCAATAATATTCATTATGATATATATGCCCATCTGTTCTGCTGCCAGGCTTTTCTTATTCATTTTTTTTTGTGCTCAATTTTTTTTAAGGTGTGTTGGTCTTAAGTATGTGCTTTATATGTTGGCATAATTTATAAACTGAATCAGATTTTTTAAATAAATATTATTTTACATATTGAAGTTGATAATGTTATTGATGTAGTGAATGTACATATGGAGTTTTTTTTATATAGTGTGTGTGTATATTTATATATGCTATATATATATATATATATATATATATATATATACATACAAAGTATAGACGATTAGTATTTGGTGTGTCTACCCTTTTGCCTTTTTCCAACAGCATCAATTCTCCAAGGTACACTTGCACACAATTTTTAAGGAACTTTGCAGGTAGGTTGTTCTAAACATCAGGAGAAGTGACCACAGTTCTGCTGTGAATTTATACTCCATATGGCAGCTGTCTCAGTTGGAAACCTTTTCTGACCATAGGAGGAGTATTCTTTTGACTCAAGTGCTGGTCAGGGAAACTTGAGAGGCCAATTCCCTTAGGTCTGGAGACAAGTCCTCTTTTTAGTAATATTGTGCCCGCAGTGGTGCAGGTGGAGGGACATTTATTGGCCTTCACGACTGTCTGGACACGGAAGTCACAGACAAATGGCTCCACAACGTGGTGTCCAGAAAGTACAGGCTGGAGTTTCGCTGTTTACCCTCTCTAGGCTTTTTGCAGTTAATGTTATCTTTAGAGCCAAAAAAGAAGAAAGGTTTCTTTGCAGCTCTGGAAAGACGTCTTTTCAAGAGTTTGTCACCACTGAGAGGGAAAGACTTCTACTTCAGCATGTTTATGGTTCCAAAACCAAACAGAGGTATCCAGTCTATCCTTGGCTCAGACCTTGACATCTCCATCTGACGGTACAGGTCCTGGAAAGGATCAGTTAGCTACTGAACCATCAGGAGTCAGCCTTGGTTCTGATGTAGGGTCTGAAGTATTTGGGCTTAGTACTGGATACAGCACAGACCAAAATGTTGCTTCGGCAGAAGTCCCTATCCTTACACTGTCAGGTGTAATTCTTAAGGTCTCCAGTGAGTCTTTTGATTCTTATCTGCATGATGTTACTGGGGAAGATCGTGGCCATCTTTGATTCTATATTCTATATGCTCAGTTTCATTCAAGGGGTATTACATCTCAATATCCTCTGAGTGTGGAACTAACGCAACAATACCTGGATTTACCCATGCACCTGGCTCAAAAAAAAAAAAAAAGCAGGTTGGCTCTGGGATGGTGGATCTTCAAGCAGAATCTGGATACCGAAAAATTCTTCCTTATGATAAAGGTAGGTTTTGATATTGGATTCCAGCTTACTGGACTGGGAAGGTATTCTGGAGAACCTCTTGGTTTAGGGAACATGACGGTCGGAAGGACAGAGGTTGTTGATCAACATTCTAGAGCTTTGGGTGATTTGGCTAGCTGTTCAGTATTGGTCTGCCTCTCTTCTAGGTATCCCTGTAAGAGTGCAGTCGGACAATGCCACCTCCCAGGCAGAGTTGAATACACTGACATCACACAGATACATGCTGCTGCCTCACAGACAGCAACTGTTTTCATTTGAGTGTTTTTTGACGACTTTTTGATTACTGTGTGTTGTTGTTGTGTTGTTTTAGTCATCAGTTTTAATAATAAAACCTTCATATACTGCGCTATGAGAACCTTTTTATCGTTATGTATGATATTTAGGAGATTGGCTGGCAGCTTGGAGTGGTAGTGTTGGATCTGGTGATCGAGCAGCATTTCTTCTGGATGTCCTAGTGGCTGACAGGCAAAGGGAGACACAGGCAAATGAGACATGATCAGCTGCAGCAGCCTTTCTGTAGTGGGAAATACATTTCTATGAGTGGAATATACCTCTGTGTCGGGTATTGAGTTTAGTAAGGGTACTAATTACTTTAAAGCGGTAATAAACTATTTTTATCTGGTACCTGCAGGTAAGCCTACAATAATAAGGTTTACCTATAGGTACAGTGAATATCTCTTAAAGGTGCACCATCTAGGAGATTTTCCAATGTGTTGCAGCCAGTGACGTCACCAACGCATGCGCACTGTGCTCTTAACCACTTGCCGACCGCCGCACGCCGATCTACGTCGGCGGTCAGCCCCTCACAGGCAAAGTGACGTAGGGCTACGTCACTAGCTTGTGAGGGTCTAGGGAGCGAGCGCGCGCTGCCGGAGGCGCGCTCCCGCTCCCGCGTGGTCACGGACCCCCCCGCGCGTGTGACCGGCGGACCCGATGTCCGCCGGCCACTCTGCGATCGGCGGGGGAGAGGGAGAAAGTCAGGCAGCTTGTGTAAACAAGCTGCCTGTCATTCTCCCCTCTGTATGAGAGCTGATCATATGGATCTACTATGTAGATCCGTTGATCACTCTGCATACAGCTGAAGCCACAGCCAATCACAGTTAGAATCACGCCCCTAGGGACACACACAGCCCCTCCCTCTCAAATAAAGTTAACCCCTTCACTACCAGTGTATTTTTACAGTAACAGTGCATATATATGGCACTGATTACTGTAGAAATGTCACTGGTTACCCCAAAAGTGTCAAAAATGTCAGTCAAGGGTCCGATCTGTCCGCCGCAATGTTGCAGTACCGCAAAAAAAATCGCAGATCGCCGCCATTACGCGTTAAAAAAAAAAACAACAAAAATTACAAAAATCTTTCCCTTAGTCAGTAAACGCAATAACTTTTGCGCAAACCAATCAAAATACGCTTTTTGCGATTTTTTTTACCAAACATAGGTAGCATAAAACAAATTGGCCGAAAATGTTAAAAAATTTTGATTTTTACATTTTTTTTTGGGGGAATTTCATATAAAAAAAAGGGAAAAATATTGCTATTTTTGCAAAATTGACGCTCTTTTTTTGTTTATAGCGCGTGATCAAAAAATCGCACAGGTGATCAAATACCGCCAAAAGAAAGCTCTGTTTGTGGGAAAAAAAGGACGCCAAATTCGTTTAGGTACAGCGTCGCACGACCGCGCAATTGTCCGTTAAAGTCACGCAGTGCCGAATCGCAAAATAACCCCTGGTCGTTTAGCAGCCAAATCCTCCGGGGCTTAAGTGGTTAATGGACAGCATGCTCGAGTATGCCATTTGTTGAGAGCTCTGTGCCACGAACGTAGCTCAAGTGTGCATGTGCGGAAATGATGTCATTGCGGCTCAGCCATTCAAACGCCTGGAGCCCATGAAGACCAGGTGAAGATGGAATCCCTGTCAGCAATGACAGCATTCCGCTGGAGGGATCCCTTTTTATAGGTAAGATTGTAATAATGTGCTAGCATGCAGTCCATAATAGCACATTATGACATGAGCCTGCAGGGGACCATTTTTTTTATTCCGCCAACTTTACTACCGCTTTAGGGTGACAGGATTTGCACTGGTGAAACATTGGGGTATAACTTACCTTGAATGTTTATTGAAAATATGTACTGAAGATTTTTGTGTTGGTGGACTTGTTGATTAAATGAACCGTTGCACTTTGCACATTGCATATACTTTTCATTTGCACATATTATTTATTTTGTCATTTACACAGTATAAGATGCTGAATATTTTATTGATTTAGAGCCGGTTCACACTGCCGCGACCATAAGTCGCCCCATGTCGGAGTGACTTTTTACCGCGATTTTACCGCGTGACTTTACCGCGATTTTACCGCGACTTCAGCGCGACTTGTGAATTATTTTGCGTGACTTGTTTGGCCAATCAGAATATGATGTGTTGTGACCTAATTCCCCCTTTTCTGTTTTTTTTACTCATTTCCTCATTGCCCACCAGTGCCACGTATCAGTGTCCACCAGTGCCACGTATGTGTCCACCAGTGCCACTGCCCACCAGTGCCACGAATCAGTGTCCACCAGTGCCACATATCAGTGCCACGAATCAGTGTCCACCAGTGCCACGTATCAGTGCCACATATCAGTGTCACGTATCAGTGTCCACCAGTACCACGTATCAGTGCCATGAATCAGTGTCCACCAGTGCCACGTATCAGTGCCACTAATCAGTATCCACCAGTGCCACGTATCAGTGTCCACCAGTGCCACATATCAGTGCCACAAATCAGTGTCCACCATTGCCACGTATCAGTGCCACGTATCAGTGTCCACCAGTGCCACGTATCAGTGCCACGAATCAGTGTCCACCAGTGCCACATATCAGTGCCACGAATCAGTGTCCATCAGTGCCACGTATCAGTGTCCACCAGTGCCACGTATCAGTGCCATGTATCAGTGTCCACCAGTGCCACAAATCAGTGTCCACCAGTGCCACGTATCAGTGCCACGAATCAGTGTCCACCAGTGCCACGTATCAGTGCCACGAATCAGTGTCCACCAGTGCCACATATCAGTGCCATGAATCAGTGTCCAGCAGTGCCACGAATTAGTGTCCAACAGTGCCACGTATCAGTGCCACGTATCAGTGCCATTAATCAGTGTCCACCAGTGCCACTTATCTGTGTCCACCAGTGCCACTCACACAGACCAAGCAGAGATAATGGAATATATATACCATTACATATATATATATATATATATATATATATATATATATACACCATATAGGCATGGCTGCAATGTGGGGTATGCCTGGCTAATCTCTTTCTTCTTCCTGGAAAGTCTGATAACAAGTCGCTTCAATTAAGATAAGGAGGCGACTCCCATTGAAGTATATGGGACAAGTCGGATCACAGGTCGCCTCAAAGTAGTACAGGACCCTTTTCTGAAGTCGGAGTGACTTCAGTAGTGCCAATTAAGACTGCACTGATTGATTAACATTGCTTTTGTTATGTCAAGCGACCTGGGGCAACCTGGGGCAACACAAGTCGCCTCACAAGTCGTGCTAGTGTGAATGGGCTCTTATTGTTTATGTAGTACATCAAATTATTTTCTATATTTTAGTTGGGAATTATTTATATAATTTATTTTGTTAGCAGCTGATCTTTGGAGTTTTTCCATTAGCACAGACTTGTTATACATATTTTACATCAAGAAATCATGTCTCTCAAGCAGAAGTGAATCTGATCTTGTCCCGGGAAGAACTTCATGTTCTTGGCTCTCTCTGCCATACATATTCCTGGTGTGGGAAATTGGCAGGTAGACTTTCTCAACCACTAACAGCTGAACTTGGCTGAGTGGAAACATAGCGATATCTCTGAGGGGAAATGTGGATCTCTTGATGTCCAAATTCAACAACAAGCTGGAGTGGTTTGTGTCCCAGATAAGGGATCCCCTGGCATTTGCATCGGATGCCCAGGTGTTTTTTTGAGATCAGTTCTCCCTAATTTATGACTTTCCTCCACTACAGCCTCTTCCTCTTTTGTGAATCATAAAGGTGGAATGCATTCCAGTGATTCTAATTGCACCAGTTTGCCATGGAGAATGTTCAGCCATACTTGTTGTTGCAGGGTTTAATCTTCCATCCTACTTTAGTCACTGGCCTTTGATGGCATGGCTGTTTAAACTCGCATTGTAAAAGAACAGGGACATCTCTGTCTTTGTAATTCCTACCCTTCTTAGAGCAAGGAAGTCAACCTCCAGGAAGTTGTATCATGAAAAGCTTATTTTGCATGGTGGGAGGCTCACAAGTTTCATTCTTGACAGTATATCATGGGACTCATTTTGGCCTTGCTTCAGTCTAGTGTGGCCTCAAGTACAAACACGGGGCAAGTCCCCACCTTGGTTATTCTGTTTAAGAGACCAATTGCATCTCATTCCCTTGTAAAAGCTTTTGCTCAAGATGTCACACACATTGCTTCACCTGTGCAGCCCCCTTTGTCTCATGGACTTTAAATTGGTTTTGTGTGTTTCACATACTCCTCTGTTTAAGCCTCTCTGAGATACCTTTGCCTCTTCATACATTTAATGCTGTCTTTTGGTTGCCTTTACTTCGGTCAAGTATTTAGTATGTGCGCTCCTAGGTCGCAGGATGTCCAGGCGCACAGAAGGGGGGGAGTAGGGTTAAGGGTGCCACATCCTATATAGTAGTTGAAAGAATGGAAAGGAAGGGATTGGACTTTATAGGCACCAGTATTAAAATTGTATACTTTATTGAAGGATTCACAAGGACATATAAAACAAAATACACGAAAGAAAAAGTAGAAAGGCCAACATACAATGTACATATAATGCAATAAGGCGACAAGGCCTAAAAACAGTATACAAATCGCATAGCCTATCAAATATTAATGTATGTAACGACAGTCATATATCAATCACATATGTTACAGAATGATCTATGTTTATAAGGCGGCCAAAGAGAGGAATAATACCCATCTCTAACGGTCGTCTGTACAGAGTAGATACACAATATTAGATTAAATCCCAGCAGCCCTACATGTTTCGCTTAGTCTAATAAGCTTCTTCTGGGGCATGTGGTGAAAAAGGACATCTGAGAAGAGTTTTCAGGTCATCAGACCTTGTAATAAACCAAGCCTGGTGAGTTAAAATAGTAACGAGGGGAGGTCGGTGCGCTGTAGTAGGAGCAGACTGCCTAACACAATTACTGGGGTAAGCGTGAGACAAAATAATTCATATGACATGGGTACAAGACCCAACAAGGGCTAAATGTCATGAAATTCCAATCGTTTCAAAAACGTATTAAGTAGGGAGGCCGGAGAGATGGAAAGCCCCGACCTGAGAAACCAACCAAGGGCAGGCGAGGTAGGTGTACCTCAAATGCCTAAGACCCAGGTGTGTTAGGTATAGGTATGCTGCCGACCGAGCGACCAGATGTAACCCCCCCCCCCCCGGATGGGGATACCGCCACACACCTGGGTCTTAGGCATTTGAGGTACACCTACCTCGCCTGCCCTTGGTTGGTTTCTCAGGTCGGGGCTTTCCATCTCTCCGGCCTCCCTACTTAATACGTTTTTGAAACGATTGGAATTTCATGACATTTAGCCCTTGTTAGGTCTTGTACCCATGTCATATGAATTATTTTGTCTCATGCTTACCCCAGTAATTGTGTTAGGCAGTCTGCTCCTACTACAGCGCACCGACCTCCCCTCGTTACTATTTTAACTCACCAGGCTTGGTTTATTCTGATGACCTGAAAACTCTTCTCAGATGTCCTTTTTCACCACATGCCCCAGAAGAAGCTTATTAGACTAAGCGAAACATGTAGGGCTGCTGGGATTTAATCTAATATTGTGTATCTACTCTGTACAGACGACCGTTAGAGATGGGTATTATTCCTCTCTTTGGCCGCCTTATAAACATAGATCATTCTGTAACATATGTGATTGATATATGACTGTCGTTACATACATTAATATTTGATAGGCTATGCGATTTGTATACTGTTTTTAGGCCTTGTCGCCTTATTGCATTATATGTACATTGTATGTTGGCCTTTCTACTTTTTCTTTCGTGTATTTTGTTTTATATGTCCTTGTGAATCCTTCAATAAAGTATACAATTTTAATACTGGTGCCTATAAAGTCCAATCCCTTCCTTTCCAGCCTTTACTTCGGTGTCTAGTGTTATGTTGTTGGCTGCACTCTCCTGCAAGGAACCTTTCCTTATTTGTTTTTAGGCTTCGGTCCTTCTTTTTACCTGAGGTGGTTTCTTTGTTCCACCTGATTCAGAACATTGTTTTGCCATCTTTTTTGTCCTAATCCTAAACATCCTAAGGAAAGGGAGCTTCACTCTTTGGATGTTGTTCAGGCTGTTCAGTTTTATCTGAAATCTACAGCTTCATTTTGACAGTCTGATTCTCTGTTTGTTCTACTTGTGGGTCCTGCAAGAGATAGGCTGCATCTCATATTCACTATTTTTAGGTGGATTTGGCATCTCATTTTGCAGACCTTTTATTCAAGGGCAAGATTCTTCCTTTCTCGGTCAAGGCCAATTTTATCAGATGTGTCAGTGCTTCCTGGGCTATTCAGCATCAAGCTTATGTGGTTCAAGTTTGTAAGGCTGCTACTTGGCCCTCTCTTCATATGTTTACTAAGCTTAGCCAGGGGGATGTGTATGCCTCTGCAAACACCAGTTTTGGGCGAAGGGTCTTGCGGGCGGCTTTGTAGTGGGGTTCTCTCTTATTCTGTTTTGATTTTTGGGCATTTTTGACCTTGTTGCTGTGTTGTCCACCCATGTTCAGTGCTTCTATAAAGACACATTGTGTCCTGTGATGTACAATTAAGAAATTAGGATTTTTGATTTACCTGTAAAATCTTTTTTTTGGAGTACATAATAAGACAAAGGGATCTCTTCCCTCTTTGTATTCCTTATTGCTTACTAAAAAATTGAGACTTGGTAAGATGGGAGGGGTTATGCCTCTTTTTTTTTTTACCAGTGTCCATTTATCTGCCTTTGAAAATATTAATAGAACATGCCTAGAAAACAATAGATGGGAAAACATGTACAGTGACAATCAGCCAATACGTTGAATAGCAATAACAGCATCCTAAAAGAGGGGCAAAAGTAGACTGGGGGATCACTGTAAAAAGTTCTAAGTGTATAACATGAGGTCAATGCAAAACACTGATGAAAGGGAGGACACTGATGTAAAGGGGCCCAATGATGTAAGGGTGACTCTAATGTAAGAAGAGGCATGATGTGAGGAGGGACTCTGGGACTTGATGTAAAGGGGGGCGTCTGAAGTGGAGAGGGGGTTTGATGTTAAGGGGGACTCTGATGTGAATGGGGGTTACAGTTCTATGTGAAGGTTGCTAAAAAATCACTGACTATTTTATAAAGTTCTTTTGTAAGGTAGGCTGAAAAGTATATTTAATGTAAAGAGTTTTTTTTTTTTCATTCCGCTAGTCCATAAGTTATGTGTGCCCTTACCTATTCAAGTTGAAAGCAGTGCCTCAGTAACCCCCCTAAGTTCTGTGTACTTCAGGCTCTGGGCAGCGATTTACATTTTAAGTGACTGGTCGCCATTGCCTGCACTCCTTGAACAGGGGCCTGGTTGTGTAATACCCAATCTTGCACGCAGCACTGCCTACTGGGGGTTGAGCTGGTCTGCGCATCTTAGGCTGGCCATATATTATGCAATTTTCTTGTACAGTTTTCCTTTAGATTTACCAAAATCATAGAATATGAGGTCAAACCTAAACACTTTCAATTTGTATTCAATCAGGCAGGCACTTGTACCACATGGTTGATGGTAAATCTAAAGGAAATGGAATAAGAAAATTGTATAATGTATGGCCAGCTTTACTGCTCCTATACCTGCCCCTCCAAACCCATAGAGTGTGATGGGCAGGATTATGTAATGAGGAGAAGGAACCTTGCAGCTATGGGGTAGCGACATAGGAGAAAAAAACTCCTCTGTCACCGGTCACACAAATTCCAAAACACCATAGCAAAAAATGTACCGTGATATGTGTGCCATCGTCCCCAAATCGTAGTATACAAAAAAGGAAGGAAAGAAAAAGCGGGACTATATCGGCATCAAATGAAGGGATGTGCACAAGTATTCACACTTTCATTAAAAAGTACAGCTTTATTGATAAATTAAAATGACAAAAACATGACACCACATATTACATTACATATATAAAAATTTAGATCCATAGCTTCCATCTTAGGTAGCTAGTACATGATACCAATTGTTGCAGGATCTAAATATGAGCGCAATCTGATGGTCCCCAGTATGCCAACGCGTTTCGCAATTTTTAGCTTCCTTAGGGCACCAAAAGACCAGAAAGACAATGCACTAAAGAAGTATGAAAAACAATCATATACTATAATCAAATCATATCATATACTTCATATTTGCAGTACTATATCGTTTTGCATAATGCTGACCTGATAAACGCCCTACAGAGGGCTAGGGGCAGGCTGGAGAACTGTATCCCTGGGCATATATCACAATCCTCTTTTTCTTCTCGCTTTTCTGACATTAACCGTCCTAGGAATCGATGTCCAGAAAAAGGAAATAAACTCCTGATGATCATGGAAATATGAATAAGAAAAGATTGGTGGAGGGTACTGCTTCTTCTCAAACTGTTCACAATTCTGGTGATGGTACTACTCATCCTACTTCTACTTTGAACACTTTTCCATCTTCTCAAACTACTACTATGGAGATGAGTAATACACAAAAAAAACGACAAGTTCTAATGAAATACAAACCAATTGCACACAACAAGCACTCATCACTACCTATACAGGCACACTTTCATTAGCTCAGATGGGAGCCACAATGAAAGTTATTGCAAAACAATTAGATAAGAAAAAATGACACAATGAACTAATCACGGACACACATGATGGACACAGAAGTAGGCGCACCAACGATTATTAATTTGTTGTCTTACAAGTTATCTTCCTCTGAAGAAGAGGTGCTTATGAGGGGCTTAAGCTTTTGCCCCGATAATAACTTAACCCACTTCAACACCGCCAAGGATCTTAACTTGTTTGCACGAAGATTAACATATAAATACATATTTGACAAGGAACGCCAGAAAGCTAGGAAGGACAAAGAAATGTCGGAAATGTGGAGAGATTTCACAGTCCGTGATTTTCGGGCGTTGAAAGATCTGATGCAGCTTTTGGATGAAAATGAGGATGCTGAAAATAATGATTGACAATGAGGCTCCTATTGAGACTGCGGTGGATGGCACTCCGGGAGCTGTCGGACAGCCCGGTGTGTCATACATCACAGACAGCATCCCCTCAGTAAAAAATAAATCTACCAAATTCCCCCCTCTCCAGACTAACCCCAATATTTGGGCGTTCGTGAATTAAATTACAGCAGGCATCAATCGGTTAATAATTAAACAGCAGAACAACACTAATCTCACCCCTCCACTGAAACAAGCTATCACGAGTAAAAAACAAGATATCGTGATAAAGCCCTCTGACAAAAGGGGGAATATAGTTGTAATGGATCATCTACAATACAGAAATATGTGTTGGAACATCTTAAAAAAACGAGTGGTATAGACCAATCGGGGAGGATCAAATAGTGGTGGCCCACACTAAGTATATGACAATTATTAACAAGGCATACTCACAAGGCATAATTGATAGAAATACTTATGAATACATTAAAATAAACCACCCACACACCCCAACGTTTTTATGCATTACCAAAAACACATAAAAGTATGCTAAATCCTCCCGGTCGCCCGATAATATCGGGGATCGGATCGTATACCGAGTCTGCAAGCAGACTGATTGATGAGTATTTGCGCCCTCAAGTGATGAGTTTGCCATCATACATCCAAGATACCCCAGATCTATTAAGGACTCTATATGATAAGGTGATGCCTCCGGGCTGTCTCCTTATTGCCCTTGATATAGAGGTACTATATTCCTCAATACCACATTATTTGGGACACGCCACCATTCAAATGTTCCTACGTGAATTAGGCCTCATATTTGAGGCCTACAACAATTTCATTATTGAATTTTGTCACATATTCTGAGGCACAACATTTTTACTTTTGATGGCTCCCACCTCCTCCAGGTGCAGGGTGTAGCTATGGGCACCTGCTGTTCCCCTGCCTATGCCAACTTGCACCTGGGGAGGTGGGAGCGTGAACTGTTTTCCAGCGAGGGCCATATTATTTAATGGTCCAGGTACATAGATGATGTCCTCGTTATTTGGGATGCAAGTATTGAACTGTTCCAGGAGTTTTTTCAGCGGTTACAGGATAACTCTTTTAACCTCAAATTTACAATGTCTTGGAGCAATGAGAAAATTGACTTCCTGCATACCACTTTGTATATACAGGAAGATGGAAAAATAGGGACAACCCTCTTTAGAAAACCAACCACAGGTAATACCATATTACACTCGGACAGTGCACATCAAGAACATTAATAAACAGTATTCCCTATTCACAGTACCTCCAACGTAGGAGAAATTGTTCGGAAGACACACATTTTAAACAGGAATCTAATAAATTAAAAACAAGACTCCTACAAAGAGGTTACTCCAAATCAATACTACATAAAGCATACAATAAGGTATTGAAAAAAACACGTCACAAACTGTTGTTTAATAAGAAGGAGAAAACTGGAGATGAAAAAAATTGTTTTATCACTACCTTTTCCGGGCAGCACTTGGAGAAATATGAGATTCTAAGGAGAAACTGGAACATATGACCTGGTCCTCCGTGGCTATCTCGGGCCATCTCTGTGTGTTACCCACAGAAAGGCGAGATCGATACGAGATTGTATGGTTAATAGCCATTACACTAGACCTAAAAATCATGATCATGAACCAAAGGGTATGTTCAAATGTGGCAATTGCAAATTTTGTCCCTGGATCTTGGAGGGGCCCTCTTTTTTATTGCCATCTGGTCGCACAAGGTATTTAAACCAACATGTAACCTGCCAAACAAAAAGGTGATAGACATAATGTTCTACAGCTGCAGATCATTTTATGTAGGTAAAACTATAAGGCCCCTATACAAACGTATATCAGATCATGTATCTTATATAACGAATGGACAGGTCAATACCCCAATTGGGGGGTCATGTGGGCTTGAGAGATAGATTTGATGGCTCTGTCATCAAATTTACTGTATTGGATGTGATACATCAGGACCCGAGGGGTGGAGATGTTGATAAAAAGGTGCTATGTAAAGAGGCCAGATGCATATATGATCTCAGAGCTACCAAGTTTCCAGGGCTAAATGATGTCTTGAGCTATTATAAGTCATTTCTATAGACACCACTAGATGGCGCTATGGAAAGTAGGGAATACATTTCCCATTTGTGCATATTTTAGCGTAATGATATCCCCCCATTTGATTTATGTATCTCATATGTAATTGTTTATACTCTTGTTATATGTATGCTCTTTGTTGCTTTATGCTTGCTTGATATTGGGTATGGCTATGTATTCCTTTGCAGGCGTTCGGTGGTGGTCACAAGGTCCTCCCTATGGGGAGGATATGGGTCGGTGACCTGGAGATCCTTCTCTGGGGACAGTCCCGATGCACTTCCGCCGCTCTGTCGATGTCATTTCCGCGTTGGCTTACCGGGGACCGTCAGACTGCACTCAAATTTAGATCCTACAACAATTGGTATCTTGTACTAGCTACTACCCGAGATGGAAGCTATGGATCTAAATTTTTATATATGTAATGTAATATGTGGTGTCATGTTTTTGTCCTTTTAATTTACAAACCCAAATCCAAAAAAGTTGTGACACTGTACAAATTGTGAGTAAAAAAGGAATGGACTAATTTACAAATTTCATAAACTTATATTTTATTCACAATATAATATAGATAACATATCAAATGTTGAAAGTGAGACATTTTGAAATGTCATGCCAAATATTGGCTCATTTTGGATTTCATGAGAGCTACACATTCCAAAAAAGTTGGGACAGGTAGCAATAAGAGGCCGGAAAAGTTAAATGTACATATAAGGAACAGCTGGAGGACCAATTTGCAACTTATTAGGTCAATTGGCAACATGATTGGGTAAAAAAAGAGCCTCTCAGAGTGGCAGTGTCTCTCAGATGTCGAGATGGGCAGAGGATCACCAATTCCCCCAATG
Source organism: Pelophylax lessonae (assembly GCF_965119305.1). Taxonomy (NCBI): domain Eukaryota; kingdom Metazoa; phylum Chordata; class Amphibia; order Anura; family Ranidae; genus Pelophylax; species Pelophylax lessonae. The sequence goes on from NC_138772.1 coordinate 116,897,552, forward strand.
TTGTGGCGAAAAATAGTGGAGCAATATCAGAAAGGAGTTTTTCAGAGAAAAATTTGAAAGAGTTTGGAGTGCATAATATTATCCAAAGATTCAGAGAATCTGGAAAAAAATCTGTGCTTAAGGGTCAAGGTCAGAACACCATACTGGATGCCCGTGATCTTCGGGCCCTTAGACGGCACTGCATCACATACAGGAATGCTACTGTAATGGAAATCACAACATGGGCTCAGGAATACTTCCAGAAAACATTGTTGGTGAACACAATCCACCGTGCCATTCGCCGTTGCCATCTAAAACTCAATAGGCCAAAAAAGAAGCCATATCTAAACATAATCCAGAAGCACAGGTGTTTTCTCTCGGCCAAGGCTCATTTAAAATGGTCTGTGGAAAACTGTTCTGTGGTCAGACAAATCAAAATTTTAAGCTCTTTTTGGAAAACTGGGACGCCATGTCATCCAGGCTAAAGAGGACAAGGACAACCCAAGTTGTTAGCGCTCAGTTTCCGAATCCTGCATCTCTAATGGTATGGGGTTGCATGAGTGCGTGTGGCATGGGCAGCTTACATGTCTGGAAAGGCACCATCAATGCTGAAAGGTATATCCAAGTTCTAGAACAACATATGCTCCCATCCAGACGTCGTCTCTTTCAGGGAAGGCCTTGCATTTTCCAACATGACAATGCCAGATCACATACTGCATCAATTACAATGTCATGGCTGCGTAGAAGAATGATCCGGGTACTGAAATGGCCAGCCTGTAGTCCAGATCTTTCACCCATAGAAAACATTTGGCGCATCATAAAGAGGAAGATGCGACAAAGAAGACCTAAGACAGTTGAGCAACTAGAAGCCTGTATTAGACAAGAATGGGAAAAAATTCCTATTCCTAAACTTGAGCAACTTGTCTCCTCAGTCCCCAGATATTTACAGACTGTTATAAAAAGAAGAGGGGATGCCACACAATGGTAAACATGGCCTTGTCCCAACTTTTATGAGATGTGTTGATGCCATGAAATTTAAAATCAACTTATTTTTCCCTTAAAATGATACATTTTCTCAGTTTAAACATTTGATATGTCATCTATGTTGTATTCTGAATAAAATATTGAAATTTGAAACTTCCATATCATTGCATTCTGTTTTTATTCACAATTTGTACAGTGTCCCAACTTTTTTGGAATCGGGTTTGTATTAATAAAGCTTTACTTTTTAACCACTTCAATACAGGGCATTTTCACCCCCTTCCTGCCCAGGCCAATTTTCAGCTTTTAGCGCTGTTGCATTTTGAATGACAATTGCGCGGTCATGCAACACTATACCTAAACCAAATTCATGTAATTTTTTCCCACAAATAGAGCTTTCTTTTGGTGGTATTTGATCACTGCAAGGTTTTTTATTTTTTGCTAAACAAATAGAAAAATGACCGAAAAGTTTGAAAGAAAAAAAAAGTTTTTTTTTGTTTATGTTTTATATAATTTTGTAAATAGATGAGTTTTTTTCTTGCACTGATGAGCACTGATGAGGCTGCACTGATGAGGAGGCACTGATGAGGAGGCACTGATGGGGTGGCAATGATGGGGTGGCATTAATATGCGGCACTGATAGGCAGCACTGATGAGCACTCATATGCAGCATTGGTGGGCACTGATTGGCAGCACTGCTGGGCACTGATAGGCTACATTGATGGGCACTGATGGGCACTGATAGGTGGCACTGGTGGGCAATAATGGATACTGGTGGGCAGCACTGATAGATGGCAATGATGGGCACTGGTGGGCAGCACTGATGGGGAGGGCACTGGCAGGCTGCACTGATGGGGAGGACACTGGCGGGCTCCCTGAGCCCTGATTGCCATCCCTGGTGGCCATAGTGGGCTTCCCTGGGGTCATGGGTGGGCATCCCTGTTGGTTCTACTGGCAACCCCCCGAGGTTCTGCACTGGTAATCAATGATCTGATTACCAGTGCAGACCCCCCCCCCCCTGTCAGGAGAGCCGTAGATTGGCTCTCCTCTACTCGTGCCTGCCAGGCACGAACTAAGGAAAGCCGATCAACGGCTCTTCCTGTGTACTATGTGACCAGCTGTGTTTGGACACAGCTGGTCACATAGTAAAGAGCCTACGTCAGTAGGCTATTTACCGAGATCGGAGATGCGGTGTGTCAGAGTGACACGCATCATCACCGATCGCCGCTCTGCGCGCCCCCCGGGGGCGCGCAGAGCGCATTATCCTGCCGCCATCATATGACGTCCGGTCAGGATAATGCAACCACCTTCCCGCCGTCAATCGCCTATGGGGCGGGCGAGAAGTGGTTAATGAAAGGGTGAATACTTGTGCACATCCCTTCAGTTGAAGCTGATATAGTCCCGCTTTTTCTTTCCTTCCTTTTTTGTAAATTCCAAAACACATCACGTGGGAAAAAATGAGCTCAGCATTGGATGCAGTAGTAGCTTTAAATTTAATTCAAGAATCATGAAGAAGTATTCCACTACCAATCCTGGTAATGAGAGGCCAGAGGAACAGGAAGTGATGGATAATCTCTAATATAGGAATAGGGATTGCAATGGAAACATTGTGCAGGGGTTCGAATAGTAGAAGGTTTTTTAACTACTTGCCTACTGGTCACTTTTACCCCCTTCCTGCCCAGGCCAATTTTCAGCTTTCAGTGCTGTCGTACTTTGAAAGACAATGATGCGTTCATGCAACACTGTACCCAAACAAAACTTTCATAAATTTTTGAAACCGATAAAGCTTTCTTTTGGTGGTATTTAATCACCACTGGGTTGTTTATTTTTTGCTAAAAAAAAAACGAAAAAAGCCAGAAAAAAAAGTTTTCTTAGTTTCTGTTATAAAATTTTGTAAATAAGTAATTTTTCTCCTTCACTGATGAGGCTATACTGATGGGGACTGATGAGGTGGCCTGATGACACAGCAATGAAGGGCACTGATGAGGAAGCACTAATGTGCGGCGGCACTAATAGAGCACTGATGGGCACTAAAAGGCATCACTGACTGGCATCACTGATGGGCATTGATTGGATTCACTTCTGGGCACTGTTGGAGCTGCACTAATAATCAGGGCACTGATAATTAGTGCCCTAATTATCTGTGCAGATCTCCCTTGTGAGGAAATACCGCTGATCGGCTCTCCTCTCCTTACACACTGTCAGCGTGAGGTAAGGAATGCCAATGACCAGCATTTCCTTGTTTACATGTGATCAGCTGTGATTGGACACAGCTGATCACATGGGTAAATAGCCTCCTCATCGGTTCATTGGCTCTTTACCAAGATCGTTAATGGGCCATTTCCCAGGGACAGAGTGCACCACCCTTCACGGCGAGAGTGGGACAACGTCATATGAGGCCATCCCAGAACAAGACAGCCTCCGCCCGCCTCTTCATTTCACAATACGGCAGGCAAGAGGGGGTAACCTAATTCATTCTCTGTATTAAGGTCTCAATCCCATGATGTGCACAAGAGCAGAGGCTCTTTCAGCTTTCTCCCTCCTCACTGGTTCAGACACAGCAGTGGGAGTCATTGGGGATCATTTAAAATCACTTTAACTTTAATAAAATGGGGAAAGGATTGAAATACGTTTTTATTGCTCTCTGTGCTAATTCTTGTACTGGTGCCACAGGGGTAAAACGTAAAGCTGCAGGCAGCAGTAATAAAAACAAAACCCAACATATATTATAACCATTCCCCAGGATTTTGTTTTAAAACACTAATATGTGTCATTAAATATGTAAAGGGATACTTACAGCATTTTGGCATCTTTACTTCCAATATAGTATATAGCGGAGATCCTGTTTTGTAATAGGGAATAATCTTCTTCTAATCCAGGGCAAGGAATTGATTGCTGGGTAGGAGGAGAAGCTCTGCTGCGGTAAGCTGGCCATACACTGATCTAGGTTCAGCCTCTTCACCAGGAACCAAATTAATTTTGATCAGTTTATTAATTGACTTCTTTTGAAGGGGCATGTTGGAAAATTTTTGGACAATCAGCAACTGCATCTATTCAGGGGTTGGGGGTTGAGTGATTAAAGTCTAATAGCCTTAAGTGAATGAGCTCTTGTTATCCACAACATTTGCAAAGTACTGTAGTTTAAATCATGAAGTTGAAAAAAAATTGATTCTATGGAGTAGAAAATGTTACAGTAATGTGCAATGGTCTGCGTTTGAGTTGACTCCACTTGTTGCACACAATAATAAAACAACACCTGGTGTGAAGGTAATGTGACAACTTCAGGAGGAGTGACACTGGCTACAAAAAGGTTGAGGTTACAGAGATGGTCAAAACCACAAGAGAAACAGGCATCCCAGAGCATGTGGGGTAGAATTGACCAATTCTGACAACCTTTTTAGTGGAAAAGCTAGAGTAATATGATGTCCTGCTTCTTGTGAGAGGCACAGCTGGAATTGGAGGAGCCTGTGATCTGCTGGAGTTCTGTCCTAGAGGCAGGAAACACGTAGAGTTGGGCAAACTGAGAGAGGAGTATGCCTCAAGAGTTTGAAAGACCCATCTGGGAAGCCATGATGAGAGGTCCCACAACCTCCATGTGCACCACAGGTTAAAAGTACATAGTTCCTCCCCATTAGGTTTGCAAATTGCCATAGCCTCCTCATGTCCCCCAGAAAGTTCAATCTGCCACAGTGTATAGCACACCTTCAAGCGGTAGGGCTTTCTTCCAATTTCATTCAGAAATGGTGTATATGGGTAGAGCTCTGAAACCTCACACTACCCATTTTATAATTTTATATAACAGACAATATTGGTAACCACTTGTTTTTTCTCTCTATCCAATCTGCTGAATAATTTATATTGTCCTATTGGTCTATTGGGACCTCGGCAGGAAGCTGTTTCCCATCCTAGAACAGCTGACAGGCTAAACGGCTTGTATTAATGGCCTATAAATTCTCCATATATATATATATATATATATATATATATATATATATATAGATATATATATATGGAAAGTAAAAAAAATGCTTGAACCCTCTTATGCAGCCTTTCCTTGTAACCTTAGGGCAGTGGTCCTCAACCCTGGTCCTCAGGGCCCACTAACAGGCCAGGTTTGCAAGATAACTGAAAAACATCCCAGGTGATATAATTTGCTGCTCAGTGATTGCAGTACTCTAGTCTGCATCTCCCCAAGGTAATACTTAAAATCTGGCCTGTTAGTGGGCCCTGAGGCCCGGAGTTGAGGACCACTGCCTTAGGGTCCCTCTAGAGGTTGCTAGGGGTTCATTGAGCGGTGCTGAATTGATATCTGACCTACCTTAACCATCAATGTAAGAGAGCAATTCACAACTGTAAAGGGACACTATGCTAACAACTAGTGTAGGGAGGCATTTCTCTACTGATAATAAGTGCAAGGGTACACTCAACTCTTCATAGGATGGATTTCATTTTTGGCCATTATCAATGTTTGTTTCATGTCATAATAATTATTATTAAAAATAATTATGTCCTATAAATCGGGGATGATTGAAAATGATCTGCTCAGGCTATCAGATACTCTAGGTACGACATATTCTTAACTATTTTATTTTTTTCTTTGTCTTCAACTTACTGATCTCCCCAATGTACCATGGACTGTAGATATCATTATCTTAGCAGGGGGTTCCCGAGAGCTTAAAATTATTGCATAGGGTTCCCTCCAGGGTAAAAATGTTGATAAAGGCTGCTCTAGTAGATAATTGATAGGAGTTCATCATGAACAAAGACGGATGACAACAGTGACTTGGTCTTTCACAACCATGCTAGAGTAAGAAGCAGCTGATGGGGTCCTTTGGAGATCTTATGGTTGGGGTTTGAACCCTTCCTTCCTCTATCCACTTTGGATAAAGTTGATGCTTAATCCCTTCATGTATGTAATGATTTCATACGTTTAAACCATTAACATATCTTGTTAAGTTATCCAAAGCTTTTCTTTTTTTTTTTCTTCTAAATGCTAGCAGCAGAAAAGAGAACCTAGCACCAGCTGTTCTATTAATAACACTGAATTAACCTTATTGTTCAGGTGAACTGTGAGCTAAAAAGAGCCACGGGGAGTTATGAAGCTGTGTGTACACTTAATTGGCTTTGATGCTATAGTTTATGTAATTGCTGCGGGATTGCACCATTGGAAGAATGTAGATGTTTCTGTGTGTTCTCAGCCAGTTCAAGCTCAATCACACCAGAAGAAAAATTCATGCAAAAAGTAAAACCCATGTAAAGAGAACATCTAGTCTTTTTATCGTTATTTTAGATAAACTGAGATTGGTTTGATCAGATGCTTTACAAGCTGGTAAAGGCTTGTAAACAACAAACCAAAACCAGAAATGACAAAATCCCTGTTTTTTTTCTGACACTATAGAGGAGAAGCGAAGACTTATGTACCTGGCTTTCCTCTTTCAGTAGCAGCAAGTTAGGTTGCAGCTTTCCCAAGCTCTCCAGTGCAGTGGGTCGCGGCAGAAGGGGGCCTCTTCTGCGCCCTGTGGAAATAATCAAGGGACTGTATAGACAGGAAAGCACTTCGCCGGCCACAAATTTTGAAACAGGGATTGTAGCTACAGCTGCAGCCATGAATTCTGATATAATCACTTCAACCTGAGGATGGGTACGTCCAACGGGCATGAGGTGGTTAAACTGAAGGTTTCCCAAAACAGTTACATTCAAGGCATGCCCTGCATGATAACTGTCACAGTTGCTTGTGCTCTCAGAAACAATTGTTGCACATGAATGCCTCTTCAGCTAATCCCTGGTCAACTGAGTGACCAGTAGGGGGCTGAAAGGGGTATAAATTGTCTGGGACCCAGAAGGTCTCTTGTTCCTTGGGGAGTAATACCAAGCCTGGGGGCTGTGGCATTCCTGGTAGACTACCTGCAGCTGAAAGAATCCTTTTTGAGGTCCCAGCTTTTGATTTGGCTGGGGAACCTCTGGCCAAACCTCCAGAACACCGAAGAGAGCTCATCTAAGGATCCAGGATACAGGCAAATCAACTACAGAAACTGATTGATACTGCAGGCGGCTACACAGTATTCAGGATACAGTGAGTACCAGCCTCTTGGACTTGGAGACTTTCTTTAGTTGATTTGGGAGAGCTTATTCTGTACTGTACTGTATATTAAGGACTATACACCTGTTGAGGAGTCCCTGTTTTAGTACAAGTTCATCTTCTCTTTAGAGGGGGTGCCTTCACCTTCAAGGAATTGTTTGGATTGAATATCCTCTACTACAGATGTATATATTCAAAGAATATGCCTCGCGCCTAGGAGTACCTATTAAAATGTGTATTGATATAAATGACAATAAATAACAGAGCAGCTGCTATAGATGAGGTTGATTGAGTAAGAAAACCCCCGGCTAAAAGGGGTAATATAGCGCTTGCTAGTGAATAAATATATCAATCTAAAAAAAATTTTATGTATCAATCTAAAAACATAGGGTAAAATATAAATAGTATGAATATGCCCTAAAACCGCACAATAAGACAATAATATAATATAAATAACAATTGTGCCAAGTGAAGTCCAAAATAGTGCAATAGTGACTATGTAATAAAAAGTCCAAAATAAAGGTGCCAGGAAAAAGTGCGAGTGATTGAAGCTGAGTCCTCCAGTGATCCAGGAGATCCAATCACACAGGTGACTCTCAGAGGGGAAATAAGATGTAAACTCACCAGATGGGATGGGTCTCAAATGTCATATAACAAAGAGACCAGTACTGCTTTATGACCATCCAGGTCAAGGGCGAGATGACTGCTCGGCTCAGGTCCCTCTAGACCAGGATTCCCCCGAGTGTAGATCGAGTTCCCAAGGTCCTTAAAGAAGATCTTCATTAGTTGCAAACTACACAGCACAGTAACGATCAACTGTGGATAATCCTGGAAAGCTGAAGATCTACCTTTTGTTGGGAAGAAATAGCTGTTCCTTTCACTAGACTGACAGTCTAAGTCTAAGTTGTTTATTGGAGTATCCCTAGACTCACTCTCACCTTATCCCAGTCCTCTAATAAAAGAAAAAAACACAAAATGACATGTGCAACCTGTTCTCTGACTGTAGTGACTGTGAAATACTGTGTGCCTGGCTGCTGTGTGCCTGCCTATTAGTTAATGCAACCTGGGACCAAACAGCCAGACCAGTCCCAGATCTTCACTACAGCTCTAAAAGATAGGAGGGTTTAGTTCTAGTTTAAATGTATTTTGTGTCTGCGGTAATAACTATATAAAAAAAAATTGATTGGATAAAAATTTGTTCAACTATTATGGGATGTACGACATTAAGTGTCGGTTCACACTAGGGCGACCTGTGAGGCGACCTGGTCGCCTCACAGGTCGCCGCAGGTCGCCTCCCGTAGGGAAGCTGCGGACCCGTTCTAATAGGAGCGATACAAGTCGCTCCGACCTAGAAAAAGGGTCCGGAGCTTCTTTGGGGCGACCCGGAGGCGACCGCCATAGACTTCAATGTTATGAAGTCCGTGGCGGCCGCTCCGAGGTAGCGTCGCTGCAGTGTGAACCGGCGCTAACAGTAAATTGTAGGCCCCACTGCCAAAAACACAAACAAACAGATGATTTCCCTGCAGGGGCAGAGCTCCCAACTGTCCCTGATTTTGAAGGACTGTCCTTCATTCAGAACAAAGTCCCTCTGTCCCTCTTTCCTCCTCACTTGTCCCTCATTTTGGTCTGATCTATATAGTTGTCTATAAAATGCACTACTTGTCTATCAAAAGTCAATTTTTGATTTCTGTTTTTCAGTACTGAGCTAAACCATTCATCTGATTTCTAAATTGTTGCATTTGTAAATTCCAAAAGCCAGTATAAAGGAATAGTAGTGGTAAAAAAGCACTTGTGGGTTTAACCAATCTTTTTTTTTGTACAATTCTCCTGTAAGGGGTGGGTGTGCTTACATACTTTTGCTAATAGGTGTCCCTCATTCCTATCTCAGAGAGTTCAGAGTTATGCACATGTACCGGTTAGACTGCAAAAAAACAAAAAAATCAAGAATTAGTGTTAAAAACTGAGCTTTTAGTTGCACACATTTGCAAATATATATTTAGAAGCTGCACTGCCTCATCAAGGCCCCTCTATAGAGTGTGGTCCTAACTTTATATTTGGGTAGTCTCCATATTGGAGCATATATAGCAGTGGATAAAATAAGGGCAGGTATGCCTGGAGGCAGCCCATTCCTCCTTAAAGTGGTTCTAAATCTTTATGGTTTTTCACCTTAAAGCATTTATTACATTAAGGTGAAAAACCTTCTGTGCTGCAGCTCCCCCCCAAGACCCCCCCCTTTTTCTCACCTGAGCACGATCCGATCTAGCTACATGCACACGAGCAGCAACGCCAGCTGCTGTCTCTCTCCTCACTGGGCAGACTGATAGCAGCAGGAGCCATTGGCTCCTACTGCTCTCAATCAAATGCTGTGACGCAGGGGACGGGGGTAAGTCCCACTGTCTGTGTAAGTGGATGCAGCAGCGGGGCTCGGGAGTGAGCATGCACGGGTGCCCCATGGAAAGCGGCTTTCCGTGTGGGCACCCGCTGAGGAGAAGTGCTTTGTGCACTGCTCCAAATCATTTGGTGGAAGGGAGATTATGGTGTGGGGTTGTTTTTCAGGGGTTGGGCTTGGCCCTTATTCCATGAAGGGAGCTCTTCAGGTGTCAGCATACCAAAACAGTTTGGAGAATTTCATGCTCCCGACTTTGTGGGAACAGTTTGGGGTTGGCCCTTCCTGCTACAAAATGACTGCGCACCAGTGCATAAAGCAAGGTCTATAAAGACATAAATGAGCAAGTTTGGGGTGGAGGAACTTGACTGGCCTGCACAGAGTCCTGACCTCAATCCGATAGAATACCTTTGGGATGCCAGGCCATCTTTTCCAACATCAGTACTTGAACTCACAAACGCGCTTCTAGAAGAATGGTCATTCCCATAGACACACTCCTAAACCTTGTGGACAGCCTTCCCTGAAGATTTGAAGCTGTTATAGCTGCAAAGGGTGAGCCAACCTTAATATTGAACCCTACAGACTAAAGCTGGATACACACTATACAATTTTCCTTTAGATTTACCAAAAACATATAATACGAGGTCAAACCAAAACACTTTCAGTTTGTATGCAATCAGGTAGGCCCTTGTACTACATATTTGAAGGTAAATCTGAAGGAAATCTACCAACAAAAGTTGTTTAGTGTGTATCTAGCTTTAGTCTGGGATGCCATTAAAGTTCATGTGCGTGTAAAGACAGGTTTCCCAATACCTTTGACAATAAAGTGTGTGTACATATATATATATATATATATATATATATATATATATATATATACTAAAACACACATTGACACATCAGGTAACCTGTTTCAGTCTGTGCTACACTTTGCATTTATTTTATAAGTCCTGTGCTTTCCGAAAATAAATGTATAATAAACATTTTTGCAAACTTTCAATTGCAAAATGCACATGAAAAATACAATTAGGAGTGCAACTTGAAATGCAAAATGTTTCCTGGTAGTAAAAGGGTTAAATATCAGTCCAAGTATCATAAATCTTTTTTTGAAAGGAAATCTTTTCTCTGCTGCAGTGCATAGCAACAGCCACCAGAGGGTGCCAGTGACCTATCATATGAAGTTTGACCTCTTGTAACTTTTCGCACAGTACACCCATGTACACATCTCTTGCAGATCTGTTGTGGTATTCCAGTAAGTCTTTGTGGCTGCTTATAAATTGAGTCAAACCGAAAGCCTTGTCAGAAAAAGACATCTGCTATTACTTACTAGATTGCTTTACAGAACATCTCTTTTTTTTTTCTCCTGTTCTAATGATCGCAGGTTTTTAGGCAGGAGACTGGGTGTGTCTTAAGACAAAAAATAAAGAAGAAAAGACTTTGGCCTGTGTCCAAACTTTTTCCAGAGTAACTGGATCAGCAAATATAGTTTGTTTCTATAGTGATAGGCGGCTAACAAAATAGTTATTATTGCATTGATTTTTCCATGAAGTGGTCATGCTGATATTCTACTACAAACTTTGTTTACTACCGGTGCTGACAGTACACCATGAGACGTCATGTAGTCCTCATTTATTTATTACCAGGGCTGGACTGGGAATAAAATTCAGCCCTGGATATAATTTCATACCAGCCCCATTGCATTATTATACCGACCCAAAAGCATAACGCCATTATTTTCTTGTCCATAAAAGGGAAAACCATGCATTTTAAAGCACATTTGAAGAGTGTATTATATATAGATAAGACAGATATGAAAGCATGTAGTGTTTCATATATGTATGTATATATATATATATATATATATAAGCAAATTCCGGTTAAAAGTGCAGACATGATACAGGGGATGCAGAGGCTGCGTACATGGTACAGGAGATGTCAGAGGCTGCGGGCAGGGCCGCTGATAGGGGGGACCACCAGCCCTCTTGTAGGGGGCCCGAGCACACAGGGGGGCCCACACAGAGAGGGGGATTAGTGATGGACAACAAATACAGAAATCTTCCTCCAGCACCTGAATCTGATCTGTCCCTCTCCCTGCTATCAGCTTTTATCTGTTGAGAAAGAGACAGTTGTCCCTCACTAATCCCCCTCCCTGTGTGGGCCCCCCTCCCAGCACTTATCTCTGCTCAGGAGTTTATTTGTAAATTGTAACTTTGTTTCTCTCTCTCTGTCTGTCTCTGATCACTGAGCTCCAACTGCCCAGCCTGTATATTTTTCTCATCTCATCTTCTTTTTTATTTAACAGATTTTTTTTTTTTTTAGATTTAGCAGGAATTATGTGAGTTATGTTATATTTGTGTCTGCTAATAGTGATTTTGTTGTAATTTTAACTAAATATATCTTTAATATTTTCTTGGGGGGGCCCCGCGATTTATAACAGCAGCCTAGGCATGGTACAGGAGATGTGAGAGGCTGTGTGGGCATGGTACAGGAGATGTCAGAGGCCGTGGACATGGTACAGGAGATGTCAGAGGCCATGGACATGGTACAGGAGATGTCAGAGGCTGCGGGCATGGTATAGGAGATGCAGAGGCTGCGGGCATGGTACAGGAGATGTCAGAGGCTGCGGGCATGGTACAGGAGATGCAGGGGCTGCGGACATGGTACAGGAGATGCAGGGGCTGCAGACATGGTACTGGAGATGTCAGGGGCTGCGGACATGATGCAGGGGTTGCAGGCATGGTGCAGGAGATGTAGGGGCTGCGGACATGGTACAGGAGATGCAGGGGCTGCGGGCATGGTACAGGAGATGCAGGGGCTGTGGGCATGGTGCAGGGGCTGCAGACATGGTACAGGAGATGCAGGGCTGTGGGCATAGTACAGGAGATGCAGGGTTGCCAGCATGGTGCAGGAGCTGTGGGCATGGTACAGGAGATGCAGGGTTGCAGGCATGGTGCAGGAGATGCAGTGTTGCGGGCATGATACAGGAGAATCTCCCGTACAATGCCTGCAGCACTGCATCTCCTGCGGAGAAGTCTTGTTTACCTTGTGGACCAAAGGAGCCTTACATTTAAAAATGGCGCCGCCCGGTGCCAACACGTCACCGCGCATACGCCACCTGCACGGGAATAGCTGAACATGTACAGGCTTTCCTGAGCGGCGGCACATGCACAGTGCGCATGTCAGGCCGGCTGCGGCCATTGTTTTTTTCAGTTGTTCGCAGCCCCAGGGCAGGGGGGACTTGCCGGCCTACCGGGAAATTTCCCGCTATCCTGGTAGGCCAGTCCTGCCCTGTTTATTACATAATTTTTATAGTGCCTACAATTTACACTGCACTTTATTTACTTACCATTCACAGCCCTAGAGGAGCTTACAATCTAATGTCTCTATCTCACATGCACATACAAGTGCCAATTTAGGCAGGAGCCATTTAACCTGCCACCATGTATTTGGGGTGTTGGAGGAAACCTACACAAGCACAAGGAGAATATGCATACTCCATGAAGATCCTGGGCAGAATTCAAACTAAGTAATCCCAGTGCTGCAAGGTAGAAGCACTAACCCCTAAGCCACTGTGCTGCTCTATTCCTAGCACTGGGTGGGGACAGTACCATATTACCATGAATGAAGGGTGTCCCTTGTGCTGGTGGTTGCTGTGCTAGATTGCAATATTCTGTCCTCTCCTCCCGCATACCCCATGCAGCAGAAATCTTCTTGCGCAGCAAGGGTTTATATGAGCGACTTTAGCTGTGGCAAGTCCTTTTTGTTACCCTCCACCATTCAAAGAAGCCATAATATCAGTTCCCACTATGAATGGAGTATGGGCAAATTAATGAAATGTCCACCTCCTCTATTCATAAAGTGTTTTGCATTGTGGGATCTGATAGTACAGCTTCTATGAATTAAAGTGGAGCATTTGTATAAGTATTCATTCCATTGAGACTGCTTTTAAATGCATTCTGAGCAAACAGGCAAAACAAGGAATGTTCTTGGGCTATATTTTCTGCAGATCAAATGTTTAAATGGGGAAAATACCACATTATGGCCACTAGATGGAGACGAAGAGCATACTTCTTTCCTATGATAATCAGCACCATCTAGTGGCCTTAAACACTTGCCGACCAGCAGCCGCACATATACTGCGGTAGGTCGACTCTATTACGCAAAACAATGTACCTGTATAGCGATCCTGAATCACTGAAAATTGCAGGACGTCCGTGCGATTCCTGTGACTTGCAATGGCACCCCATTTTGCCACGATTTTCGCTCGAGGAACACCGGATCTCTGTGTTCATCACTGACAGAACAAGGGTCTGCTGTGTATACAATGGCAGACCGCAATTCTGTCTCCACGAGGAGCGATCGCAGGTGCCCGGCAGCAATCGCGGCCGCTGGACCCACTGATTGGCTCCCCCTGTGGCCAGTGGGCACGCACGCACGCCCTTGCTAGCAGGCCCGCCAAGCGATGTCCAGGTACAGGTACAAGTACGTCGTTTCGAGGGACAGAGCCAACCTGCCGCAGTAAAACTACGATGGCTGGTCAGCAAGTGGTTAAACCCTGGCATGGAATCCAACGTGCGTATTGAGTGTAATGTGGTGATGTAAGCCTCGGGAAGCCTGCCCTCCGCTCTCTCTGTTGCTGATTTCACACATACTAGAGCTGTTAGAACACAAGTCAGATCTGTCAGAAGCCAGAATCCAATGAGGATCACCCAGGTGTCACCATTTATTCATTTTCTGGGACATAAATTGCTGCAAACTTCTTTGTTCTTTTGTATTGTTATCTATTTATTTATGTAATGATTGGAAAATAATAAACATTATTACTAACAAAAAGGGGGGTTATGAGAAATCTCCCTCCCCAAGGAAAGGATATTGTGCTAAACCTGTAGGTAAATAAAGAAACCAGGACCTTTGCTGAAGAGTGGAGGAGTGGGAAGAATGGGTTTGATAATAAAGTTGGCACTGCCTCCCTTGGGATGAGGGGGGGGGGGGGGGGATTCCCTTTCTGAAAAGTTAACCAGTAATTGGGAGCAGGGCCACTCTTAGAAATCCTGGGGCCCCATACAGCCTACCTGACGGGGCCCCCTCTTCCACCTTGCCATTGACCCCACCTCAAAACAAAGTGGATTGCCCACCCAGGGGCAGAAATGTGAGCATTAAAGTCTAGCTTGTTGCCACTGTACATAAGGGTTTCTAGGGTGTAAAGGGGTTAAAGAAGAGGGGTTGAGGGTGGTAAAAACACAGCTCAGCTGCACATTTTTACTACCCGCCTCCAAACACAAGTGCAAAGTAGCATCTCACTGTGCTAATGTTAATCAGAATCATGAGAATCACACAGCACAGAAGGTCACGGTGTGTCACATGGCTGCAGGGTGCTGACTTTGTTATGGCTGTACTGGGTTACAGTCTGTAATGCACAGCACAACCAAAAGTTATTAAAGTCAGCAGCCAACATCCATGTGACATTGTGACAGAGCCATAGAGCACCTGCTGTTCCGTGTGATTATCATAAGCACAGTGATGATTCTGTGGAGTCCATACAGATATTTCTGTCCCTCACAGTGAAGCCACACCATCCGCCCCGGGGATTCGATTTACTCCTCCCTGTCAACCGCCGCCCATCAATCTCTGCACCATGCTGAGGGTGTGGAGAAGTGCATGTGTACTGAGATCACTACGCCAGGAAGGCAGTGGGCAGCCAACATATGATCAGCACAACTTGCCACGCTGAATTGTGTACCTCCGCCCCGAAATAAAATAAAAAGTCCCTCCTCTGCTGTCACCTTCTGGGCCCCGCTGTGGACCTGATGGGGCCCGGGAAAATGTAATTATACATCCCCTAAGCAAGTAGGAAGCACAAGTATAGCTTAGTAGGTTTTTCTTTTCTTTTTTTTTATTGCCAGAACTGTTGAGCGGGTGTTGCCCATGCCTGGTACAACAGACTGGTTTTTCCTGCTTTATCAGCGGCCCTGATTGGGAGCAGAGGAACTACTGCAACCAGCATATAAAATTACCATAAGTATTAGTGATCAACCAATATCGGTTTTTCGTTGTCGATACCGATATTTTGCACGGTATCGGCCGATATGAGCCGATATTTTGTACATCCTATGTCAGGGTCCGAGACTAGTCTTCTCCTCCTCCAACCATTAAGTGGCGATGCTCATGTAAGGGTGAAATGATGTCACATAGCATAATATTCCATTTACAAATGTTATTGAATATGCCACTCACATGTGTACAAATTAAAGATATAAGCAATTCCACATTAGCAGATCTGCTGGCAGATCGGTATCTCTCACCCACTTGCCGTAAGTGATACCCGGGTGATACCGCTCCGTTCAGCATCCACTCAATACTGCTTTGTCTCTCACCCGCTCCATCTCCCACCCACCCAATACCGATCCATCTCTCGCCCACTTGCCATAAGTGACACCCGGGTGATACAGCTCCGTCTGGCATACAATCTTGGAGGTCACGGGCGGGGTGATGCCCGGCGTGACCATGTGACCTCCGAGATCGTCATCGTATGCCAGACGGAGCGGTATTTCTCACAAGTGGGTGAGAAATGCAGATCTGCTAATGTGGAATTGCTTATATCTTTAATTTGTACATATGTGTGTAGCACCCTTGTCTTTATGCAAGGTTGCTGTTAAATTTAGTTGCTGAGCCTTACTTAGCTTGGCTGTAATTATTCTGTGGTTATAATTGGACTTACCTTCTAATCTGTTTGACTGCGCTTCTCCCTTCCGTCAGTAGGTGGCACTGTAGCCTCTGGCACTAGAGTGAGAATTACAGTTAAGCAAACTGTTAATGTCCAGGTGTCCCTCAACCAATCACAGTGTCACTACGGCATTGTGGGGGATCTTATAAAAAGGATGGGAGGTCCAATGTTCGGTCTCTTCCGCCCCTACCCCCCTTGGGGAAGGGTGTGTGCTGCTGTTGCTGCTGACTAGGCCTGAAGCCTGAGGCCTAGTCAGATACCTGGGATTCTGCTGAGGAGAGCCAGCGACCCACAAGGAAAAGATCATCCACAGACATCCAGTAACCTGTGTGAGTAACCTGCTTGTATCTTATGGAGGATAGCTGTCCAGACAGTACAGACCACAAAAAGGGATTGAATCTGGTGGAGAGAAGTTGTCTCCCAGATCGATCTGAAGCTCATGGATACCTAATAAGTCTCAAGGTCTGCTATCCTGTACTGCTGTCTGAATAACCTGTCTTTTGCAATGGGAGTCTGCCTAATAGACTGTTCTTAAAGGGTGTCCTGGACCCTACCCCTCTCTCCCCCAGTTTATTTTGACCTGTTGTGAAGAAATAAACTATCCTGTTCCTTCAGCATAAAAGTGACTGGCGCCCAACCTTTATTTTACCTGCATCACTACCCACCATGCCTGACAATCCACACCCACAGGAGGTATGTAGCCCCTCTCTGCCTCTGAAGGTCATCACTAGGCCCTAGGGGGATCTGGGGGGTCCGCTACATGCGAGTGGTATATTCAATAACATATGTAAACGGAATTATGCTATGTGACATAATTTTACCCTTACATGAGCAATATTTGGAATATCGGACAGTTCCGGGGCCGATAGAGATATATCGGTAAAAGTCAATATCGGCCCTCAATATATCGGCCTTGCCGATAATCGGTCGATCCCTAATAAGTATATAGATGCACACCAGTATGGAAATAACACAAGCAAGAAAAGAATAATAATACATACATCCAATGTACAAGCAGGTAGTATTAGCAAAGGGCCCAACAAGAGTCCGGATGGAATTGTGCATGTATACCTGGGTGTATAGTGATTAATAAGGATACCTCCAGATGAATGTAGCAACAAAATTAAATTTCAGGGGCACCTGAGGATGATCACAATGCGGTGTCTGTCTTTGTGTCAGAGACCTGAGGACAAAAACAGTGGTGATGGGGAGATCTTCCAACTATTGCCCAATCAGCCTGGAATGCAGCTTCTCACAAGCAGAAACTGTGGTGTGGTACTGGAACTCAGAGTTTCCTATCTTCCCTGCCTCTTAGTCTCTTGTAGTTTCTAATCTGTCATTCAACTGGACCTTTAACTATTAGAAGTGGCTGTTGAATGCCTAACGGGGCTCTAGCCTATGCGGGTTGATGATCCCTAAGCTAAAACTAGCTACAGAATCCCAGACCAGAAGAGACAGGGTTAATATAACAAGATCAGCACATAAAGCCTATTGCAATAAACAGGTTCACCTAGTAACTGAAGCCAGCCATAGAAGAGTCAAAATTTGGCTGTTTCAGCAGAAACCAGCCAAGTTTCAATCCATTTATGGGCAGGCTGGTTGTATCGATATAGATCAATTAATTGATCAACTTCAGTACAACCAGCTTGTCTATTTTCTTTTTTTTTTTTGTGTGATCATAGCCACTGGCAGCAATCATTGTATTCTGGTGGCAGGGAAACCTCCCAATGTCAGAATACAATGGCACCGCCAAGGAGATTCCCCCCTCAACAATGCAAAGCAATTTTCTTTCCTTCAACTCATGGCCAGCCATAAAGCAAGGTGACCCCAACACACGCACACTGTATCAAAGACAGAAATATAGGAACACTTGCCTAATTTTTTTTTTTTTTTTTACACATTACAGATTATGTTGTATTTTGTTAATTCTAGCGCTGCATTATTCTTGAGTTTTTTGTATATGCCATAGATTTTGTTAGGTTTGACCTATTTCAGTGTTCAGCTGCTTAATATATTTCCATAGTGATTTAACCCTGAATAATTTCTTGCTTTACACTTGCCTAATATGCCTGTTTCTGGTCTGGGTTAGCTATAGTTCTTCCATGGGGACATGTGGTCTCAGACCCTCTCTCTCTCTCCACGTTCTTCTTCTGGGGATTTCAACCCAACAACCCAGAGACAGGAAGTGCATACATAATATATCAATAGCCCAGGCATTTACAAATACAGACAGTAGAAGGCAGCAGATCCCTACATGCGTATTTACTATGGCCTGGGAGTAGGCACTGTTGTATTACAGATTTCACAGAGCCTGCTTTCTGAACTACAGAGGTGCTAAAAAGGAGGAGTCTCAAGAGGTGGAGTCAGCTCAGAAATTACTGTTTGCAGGCAGCAAGGTCCAATGAGAGTTATAGTCCTTAGAACTTTAAACTAAATCGCAGAGGAGAAGCTAAACAGCATGCAGGGAATATAGGAAGTTGATTTTACATTTTGTTATTATTTGTATTTATTTTATTAAATTTTTTTAAATCTATTTAAATTTATTTCTATTACAATGAGGCTAGCAAGCAATGTTTCCCTTGCCCTCCATTGCATCTAATCAAACACAGATTGTGCTTGATGAGCTGCATCCTTGGCTACAGCTCTAAAACTGAAATCATGATCACTTCCAGATTCATTGATCACAGAGGATTGGGGAATGGATGTTCCTTGATCTCCCCTGTATCTACAGTAGCTATCCTGGCCTTTTGCCATGGTCCAGGACTCCCTGGAGACCCAGTACAGACCAGGATGGGGGGATGGCTTCCCTTCTTACCAAAGTAAAGGTGATTGAGTGGCTGTAGATCCACCAAGATTACTTTTACTGAACAATCGCCAGCTGTAAGAAATACCAGGCTCGGGGCTGCAGCTATGAGCTTGTTGTAACTAGTGATCGACCTATATCGGTTTTTCGTTGTCGATACCGATATTTTGGCCAATGCATATCGGTATCGGCCGATATTTTTGTACATTTAAAAAATGTATATATATATATATATATATATATATATATATATATATATTTTTTTTTGACAGGTACTTTTGTGGAGGGATGTGGGGGTCTAAAAGACACCAAACCCCTCCTCTGCACTTAAAAGCAGATGCGGCTTTGATCGGGTCTTCGGCGGCCGTGCAGGCTGGTTGCCCAGGTCTTCCGGTGGGACGGGAGACCCAGGCGAGTCGCGGAAGGCGGCGGGAGGGGGGGAATGTCCCCTCCCGCTCCTTGTAATGACAGCTGATCGGCTTCTGAGCCGCATCGGTTGTCATTACAAGACAGCCGACCGTCGGCTATGGACGCCGGTACCGGGGTGATGCCTCTAGCTGCAGGAATCACTCCAGTACAGCACTTTCCGAAATATCGGTAATATCGGTCACCTCTTTGACGATAATCGGTTGATCCCTAGTTTTAACCACTTCAATCCAGCACATTTTTTTAAGTTATTGAAGAAAGCTCCAAATGTAAAAAAAAAACAAAACAAATTGATTACTATTTTTTAAATGACATTGACATGATAACGTTTCTATGAAAATGTACTGTTTAGGTTTACAACAACGTGAAATAGGGATGTGATATGGATAGATAGATAGATAGATAGATAGATAGATAGATAGATAGATAGATAGATAGATAGATAGATAGATAGATAGATAGATAGATAGATAGATAGATAGATAGATAGATAGATAGATAGATAGATAGATACAGTATTCCTGGTATACCTTGCCATTATGACCTTGTGTAACCAGCTACACCTTGATTCATCAGAGGTATTCCTAGGTCGGTATATGAAGGTCTTGTTTGGTCATACAACCTTCTTTTATTTCAGTAAGATATGAGACATCGGTGTTACAGTAAGGTTTACGTCCAGACATGATTCATTGCTTCTTTTTTTTTATGTTGTGATGCTGACTGGCATTTTATCTGCTCTCCGAGTTATTAGTCACTGACCTGCAAGTTGTAATTGTTTTCATGAACTCTTGCTATAAGGTGAAATGTGGTGAAGTGCAGTCTCTACACTAGTATTGGAGTCATAGGGAGCCACAGGGTACAAGTACAGATTATGGTACATTGAATGCACTTTCTGACCTATAGCAAAACTGTAATGTTCCCGGATTACAACTCACTGATTTATTTAATTTACTGCTTGGAATTGCTCTTTAAAGAATGTGGACAATATCAGCATGTAACTAACTTGTTGGTGGAATGTTGAAGTTTAAAAAATATATATTTCTATTTAGAGTTTCAATTATTTACATACATAGAATAACTCAAATTTTTACTAATGAAGCTTTTTACTAAACAAGTAACGAAAGTGAAAGCAATACAACCCAATTGTAGTTTGTTCCTTTATTGATTTTTAATAATCTTTGCAAGCAAGTAAAGGTGTCAGTTGTACTTGTCTGATATACAGAAAGCCACTAGACTGAGACTTCTCAAATCTGTATGTGGTACAATTAATAAAATATGAGCACTGTGTGAGTCTATGGACGCACACAGCCCGGCTTGGGAGCCTGCCCGTATGTGTGCCCCAGGCGGTCTGCTTTAGGGGCACACACAGAGGAGGAGCTGAGAGCACAGACAGGGGACCCCAGAAGAAGAGGAGCTGAGAGCCCAGACAGGGGACCCCAGAAGAGGAGGAGCTGAGAGCCCAAACAGGGGACCCCAGAAGAGGAGGAGCTGAGAGCACAGACAGGGGGCCCCAGAAGAGGAGGAGCTGAGAGCCCAGACAGGGGACGCCAGAAGAGGAGGAGCTGAGAGCCCAGACAGGGGACCCCAGAAGAGAAGAAGATGAGAGCACAGACATGGGACCCCAGAAGAGGAGGAGCTGAGAGCACAGACAGGGAACCCCAGAAGAGGAGGAGCTGAGAGCACAGACAGGGGACCCCAGAAGAGGAGGAGCTGAGAGCCCAGACAGGGAACCCCAGAAGAGGAGGAGCTGAGAGCACAGACAGGGAACCCCAGAAGAGGAGGAGCTGAGAGCACAGACAGGGGGCCCCAGAAGAGGAGGAGAAGAGCAGGTAAATACTGTATAACATGCTTCTCATTATAGAAAAAAAAAATAATATCTTTACAAGGACTTTAAATGAACTTGGAGGAAATACGCAACAGTTTCCCTTTAGGCTATCCATGATATAACATATTGTTTTTTAGGGTAGACCGCAATCTTCCAAAAATGCTTTAGCCTTATTTATATTTTAATTTTAATCTCTGTGTTGCCACTTTTAGCTGTTGTTGCTCTGTTGTTGTCATTTTTATTTGTTTTCAACCCGTGTCCGCAGGCTTTTGGGTTTGTGTCAGTGGCATCAGTTTGAGACGCTTCTGAGATAATTTAGCATTCTTCTCACAAGTCGTCCATTTGACCTGCAGTTGTCCTCCTTCAGGCCTTCCTTTGACCTGCTTCAAGCTAATTTTGTTTTCCCATAGACATGTATGGGAATGCAAAACCCTTTTCAAGTGAACAAAAAGCTCATTGACATCGTCCCTTACTCTACTCAGATATCACAAAGATGACTGGGATTAACTCTACCATATATCAAGACTGTACTGACAATAAATGGCCTAAAAGGTTGCAAAACGTTGCCTATAGGCCCAATCTTCTGAAACCTACAAAAAAACACTATTCCTGGGCTGCTAGGTTAATTAGATTTTGTCTATTCAAAAAATCATTGTAGTAGCATTGATCTTACTTTTAAGTGGTTGTAAGCCCTTACATACTGTATACCCAGTGAAGTGACTATACTCAGGTGATAGAGAGAGATTAAACAAATCATCCTGCATAAGTTGTACCTGTTTATCTACTGCGATCTCCCTTCTACATCTGTTTAATTGACATAGTCTCTTACTCTACTCAGATATCACAAAGACGACTGTGATAAACTCTGCCATGTATCAAGACTGTACTGACAATAAATGGCCTAAAAGGTTGCAAAACGTTGCCTATAGAGAGGCAAAATCTTGTGAAACCTACTCGATATACCACTATTCCCAGGCTGCTAGGTTAATTAGATTATGTCTATTCAAAAAAGCATTGTAGTAGCATTGATCTTACTTTAAAGTGGTTGTAAGCCCTTACATACTGTATACCCACTGTAGCACTGCCCCCTAGAGGACTGCTGAGAATTGTCCTTTTTGGATTCCCCTGGGTTACCCTTAGCAACTGATAGAAGACAAATAGCATTGAAAGTCCTTGGCTCAGTCAATAATCAATCTAGGAGATGTTGGTTTTATTTTGTGTTTTATTTAGAACTGGGATAGGAGAAGGGATGAGTGGGATACTCCAACTATGAACTATGCACAAATCTTTAGGACAACTAGCTGTAGTGTGCTGCTTCACCCTGCCACAGAAGTGAAGATAGATAATGTGATCCTATTTGAGTTATTCTTCAGGGTTCTAACTTGGCACCCCCTTTCTAATTTGCTGTGTACACTGACACCTGTCCACTGACTCTCCACTGGAGCGGTCCTCTTTCCTGGGCAGAACACTGGAAAACTTCCCGGTACTCACGGACACTGTTTTTCCCAAGGGTGCTCTGCCTCCAACTCCACTAGTCAGCTTTCATGGACCTCCTGGCTCAGCACCACACTCTTGGCCCACTAGGCTGACCGCCTGTGACCACCATCCACAACAGACAGTAGGAGAGACAGTCGTCACCCTCCTCCTGGAACCTGGCTTCTCGCCCAAAGATACCCTGTCACATGTGCTTTTTGGCTTTTATAACATATCCCAGGATGCACCCCAGTTTGGGCCAACCCACTGGGATAGTCATAAAAGCCTGTGTGTCACTGGCTGGGTTTCCTCCACTGTCCAGAAGGCTCCCCTATTGGATACAGTGGGGACACTCCCTCAGCCCAGATGAATCACACCCTGAGCACATGTAACAGGCCTAACTACTAATCAGGCTCCCCTGATAAGCAGATGGGAGCAGACTATTATTTACCTGCTACTTCCCTGTTAAGAGCAAACTATTCTTCCTGCCTAGCACCTATCTAGGAGGGTGCTACATCAGTGAAGTCACTATCCTCAGGTGATAGACAGAAATTAAACAAATCCTCCTACATAAGTTGTACCTGTTTATCTGCTGCCCTCTCTCCTCTACATCTGTTCAAATGTTCCGAATTTAAAAGCTTGTCTAAGAGTTCATAAAAAAATTTATTGGAGGAAAGGGTCACCCCCCCCTTTACACAGCACACAGGAACAGAGCTGAGTCTGTCAATCAGTTGAAGGTCCCTCCCCTGTCACCTTTTTAGTCTTGATGTCAGGAAAACTTGTCAGACGTAAATCATGCTGATAGCAGAAGGACAAAGCAGCAGACAGAAATTATACTTTGTATTTATTTGAGCCAAGCACACACCATAGAAGGATATGCTTTGTTCATATTTCAAGTCTGAGGTTTACAATCGCTTTAATTCTTCTTTTTTCCACCTAAAAAAGTAAAATGTTAACCATGCTTACCAGCAATATAAATATCTCCTTACATGATTGAGAGCTCCCCATCAACCAGACGTACTCCATGTCCCCCCCTAGGAGGTTACAGATGGCCTTGTTGTAAGCAATACTAAAACTGGGACCCTCAAGTTTAAATAAGGGGCCATCTCTGGACACTTTAAGTGGACCTGCAAACCTTCAATGAGTACAGCCACAGCTGCTGTCTACCATGAGCAACATTTTTATTTGTGGTAGCATCTGTTGTTTGCCTTTAAAGGGAAACATTGCACCACTTTTTGAGGATGTTGCCTGTGTATAGATGATAGCAAAGGAAGTTCCTCAGACACAGGAGCTCAACAAGAATTATGTAAGCACTGAGACTGTACTGAAGAATTCATCTTTATTTATCAAATGAATAAATTACTTCAATAAATTACTATTTACTTGTTTTTCCATTGTCTTTTCTTCATCTTCTTCCCAATAACTCTAATTTGAATTGTTATAATCTGATCCACCAAATCACTTTACTTGATAAAAGAACAGAAAAATGTTACTAACACACATTGTAAAATTCTAAAGTTATAATTTATTCCATTGCAAGTAAGTCACAAATATTTAAGTGCAAAGTTTCAGAACCACGTAGGGTTCCGTTTTCAAACCAAAGATGACAGATGTGTGCAATACCCACCCAAAAGAGTGGTTCCTTCCCAAAATAAAGTGCTTCACTGAACTATGACATAACAAACATAAATCACTAAAGTGAAAACGTAGACCTAGAGTTTAGCAAGGCTCTGCAGTTCATCTTATTACATGTACTGTAAAACCTTGGATTGCGAGTAATATGGTATACGAGCGTTTTGAACCTGATACACGAGCGATGTCTTGCAATACGAGTAGCGTTGTGCAGTTTTAATGTAAAAAAAAGTGGAATAACACTTACAATGTTAAAAACAATATCCAGCATTAAAAATTCTGGTGCTCATCTGTTTATTCATATAAAAATGATTTAACAAGGGTTGTTTCTGTTAAAAAGTCCTAATCAGGTGACACAAAGAACAAAAAGAGCAGCGCAATGTACTGTAGTAGGATCACCGTTTTAATGTAAAAAAAAAGTGCAATATCTCTCACAATGTTAAAAACAATATCCAGCATTAAAAAGTCTGGTGCTCATCCTTGTATACAGTGGGTGGCCAGAGGTCCAGGGGCGCTGGTGGCTCTCAACACTTCCTGGAGAACTCAGAGACATTTGGAGACACTCCCAGCCCGGTTTGGTGGGCGCAGTGCGTGCTCGGAGCACTCGGAAGTGATGTTAACAGTTCCCCAATGTCCCCCAAGTTCTCCAGAAAGTGCTGGGAGCTGCATGCACCCCCGGACCTCTGGCCACATACTGTATACACAAGTGGCTTTACACGAATGAGCCCCAGACTCCTTAAAGCTGGATATTGTTTTTAACATTGTGAGAGATATTGCACTTTTTTTTACATTAAAACTGTGATCATACTACAGTACACTTAGATCGCGCTGCTCTTTTTGTTCTTTGTGTCACCTGATTAGGACTTTTTAATAGAAACAACCCCTTTTAAATAATTTTTATATGAATAAATGATTGTGGAACGAATCATCTGAGTTTCCATTATTTCCTATGGGGAAATTCGCTTTGATATAAGAGTGCTTTGGATTACACACACATTTTTGGAACAAATTATTCTCGCAATCCAAGGTTTTATCGTGCTTTGCCATAAACTGTACAAAGACTTTCAGTTGGGGAGGCAGATTCCGAAACTGAAGGGTTTTTGGGCCATTCCATGAAAGCTTACAATAGATTTAGGCTGAATTCATCGCTTTGATCTTCTGGTATATCGTTTTCTTAATCCTCAGTGGAAGGAACTGTTAAATCTCTTAACCAGGTTACCTTTACCAGAGTGAACTAGCCTGATTCTCTGTTAAAGAGGAAGTAAACCCTCCTCGGGAAGTTGTACCTATAGGTAAGCCTATATTAAGGCTTACCTATAGGTACTGTAAATATCTCCTAAACATGTACCGTTTAGGAGATATTTACCTTTAATGCAGCCAGTGACGTCACTGGCGCATGCGCTCTGAAGGAACGGCTGATCGTGCCGTTCCTTCAGAGCCCCGTGCCGTGACCGTCGGCTCCCGCGCGCGTGCGCGGGAGTGACGTCACCGCGGCTCCGGCCAATCAGATGGCCGGATGCCGCGATCCCGGAAGACGGGCGACTGAACATGTCGCTCGTCATACAGGTGAGTGAGCGGCACGGCGGGGGCTCGTTCTAAGGTAAGTATTTCATAATGAGCTAATATGCGATGCATACTAGCTCATTATGTGTTTCTCTTGCAGGATGTAAAAAAAAAAAAAAATTTTTAAACGGGTTTACAACCTCTTTAAGTTGCAAAAGTAAGAATCTTTCTGCCAAATGTCTCCCTTGGAACACCTACACTTTTATAAATACCAATTTGAGCTTGAAAATTATGGTAGTTTACTGATTTTTGGTTACTGTAAAAAATAGTCCATAATCAGTTAATAGACTACATATTATGGTAGTTTTTTATTTTTAAAAGACACAAAAAGGATGTTCTAGTACAAAGCATGATGAAGCTATTTACAAATATAAATGTTTTATTTTGTGTTTTTTTATAATGTGGTGCTACAAAAATAAACAATATAGGAGTGTTGGAAAAAAATAAAAAATGATATGAACACTAAAAAATAACATATAAAGAAAGAAGGGAAGGAGGAATTTAATAACAAAAACGTATTGGGGTTATTAAGCTTTAATAAAGGGTTAACCTATCTTTACAATTTCAGATTTGCTGGATCTGTGTGAGGTTTTGCTATCCTGATTTGCATAAAAGCATTACTTATGAATGAAAGTTGCAAAATGTTTGCATCCTTTACTCTTACAGAAGACATGACAGCTGAGACCCACTGATCACGCTAGGAGGGCTGCTGTCAGCGTAATCAGCTGTCACTTTGACAGTAGGGTCCTGCTCAGTGACAAAGGAGTAGAGATAAGCTTGGGGCATCGTCTGAACTCATCTCTACCTGAACTCTCAACATGTGTTCATTTTTTACTCCAATGAGCTACAGTCTGGGTCATTCCTGCCACACAATCTGCCTATTTGTTTACTGGAACTGCAGGGTGGGAATGACCTGCCTGCAGCTCACTGAATTAAAAAATGCTACTTCAGAGTTTAAATAGTAATTCATTTATTGTAAGCTTGAGCTCATCTCTACTCAGGTGTGCTGAGATACTGACAGTGTACCTGCTAAATCAAAGTGGACCAACTGTCAATGGACATAGAGTTGAGCTGATTACACTGAGATAATGGCTCTGTTGGACTCCACTGTTTGTCAGTAGGATCCTCTGGAGCAGTGGTTCTCAAATCCGGTCCTCGGGACCCACCAACAGGCCAGGTTTGCAAGATAACTAAATTACATCACAGGTGATCTCATTTGCTTCTCAGTGATTGCAGTATTCTAGTCTGCATCCCCCAAGGTAATACTTAAAATCTGGCCTGTTAGTGGGTCCCGAGGACCGGATTTGAGAACCACTGCTCTGGAGCATCCCCACCACAGCGGGAGCCTCTCTTCCATCTTCCAAGGCTATGTCCTGCCTCCAGGATCTGGGGGCTAGCCTCTGAGACTCTACTCAAAGAGCCCATTGTGTACCCTAAGCTACCAGTGTTGTCTCCACAGATATTACATTTTAAGTCCACTTTAAAATAAAACATGACAAATACATTGCCCAGTGCATCTACAGTGATCACCTCTTATCCAGCAAATTCTACTAACGGCTTATCATTACTTCCTGCAGCCACTGGACACCATTAAACCCAATAACTGTGAGCCAAGGTGCCATGAAGTCTCCCTCTGGGTTCACAGTACTGCTGTAACCTGGAGTTGGGCCCAAATGTTTACTGTTGAGAAGGTATATGCAAAAGGAAAAAGTATACAGTATATGCTAGGATGCATGTGTGTAATGGTTCTCCTTCTCACTTCACCTATGCCATTTGCATTGGAAGAGAGGAAGGACCAGGAGTTTTGGGGTCCAGCCCAAGGCAATACTAAATTCCCTTTGAAACCTTTACTGTTTCCTCTATCTGAGGTCCCCAATTATCCACATTAAAAAGTAATAAGCTCAGAATTCAGCAGATACACCAAATTCAGTGTACATATCAAGGAACAACAGAGCAAATATTTCCTTGGGGCTTTCAGATTTCCTAGTCCCTTTGAGTTCACACCCGTGCCACCTATCTAGTCACAATTCTAATAAGCCTTCCAGGTGCTCATAGCTCCTCAAAGATTAATTAGTATGTTTTATCACCATATTTGACAGCGATGTAGACCCAGCTGTGAAACGGACCAGTCATCTCATTCTTACCGGCGGTGTTGATTTTCTTTGTTCTACAGTTTGAGGAAACTAGATTCCGCCG
This sequence comes from Pelophylax lessonae, assembly GCF_965119305.1. Lineage (NCBI taxonomy): Eukaryota > Metazoa > Chordata > Amphibia > Anura > Ranidae > Pelophylax > Pelophylax lessonae. Next base: position 116,925,619 of record NC_138772.1, read on the forward strand.
CTGCTGCTGAAGGGATGACAGAGATGAACACAGTTCAGATCACTGGGGAAGAGCTTATCATGTTTAATGCAATCTAAAGTGTATGACATTTTACTTAGACACCTATGCCTTACACTTATTGCTATGCAAAACATAGGACCGTAGTGACAGCTGAAGAAAAGGTAAAGGGACAAGAGGTAGGGACTCTGGAAGAAAGCAATAATGTGCAATGCATCTTAGATTTAATGTTAGCTGTCTTAAAGAAACACTGGCCCTGCTTTGTGTCAGGTGTAAATTCATGGTGTAGTAATAGTCCTAGATAGACTATTATAAGTATAATGTACAGTATGTATCAAAAATAAAGCAATTTTCAACAAAAGATCAATTTTCTTAGTAGCATGAGATTAATATTAAACAAAGAATTAAAGCGATATTAAACCTAAAACGAAATATTTAGCAGTTTACCAATCCTTAGATGTTGTAGCTGCATTCGTTTTCTTTCTTTAGGCTTTTTTCCCCTATGTTTTCACCTGGTGATCTGGCCAGTAACACTTCTATTATATAGGAGTACCACCACTATGGATGAAGGAACACCAGGGAGCACAGCAGACAGCAGCATTAAGTTATTCACTTTAACCGGTTGCCGACCGCCACACGACTATATACTGCGGCGGTCAGCCCTGGCCAGGCAGAGTGACGTATGGATACGTCACTCGCCTGTCACTGACTTGCGAGCCAATTGCGGGCGGGCGCGCGCCAGCCGCAGCTCGTTCACAGACACGTCAGTGCGTGTGACCGGCAGACTCGATGTCCGCCGGTCACACTACGATCGCTCCTGTGAAGGGAGAAAGGCGGAGCGGCTTATGTAAACAAGCCGCCCGTCATTCTCCCTGTGTAAAAATGAAGATCAGACGGTTCTACTATGTAGAACCGTTGATCTTTGTTTTTACACCAATAGCAATGTCCCTGCACAGTTAGAAGCACGCCCCTAGGACACACTTAACCCCTCCCTGTCCAATAAAGTTAACCCCTTCCCTGCCAGTGTCATTTTTGCAGTAACAGTGCATATATATAGCACTGATTACTGCAGTAATGTCACTGGTACCCCCAAAAGTGTCAAAAATGTCAGTCAAGGGTCCGATCTGTCCGCCGCAATGTCGCAGTACCGAAAAAAAATTGCAGATCGCCGCCATTACGCGTTAAAAAAAAAAAACACCAAAAATGACAAAAATCTTTCCCTTTGTTAGTAAACGTGATAACTTTTGCGCAAACCAATCAAAATACGCTTTTTGCGATTTTTTTTACCAAACATATTTAGCATAAAACAAATTGGCCGAAAATGTTAAAAAATTTTGATTTTTACATTTTTTTTGGGGGGAAATTCATATAAAAAAATGTGAAAAATATTGTTATTTTTGCAAAATTGACGCTCTTTTTTTGTTTATAGCGCATGATCAAAAAATCGCACAGGTGATCAAATACCAGCAAAAGAAAGCTCTGTTTATGGAAAAAAAAGGACATCAAATTTGTTTAGGTACAGCGTCGCACGACCGCGCAATTGTCCGTTAAAGTCACGCAGTAAAAAATCGCAAAAAAAACCCTGGTCTTTTAGCAGCCAAATCCTCCGGGGCTTAAGTGGTTAAAGAGGAAGTAAACCCTCCTCTGCAAGTTGTACATATAGGTAAGCCTATGATAAGGCTTACCTATAGGTACTGTAAATACCTCCTAAGCATGTACCGTTTAGGAGATATTTACCTTAAATGCAGCCAGTGGCATCACTGGCGCATGCGCTCTGAAGGAACGGCTGCTGGTGCCGTTCCTTCAGAGCCCTGTGCCATGACCATCGGCTCCCGCGCGCATGCACGGGAGTGATGTAATCGCGGGTCCAGCCAATCAGATGGCCGGATGCTGCGTACCCGGAAGAAGGGTGACAGAACATGTCACCCATGGGAGAGGTGAGCAGTCGGCGCTTCGGGGCTTCGTTCTAAGGTAAGTATTTCGTAATGAGCTAGTATGCGATGCATACTAGCTCATTATGTGTTTGTCTTTCAGGTGTACTTTTTAAAAAAAAAAAAAATTCTGAGGTTTACAACCTCTTTAAGGTCAACACAGAGGACAAATGGGCACTCTTTACATCGGGAGGAGAAGAGATTTCATCTCCAAATACTGAAAGGTTTCTTTTTCCCTCAAGAGCTGGTTCTGGCTAGCTCAGTAAATTTCTTTAAAAAAGGCCTGAATTCTTTCCTAAATCTACATTATATAACTGTATATTAACATTTATAGGAAAGGTTGATCCAGGGAATATTCAATTGCCTCTTGGGGGAATCAGGAAGGAGTGTTTTTCCCCGCTGGAGCAATCAGGATCATGCTTTGCTGGGGTTTCTTGCCTTCCCCTGGATCAACTCTTGATATAGAATTGTGTATATAGGATTGTATAATTTTTTTTTCTTTTTATTGGTTGTACTAGATGGACTTGTGTCTTTTTTCATTCAGACTATCTAACACCTCAAGCTAGTTTTTCTGTTCCTCAAACCATTCTTGAATTCATCAGACCAGGCTTCCTACTTCAATTGCTCCATGGCCCAGTTCTGATGCTCACGTGGCCATTGCAGATGCTTTTGGCTGTAGACATGGGTCAGCATGGGCACCCTGAGCAGTCTGCAGCTACGCAGCCGCAATGGCACAAACTGGCATGCACTGTGTGTTCTAACACTTTTCTATAGCAGGTTCAGTTTTGGAGATGCTCTAACTCGTCGTCTAGCCATTACAATTTGGCCCTTGTCAAAATTGCTCAAATCCTTAGGCTTGGCCATTTTTTCTGTTTTCAACAGATCAACTTCAGGAACAACATGTTTACTAACTGCCTTATATATCCCACCCACTTTCAGATATCATTGTAAAGAGATAATTAATGGTATTCGCTTTACCTGCAAGTGATCATAATGTTATAGCTATTTGGTGTAAATTCTTCAGAAAAATAAATACAATAAAAAAATATATTTTTTCAATTTCTTTTTTAGTTAGGTAAATATGAAATACTGCATATGTATAGTTCATATTTACCTATTCTAGCCAGCAGGTGCAGCACTAATATACTTTCACATGTTTAACAGGGCAATATTACCTGTTGAGCTGAAAAAAAGTCTGTTTCTAGAGTTCAGTATCGGATGCCCAGATTCCACAAACAGATAAACTGCTCCCCTATACATACTTTCAATTAAAGTAAACTTAAATCTAATCACTAAAATAACATATAATCCTAATAAAGTTTCTGTCATTTGAATCTTTTTGCATCTACAGCTTTCATTAATATAATTCTTGGTGATCTTGACATGAAGTTTCAGGCATTTCCTGTTATAGGGAAGCAACTCTCTGTCCCTCTCCTACAGTAAGCCGGACCTTCAGGGGCTTTGTGTTTAGGTTTATGTGATGTAGGTAATGAGAAAGATGAAGCCGCTCAGGTGTGTCAGTCCGACCTGGTGCTGGCAAGACCCGCCATCCGGATGAATGCAAAAGAAAAGTGTTGGAACCGCACCCAGGTAGATGAAACCAATTAAAGTACTTTATTCTTTAAATCAAAATATGAACAGACAGTGCAGGGAACAGGTAATCCAGGTTAACGCGTTTCACGGCGCACACAGCCGCTTACTCATAACCATAGTGGTGGATCACGGAAATCGGTTTGATATACAATTTTTAATTGATGATTGATTGCAGATTTGTATCATCAACATGATGTTTCTCGATTGAACAACCGACACAGCCGTGATTCAGCACCTGGGATTATTCAAACATACATAGAAAATGCTCCATACGGAACAAAACATACATAACAATGAACATGAAAGATTTGAAGTAGAAAAAGCGTGTGACATGAATAATACTAAATAAAACAATAAAATCATGTTATGTCAGGGAAAAAGAATCCAAATCGACATGATACAGAGGAAAAAGAAATTTATATAACAAAATATAAATATCAAAACCAAATATACATGAATACATTGTAATTATGTTGATTTCCTCTGTTATCATATATAGATGTTGAGTCTCCAGACGTGGCTACAGACAAAAATTATTGAATAGAAAATATATAAATGATTAAATAATGTTAGGAAAAAATCTTGTTAGGAATGTAAACAATTTAATTTAAATAATTCAGTTTGTTCCTACATAAATACCAAAAAAACTGTTTTTCGGATGTGCATGTATAAAATATATACGGAAAGTGCACAATGTATGCTTTGTATACAAGGAAATCAAAAATGCAACATAGTAGCATACAAGCACATATCCGTAAAAGATCAAATGCAACGTAGTTACATATAGGCACATATCTGCAGTTGCATGAGTAAAAAATATATAAAAATGAAAGAAAAAAATTGTAACATATACGTGTATGCAAAAAATAAGTTTTTTTATATGTATAAAATGAGAAGTGTTTTATACGGGAAAGTGCATATGCATGTGAAGGTGTACATCTATCAAAACCTGAAAAGTGATATGACGTAAGAATAAATGTGATGTAAAATTGTTCAAATTGGCAGAAAAAAGTTGTATAATGTAATTAATGAATAAATAGAAATAATAATAATTATAAAAAACAATATTTATGCCAACTGAAAAAGGTATCAATAAAGTGACCAATGTGAAAAATGAATGTGAAATAAAAACGTAAATAGTGATAAACGACAATACATGATATAGAAAAAATTGACCAATGAAAATTGACCAATAAAAACCAAATGTGGTGCAACTAAATTAATGAAAAAGATGTGAAAGTTTTGTTGTGTATAATAATTCAAGTATGATGGTCAAAAAATATTATATGGTAGAAATCTAAGTGTGGTGGTAAGAAATATATACGTATGCACGAAAAAAGATAAAAATAAAGATAAAAATAAAATTGAAATATTAATGGGCATGTCTGGAGACGCAAGATCAAAGTCGGGATGGATATGTCCCATGTTCACAATGTACATATACCCGTTGGACAAGAAGTAATAATCAAAAGATCCATGAATTATTACAAACAAAAGTAATGATATTTGCATATACTACACTGATAAAGAACAAAAATGTTCATCGAAGGCAAAGGCAAAAAATGAAATTATAACTAAATAAATAATTGTTTAATGCCAACGAAACAACAAGTTTATGGAACCAAAAACCAACGGGAAAAAGTTGAATGGAGGACCCTCATAGCTGTAATGAGAAGAAATAACCCAAATAATCAGTGACCGTATATAATTGTCTGAATGTAAATTGTGAGTATAACGATATGGTCACTTGTTATGCAAAACTCCCAAGCGAAGACACTGTCATTGAATGAAATAAATGAATATGTGTGTTCGCTATTGTAACAAAGACTTGGCATGTCCATATATAGAAGTAGAGCTCAGACTGGAAGAGGGGAAAATGGTAAACTCCAAGCAGAAAATTAGTGAATATATGGTAAAACATCAATGGAGGGGAGTCACTCATAAAAATGAGTGACATCCCATTCCCCTATACATACTTTCAATTAAAGTAAACTTAAATCTAATCACTAAAATAACATATAATCCTAATAAAGTTTCTGTCATTTGAATCTTTTTGCATCTACAGCTTTCATTAATATAATTCTTGGTGATCTTGACATGAAGTTTCAGGCATTTCCTGTTATAGGGAAGCAACTCTCTGTCCCTCTCCTACAGTAAGCCGGACCTTCAGGGGCTTTGTGTTTAGGTTTATGTGATGTAGCCAAGCTGGGACTACTATATATATATATATATATATATATATATACAGTATATATGTCATAAATATAAATATTCAAGTTATCATTATAATGCAGCCAGAGTGCTCCTTTAAGGCTTTTACAAGACGGGTCGGCTTTCCCCCGGGAATGGACAAACTGGATAGTAGGAGACGTAGTTTGGATCTGAAGGCAGACTGTTACGTGGATGGCAGGAGGGACTATACTCCCAGGGAGCCACAGGAGAGAGAGAGGATCATGGGAGAGCTGATATACCTCCCTGCTGGGCCAAGCGGTCGCTCTCTTGCTTAGGGGACTCGTGGAGGATGGATCGGTCAGAGAGGTGCCAGAGGACACTGATGGTGTCGGAGGCCACAGAGTGTGGCTTAGAAGAGCAGAGCCCATCCTTAGCGGTGTGGATGCTACTAGTCACAGGGTGGTGATAGATCCAGTGGAGCCGAGTACAGAGTGGGTGAAGCTGAACTGACTGACCGGGACAGCGAGAGCCGAACATCCCCAGTGACGCAGGAGCGTGGGGGAAACACATTGCCTGGGTGACCGGATAATCACAAGTGGACACTGCTGTGTGAGAAAGTGCCTGGTGACATCCTAAATTGCAAATATAAACCTACACCCATTATACACTGACTGCAGATAGGATTTCATGTACACCATTACTTTGGGAATACAAATATCACGCTGAAGAGTGATAAGAGCTCCAACTGCCGGAGAAGATTCCGCAAGGCCTTGCTAGGGCAGGAACTTTAGTACTTACTGTCTTAAAGGGGACCTGTTAGAATAATGTTAGATCCTTATTAAGGGAAGACGAGATTTTGCTAATTCTGATTTTAGAAGAGGTTCAGCCAGTGTTCAAGGTTAATACTGTATATATATTACAATAGCTTTGACAGTTAGAGCTGATAATACAGCCAGTTAACATTATTCATTGAATATAATACTTTGTTTGCTGAACATTTATCTCCACAGTGTCGGTCTCTTGAGCCCCATTGTGATTAGTGGGGTTTAACTGATTGACACTGCTACTGTATATTTGTTATTACTGTATCCTATTCGTTATCAATAAGTTTGATTGATTACCTTTTCTTCAGTAAATAATAATGTAGCAGGTTTTCCAGGCCTGTGGCCTGATGTGGGTCTGCCAGTGTTACCGGTTACCTTTCCAGCCCATGTGAGCTGTGACCCTGGGTGTGAGAACTGAGACATGGACGACTCCGGCATCTTGGTTTTCTGGTTTTATTGTATTTAAGGGGGTGGGAGAAGGGAATGAGTGGGATAGTCCTTTAGGCTTTACTAATTACACTTGTGACTTGATCCTTAAAATATGACCGTTGGGGCTTCCTTGACGCCAGCCGACGACAGCCAATGCTCACTAACACTGAGAACACTCTGTAGCTTGATAGAAGTGCTGGATCTTCGACAATAAGTCCAGAAGACCCAAGACTGTGAATTGCAGAATTACTGACACTGCTGTACAGCAAAGTCACTAAATACTCCCCTCCAGCCTTGCACTGGCTGAGGTAGTACGTTGTAGGATTCTGTAAAGCTGCAACTGTTAACTGACACACTCTGTACAATTCAGGGCCCAACTGCAGGTGCCCCCTTTAACCTTGAATTCTTCAGAGTCCTCAACCTAGGTACCCCCTTTCAGCTAGCTAGCACTGGATCCCAGAACCTCTTCCAGAGTTGTCTCCTCTGACTCTGGCAGACCCCCAGGGGCAACCCGCAGTACTCACGACCTGTGTAGGCTTTTCTGGAACTGGACCCCTCTCACGCTCCGCAGGCTCTCGGCACACCGGATCCCCTCGGTTCAGCTCAGCACTCTCTGGATTCACAGGCGACACCCAGAGACATCCACCTTCCTCAGACAGGATGAGAGACAGCCGTACTCTCCCTCCTGGCACTCTGCTCCCGCCAAAGACACCCTGTCACGCACTTCCCCCAAACTTATACCCACTCCCAGAATCCTTTGCAGCATAATCTGCCTTCTGGGGTAGTTACAAGCTTGGATGTGTCCCCTGATTGGGCTTCCCACACTGCCCTATGAGAAGCCTCTCACAGGAGCCAGTGGGGATACTTCTTCCCTCAGCAGGCACATCTGGAAGCCCCGACACCCTAACTAAATAAATGACAGCCCTGCTGTTAGGCAGACAAAGCCCACTATACATTTACCTAGCACCTACCTGTAGGGTGCTAAAATAAGATTCGTATCTCTATTGTGTCAGTGTGTTTTTGGAGATTACCACTGAAATGTCGGAACCTAAAGTGCCTAGTGGTTTGGATAATTCTCAGGGTCAGGTGAGTGCAGAGGAACTTCCACTAACCAGCAGCCCTCAAGGGGGCTGTGCTACAGTATCAATAAAATGTATGACTTTTTTATATTTGAACATTCCATGATCCAGAATATCTATTACTATTATCCTATTGGAAGTGAGCTGGCAGAAGCTTGAGTCAGGCACTGGAGAACCACAGTCTGTTTGGTTGGGATTTGGGGATTGAGCACTTCCCTTGGATTTTATGCTTCGTGGGTGACCTGGAAGAACCCTGTATGAAATGATTATTTGTAAAATAAGGATTTCATATACAGTACATAGAAAGAAAAAGATACAAACCTCAGTTTTAACATAAACAAAAGATTAAAACTTGACCTAAAACCATGATAGTTTCCTTTTACATCAATACATGTCTTCAACCCGACAAAGGTGAAGGAGGTGAACCAAACAGAAGCCATATTTTTTCAAGGCCTTCAGAGCATTCTCCTACTCACAATTCCCACCGTACAAATATTGTTTCTGTGGAGTGCGTCTGCTTTGGAGCATGACCTATTTCTCTCCTGTGTTTTTGTGTTTTTGCTGAAAGACCCGCCATCCTGTATAGACATCAGTCAACATTACTAATTCACACCTTTCCCACACATCCATGATGCACTGTGTATACATATTGCCTGTTATCATTCAAATGACAGTGATTTCCATTGTATGAAACACAGGTGACAGGGCATGTACACTTATCAACATTTCCGCCTAATTTTCACTTTACCAGAGTATGTAGTGACAGAGGAATTCGATTTGTTTTGCTGTTTGTAAAGCCATATATTTTGGGACTAGATGAACAAATAGTGTAACCTATCTAAGAAATACTTGCAGTAATTGGGCTTTAGCCTGGGTTCACACTAGATGCGATGCAAATTCACAGCCAATTTGCTAAGGATTCGGCACCAAATCTAAATCAAAACTGCCCATGCGAACCGATCGCGGAATGTATATTAATTAAATGAAAGCCCGCAATCCTTTTGCAAAATGCAGTGCAAACCGATTCTGGTGCGGAAAAAAAAAAGGGCCCTGCACCAGTTTGGTACGAAAGTGGGGCAATATGAGCCATACAAATCTATGGCTCAAATCTCACCCTAGAGACACCGCATGTAATTCACTCAGGAATGTGCTGCGATTTCTGTGTGAATTACATGCGGTGTCTCACCCAGTACCAGTGTGAACCCAGGCTTAAGGAGATAGAGATCACATTAGCAGTAACATCTATTTTAGAAATCTGTGAATTAAAACCATAAAATGCCCACAGAATATTACCATACACAACCAGAGTGATTAAAGTATATCTAAACCCAAAATCAAAAATCCAATAAATTGCAGCTTTCTAGAGCTAATATGTGGTGGGTGACTACAACACTCACCCACTATACTGTATCTATGGAGGAACAAAGTTGTCAACGTAGGCTGCTCTCCTGATTTGGACCACAATCACCTCTTCCTCTCCTCATCATGGGGGGGGGGATTGTGCAGTTCACTGAAGACAGCTGAGAAAGCTGATAACATTATTTGTGATTTTAGTTCGGTACACAGGAAGTTAAAAGGCCAATGGGACTCCGAATCCCCAGGTGCTAACACAACTCCTGTAGAGGAGGAGTGGGAGAGTTCTAGGTGCGAGGTGTCCCCCACCTCTGGTGCCCCTCTCCATTAACCCCTAGTCCCATTCTGTTCAGCTCTTCCCCACGCTTTCATTGCCCCCTTCGCTCCCTTCCTCCCCTTCCCTTCATTGTCCTTTTATCCCCCCCCCCCCCTGTTTTTTTTTTCTTTCAGTTTTTTTTTCTCTCCCCAATTTACCGCTACTCTTTCCTCTCTTGATATTTCTCCATCTTGTCGTTCTCTCTCTATACCTCCTTTTTCATTTTTGTTACCATGTCTCTGTCATCTGTCCCCACCTCTCTACCCTTTCTTGCTGATACTCCCTTCCCCCAGCCACCTGAACCCTCCTGTGCAGTTTAGCAGGTAAAGTCCTAAATAATTAAATTCGGCGGGGGCCTTAACTTTAAATATTTGTGGCTTATCTACTTGCCGACCACATAATGCTGTTATACAGCAGAAAAGTGGCACTCCCAGTGCCGGGACAAGGCCATCCAGCACCCAGGGCAAATATGCTAAACTGCGCCCTCCCCTTCCCTTAGGGTTAGGGTAAGGGGTAAGGGCGCCCACATCCCTGCAATAAACCATTGCACCCAGGGCAGCCCACCCCTTATCCCCGCCCTGGGCACTCCTGTGCCGGATCACGTACCTAGTACGTGATCTGTCACTTCCGAGTAGGGGGCATGCACCCCTACCCAGACACAGCACAAGCCGATCAGTGGGTGACGGCCAATGGATGACTGCTTGCACCCTGATCGGCGAGGAGAAAGAACAGAGCTCTGTTCTGTCAGCGGTGACCTGCTGGAGCTGATCAGTGGGTACCGGGGACTCAATGTTCGCTGCCACCCGCCGATCATTCGGTCAGAGGCAAAACGGCAGTCTGCCTATGTAAACAAGGCAGATTGCCATTCTGTCAGTAGGGAAGGCATTGATCCTGTGTTTCTGCAAAGCAGAAACATGGATCTATGCCTTCCCCTAGTAAAGGCACGTCCCCCACAGTACAAAAACACAGGTTAGGCACACAGGTAACTCTTTGATAGCTCCTGATGTTAACCCCTTCCCAGTCAATGTCATTAGTACAGTAACAGTGCATATTTTTAGCACTGATCCCTGTTTTAGTGTCACTTTTCCCCAAAGTACTGTTGATAACTGTATGTTTGACCATTATAGCCTGAACAAGCATATTGCACATTCAGTGTGTCTGACATAATCTCATGTTCTTCTTGTGTCTTTGTAGGTTTCCTATAAATACTTTGATTTCCTCCTACAGTTCTAACATGCTGGAAGCTGAACAGCTCCTGCCCACATAATCCCTACAGTATGCAGCCCCGGGGGGGGTGAATGCTTCTGTGACCTCTGTAAAGTTCTGTGTAATTTGTTGACATTATGGACATGGCAAAAAAGAGTAATGCTGGCAATAAACAGTTAAGTTTTATCATTCAGCTAGAGGGCTGAACAAAAAAACAAAAAACAGTTTCTTCCATCCACACAAGAGGTCTTCCGGGACAAGCGCTGATTGGCTGCAGCCGCTGCGCAAGGAAAATTTCTAGGATATCGCTTTGACATAAGTCACTCAAATGATCTGCTTTTGTTGAGCAGGGACGGCCACACATTGATTGAAATTCAGCCGATTCCTGCTGAACCGGCCACATTTTGATCAGTGTATAGCCCGCTTTAGTTCAGGTAGAAGTGTCCATTCACACTAGTCCGAATTGTCAGGCGACTTGGTCAGCAGAGAGAGAGAGAGTTACAGTAAAAGGGGTGCCGTGTAGAACCCTGAAGAATAGGGATAAAGGGGGTGCCTAGTTGGGCCCTGAAGAGCGATTCACAGAGCAATACAAGTTAATTAAATTCTTCTTCACTACTAGTGACAAGGTGAAGCAGCGGCCTTGCCGCACTCAGCTATATCTAGACGTCCCAGCAAATTGTGCATAGTTCATTTAAGTTGGAGTATCCCACTCATCTCTTCTCCTATCCAAGTTCTCAAATAAAACTACAAAAACCAAAACCCCTAGACTGTTTCTTGACTGAGCCAAGCACTTTAAAGATGCTAAACTGTCGTGTTGTTGCTATGGGTAACCCAGGGGAACCTGTAACTAGCAGCTCCCAAGGGAGTAGTGCTACACACCCTTTTTAGCAAACTATGCAATGAAATAACAGGGATTTTTGGTTCACGCGTATTGCAATACATGTTTAAGCTGGCCAACTGCATCAAACTAATCCCTCTTATGGCCTGCTGTTCTACACTGTTTTGCCACTGCAAATGCTACAGTGGACACCATGCCAACATTAAAATTCAGGGGAACAGAGGGTGCAGCAGCAGTTGTAACAGGCGTTGAGAATGCCCATAGCAGAACTGCTCAGTCCCCTTTTAGCAGCCATATACTAACAATACTTTGAGTACAGAATGAGTTGCATGAGGGCCAGAAACATTAAAGCGGAGTTCCGGGCACAAAAACGATTTTTTTTTTTTTGTGCCCCTCCGCTAGGTAGAGCTCACCTGAAAAGGAATTGGATAGTTATTTTTATTTTTTTTGTTTACTCACCTTTTTATTGAAGATTGTAAATACTCATCTCTGACTGCTTCCTCCCTCGGAGCCGCGGCTCACCCCGTCACTTCCTGCCTCACGATGATTCCTGGGAGCTAAACGTCATAGCTCCCAGGAATCAATGCGACGGCACCGACCCCGCTCGTCATTTCCGGGCGACGCCGCCCAGAAGCTGTTTAGGAATGCGGCGCCGCACTGGAAGTGACGAGAGGGGCCGGTGCAGTGCATTCTGGGACACGAAGACGCGGAAGAAGACACAGAAGAGGACCGCGCCAGCTTCAGCTGCCCACAACAGAGATGGAAACGCTGTGGAAGAAATTTTCTAAGTAAGTATTTCTTCTAAAAGGTAAGTGCGAACCGGGACAGATCAGAGGCTAGCCATTGTGGAATGTGCTAGCCCTGACTGTCCCGGGGGTATGTTCAGCAAAAAATCATTTCTGTGCCCCGAACTCCCCTTTAAAAATAAAATTAATAAAACTTGCATGACAAAGCATCAGGTTCTCATAACTACAGGACCCTCAAAGTACATTCCCTCCCCTGTCAATCCATTCGCTTGCCAGTGAGAGGAGAAATACTCGGTACCTCTGAATATATGAATACCATTTGATTCCCCTTTCTGCAGCATCATTGTGTGAAATGGTGAGTTAGAGCCTTGATAGGTCTGTGTAAGCTTAGACTACATTGGAGCTTACATGGGTCTTTATATCTTTGCTCTGATGGGTAAACAGAATTGTCAAGTTGGGGGGGGGGGGGGGGGGTGACAATTAGGGGAATCCATTGCATGGTCAAAGCACAGGTTAAAAGGCAACATCTCAGGAAATTTCACGGGCTGATACACCCATTCCAACCTCCCATCCTACACTGTGCAGAATCCATAACACACCTAAGCAGTTATTTGCTACTCATTTCTACAATAAGCACCCTTCTAATCTGTGTAATCCCTTTCGGAAGTATAAACAAGTGTGACAACATTTAAAAAGCAATATTCCTCCCACCAGCCATCCTCTGACGCACTTCGGCAGCAGAGTATAAAGTCATCATAAGTGTTTGACTTATTAGGGAGAAATTCCTGCTGACTTGTACCATGCTGAGGAGATCTGCGCATTCTACTGACTAATAACTGAACACTTCAAAGATTTTTAAATCAACCTTTCATCTTTTTTTTTATTTCTGATTTCTTTTCTTCCCTTTTTCCTCCCCCCTCATTTTTCTTTTAATTTCTTTACCTTTCTTTACTTCCCTATTTCTTTTTTTCTTTACTTTTTTTTTTCTTCCTTTTTGTTCTTTTATGGTGCCAATGTGTTTCTCAGTTCTGTTTCTTTTGGCCATTCACATCACTGCTGCACTTTCTGATATTAAAGAGCTTGTAAACCCACCTTTATAGCTTAGCCTATAATAGGGCTTACCTATAGGTACTGTAAATATCTCCTTTCCTGACAGACTCCATGGCAGCATACGTATCGGGTTTGGCCCCGCCTCCAAACCTACCCATAGGACCTCACTCCCATAAATCTTTGCTCCTGTTCAGCACACGTGTTCTTTTTTTGTCCTCCAAAGGATTACCTGATATCCTACCTGAAGATAGATTCCGGGTGATGGATGGCTCTACCAGTCGGGTATGGAGCTCTCCAATAAGCCCCAGCTGCTGCGGGGTATGGAGTAGGGGCGAAGATGTATGCAGCCTTGGCCAAAAAGCCCAGCTGCTGCGGGTGGCCGGTACCCTAAGAATGAGATAAGTCCGGTGTGTGCATCCATCCCTGGTGATCTGCGGTCCGTGAGTACAAAGTCCTCCATGGCAGCTATTTTGTTTATATTATTGCTTGCTCGTGCCTTTATGTCTTACCTGGTTTTTCTCCTGCCTTCCCTGGTGGCTAGTGGTCCGGGGCCGGTCAGCGATTCACTTCCTGACCGGCCTCCGGTGCGCGCTACTGCGCATGTGCGGCGCCTCGGGAACAAGGCTTGGTTCTCGCGCATGCGCAGTGTAAGCACGGCGCATGCGCAGTAAGCTGGCGTCGGTGGCGATCGCTGATGACGTCACCAGGCGCCATATTTAAACCCCAGAGCTGTCAGCAGTGTTGTGTTTGTACACACTGCTGATACTGGGTGTTACACATACGAAAATCGTTCGTTTTTGTGGTCATTTTGCTGTGCGCTGCCGCTCTGCCTGCTAACCTTGGTTCCTGGTGAGTACTGGCCCCAGTTTGGGAGCAACCCCCCCCCCCCCCGCTTTGCTGGTTTTTTCTGACATGCTGTCCGGCTCATTCTTGTAGGTCAACATCAGAATGGAAGCTACTTTGCCCTCCGGTGGTCAGCCCGCCCCTAACAGGTATTTGGGGCTTCTTGGTGGGGTTGTGGGTTATAGGGGGTGGGGGTAGGAACTCAAGTGTTCCTAGCTTCCTGTCTGTGTTTTCTGTTTTTTCTCTTGTTCACAGCCCTCCTCGTTCAGAGACTAGGCACTCTTCTCAAAGAAGTGAAAGGCGCTCAAGCTCTCGCCACCGGCACTCTACTGGAAAGTCCCGTTCGGGCTCACATCATCGTAAAGCGTCCACTTCAGCCAGCCACGCACAGAGACCTGACAAAGCAGGTTGCAGGGGCTGTGGCGCTAGTGTCCCGGAGAGGAAGCTTTTCTGTGACAGATGTTTCTCCCAGGCTGCGGGAGAAAGGGATACTTCCGATCAACGCATTGAGGCTTTGGTCAAGAGAGTGGTAAAGGACTCTTTGGCAGAGTTGGGTGTCAGTCGTTCTCAAGACACTGCAACGGCTTCCCCAAGCCCTTCCCCTGTAGCACTACAGGTACAGGAAGATTTCGAGTCGGCCCACACAAGCCATCAGTCGATGCTCTTGTCGGGTAGCGACTCTGAAGATGAAGATCCCTGCTTGGGTTTTGAATATACCTTGGTGCCTTCCCTGGTTAAAGCGGTCAGAGAGACCTTAAATTGGGAAGAGTCAGCTGTTCCCCCTCCCAAGCAGAAGAAGTACTTTAAACAGCTCAATAAGGAGCGTGTTAATTTTCCCTTCCTGGGAGAGTTGGGTGAAATCATCTTGGAGGAGTGGAAAAAGGTGGAACGAAAGAATTCCTTAGTATCCAAGATGGCTAAACTTTACCCCTTCAAAGAGGATGATGTGAAACATCTTGAGTCTCCTCCCCTAGTTGACGCAGCAGTCATGAGACTGGTCAAGCACGTGACCCTTCCCTTAGAGGATACGGTCTCATTTAAAGACCCGTTGGACCGAAGGATGGACTCTGATTTGAAGAGAATCTACCTTACAGCAGGTATGGCCTGTAAACCAGTCCTGGCTTTGGCTGCTCTATCCAAAGCCATGGAGTCTTGGGCTGATGTGGTAGACGAATCGGTCAGATCGGTTTCGGAGGAGGTGGCCAGAAGCGCTCCAATCCAGGAGCTTAGGCTGGGCGCGTCGTTCCTTGGGGAGGCTTCCATAGACTTGATCCGTCTATTGGCAAGAGTTATGCTGTCCTCGGTCACAGCTAAGAGAGCTCTTTGGCTCCGCCCTTGGGTTGCGGATCCGGCATCAAAGCAAGTTTGGTGCCGTATTCCCTTTGAGGGGTCCTCCCTTTTCGGGAATAAACTTGACGAGGCCATAACCCGGGCTACAGGCGGTAAGTCTGGGTTTCTTCCCCAGGATCGGCGCCAGTTCAACGTCAAGAAAGGACAGCCTACCAGAAAATTTGTGCCTGACCGGGCCAGGGAAGCTCGTTCTTATAGACCTGGTCGGGAGTTCAACCGGAACTGGAGATCCAGACAGTCTTCCAGGAAGACGACAAAGAACGTCTCCTCGGGGGACCGTGAGCCCACTAAGTCCTTTTGAAGGTGGGCCCGCTCAGACATGTCGGGTGGGTGCGCGTCTACGCTCCTTCCGACATGTCTGGGCGGCTTCGATTCAGGACCCCTGGGCCGTCAGGACGGTGTCTTCAGGCCACAAGTGGGTCTTCAAGGAGAGGCCAGGCTCAAGGTTCCTGCCTACTGCCATACCATGCCTAGAAGAAAGGCGTCAGATTTTGTTTTCTTACGTCGAAGCTCTCATTGCTCAAGGGGCTGTCATCTCCGTTCCAGAGTCCGAGCGAGGCCAAGGAATATATTCTCCGCTCTTTCTGGTCCAAAAGAAGAACGGATCATGGAGACCAGTAATAGATTTGACCTTCTTGAACAAATTCATAAAAAAAAAGAAAGGTTCAAAATGGAGACCCTGTTGTCCATACAGCAGTCAGTCCAGCCGGCAGATTGGATGGTGTCCATCGACTTGAAAGACGCCTACTTTCATGTCCCTGTGGACAAAGATTTTCAAAGGTTTCTCCGGTTCGAAGTGGGAGGATTACATCTTCAGTTTATCTGTCTCCCATTCGGGCTCTCAACATCTCCACGGACCTTTTCAAAAATCTTATTGGCCGTGGTAGCCCTACTGAGATTGAAAGGTATCCGTCTTCACCACTATTTGGACGATCTACTCCTGTTGTCCCAAGACAGAGACCAACTATTAGTTCATCTGGAGCAGGTCGTGTCCACTCTCCAGAAGTTTGGTTGGTTACTCAACAAGGAGAAGAGTCACCTGATTCCAACTCAGTCCCTGATCTACTTGGGCGCTCTGTTCGACACAGAGAAGGCAACTATCTCTCTTCCAGAGGAAAAGATAGGGACTCTTCGAGACAGGATTCGCTTTGCCCTCTCATCCTCTCATCTTCAGGCACGTCAATGCCTGAAGGTGATCGGGACTATGGTCGCAGTAGTCCCCATGGTGAAGTGGGCCCTGTGGAGGATGAGACCCTTTCAGAAGGGATTCCTTCAGCAATGGGATACGTGGCATCTGGATCAACGCATCTTCTTAACCCCTTCAATGAGAGCGAGTCTCCCCTGGTGGTTATGCAGAGACCACCTGCTGAACTGCCACTCTCTGAGGCCAGCTCCGTGGGTAGTGGTTACCTCGGACGCCAGCAACATAGGCTGGGGTGCCCACTGTCTGTCGGAGGTGGCACAGGGCAGGTGGGAGTTTTCCACTCGAGGAATAGTATCCAACATACTAGAACTCCGAGCAGCATTCCAAGCTCTTCGAGCATTTGCTCACCTGACAAAAGACCAACCTGTCATGCTGCGCCTGGACAACACCTCAGCAGTGGCATACATCAGGAAACAAGGGGGAACACGCAGCTGGTCCCTATTGAGGGAAGTGGAGCCGATTATGTCCTGGGCACAGAAAAATCTCTCGAATCTTTCAGCGGTTTATGTTCCAGGAGTCCAGAATGTCAAAGCAGACTTTTTGTCCAGAGTGGATCTGGACAACAACGAGTGGTCCCTTCACAAGGAAACGTTCAACTGGATCCTAACATTGGGGCTTTCTCCAGAGGTAGACCTCTTCGCCTCCCCCTGCAATCACAAACTGCCGAAGTACTACTCAAGATTCAGAGATCCACAAGCATCAGGGATAGATGCACTCTCGGATCAGTGGAGATTCCATAGGGCATACGCCTTCCCACCAATTCCGATTGTGTTGCAGTTCCTTCGGAGACTCAGGTCGGAGCCAGTGGAGGTAGTGGCGGTGATTCCCTTCTGGCCGAACAGGCCATGGTTTCCCCTTCTGACGCTACTCAGTGTCCGAGACCCAATCCCGCTACCCTTCAGACCGGATCTGTTGTCCCAGGGGTCTGTACTCCATCCGTGCCCAGACCGTTTACATCTCAGGGTCTGGATGTTGAGAGGAGGAGGTTACAGGCTTTAGGCTGTCCAGAAACGGCAATCTCGACATTACTTAGTGCTAGAAGAAGCTCAACGAACAGGGTGTATCAGAGAATCTGGGAAAAATTTTCTGCACAACTGAATACAAGGCCTGATCCTCAATCTTCAATTAAGATCCAGGATGTATTGAGCTTTCTCCAATCAGGACTGGATTTGCCTCTATCAGTGAGTTCGCTCAGAGTCCAGGTCTCGGCTATTTCCGCTTTTACAGGGATCTCCTGGGCCACTCATGCCCTAATTCGTCAGTTCTTCCAAGGGGCAGTGAGAATCAGACCTCAGAGAAAACCCAGGTTTCCCAAGTGGGATCTGCCACTAGTTCTGGATTTCCTGGCGAGTCAGATTCAAGACATGTCTGATTCTTTGACCATAAGAGAGCTTACACTGATAACAGTGTTTCTGGTAGCTATAACCTCAGCAAAAAGAGTGTCGGAAATTGGGTCCTTTGGGACACAAGAGCCTTTCTTAACCTTTTTTCCTGACAGAGTGGTGCTCATCCCCATGCTGGATGCGAGACCAAAAAGGACCTCTGTCTTCCATGAAAACATAGAAACAGTATTACCAACCTTTAGACAGGAAGAGGAAGAATCTTCGGTTCATCCGCTGGATGTTGGAGAGTGTGTTAAGAAATATTTAGATGCCACTTCCTCTTTCAGAAAATCAGAACATCTTTTTGTTACCTTCTATGGAAAAAACAAAGGTTCAAGAGCCTCGACGAGATCCATTTCCTCTTGGATCATCCAGACCATCCAGTGGGCTTATAGGGCTAAGGGCTTGACCCCTCCAGCAGTAGTTACAGCTCATTCGACGCGGAGCATCTCTACCTCCTGGGCAGTATCCAGACATGTGGCTCCTGAAGTCATTTGCAGAGCAGCGTCGTGGTCCTCTATTAACACTTTCTTATCCCATTACTGTGTTGAGCCAGCGGCTCTTTCTTCTGTGAATTTCGGTTTGCAAGTCCTGTCTGTTTGACAAAATGCATTAAACTTTTCTGTTCAGCACCTGCCCACCCTGTGTGTACGGCGAGTTATTTCCCGATACGTATGCTGCCATGGAGTCTGTCAGGAAAACGGAAAATTTATATCAAATACTTACCGTAATTTTCCTTTCCTGATGGACTCCATGGCAGCAGGAGTTCCCTCCCGGATTTCTGTGGAGGATAGTTACAGAACACGTGTGCTGAACAGGAGCAAAGATTTATGGGAGTGAGGTCCTATGGGTAGGTTTGGAGGCGGGGCCAAACCCGATACGTATGCTGCCATGGAGTCCATCAGGAAAGGAAAATTACGGTAAGTATTTGATATAAATTTTCCGTTATACTTGCACCATTTAGGAGATATTTACATTGCATGCAGTCGATGACGTCATCGGTGCATGCGCTCTGAAGAAATGGCCGCCCGTTCCGTTTCTTCAGAGCCCTGTGTCCTGTAACCAACGGCTCCCCCACGCATGCGTGGGAGTGACTTTACGCGGCTCCTGCCAGTAATACAGCCAGAGTCCGCAGACCCGGAAGGAAGATGGGCAAAGATGGATGCGACCGCCAGCGGGGACAACGCGGGCTTCGTTTGCAGGTAAGGGTCACATAATGTGCTAGTATGTGATGCATACTAGCACACTTTGCATTTACTTTGCAGGGAAGAAAAAAAAGAAGAAAAAAAGGGAAGACTTTACTTCCTCTTTAAAATGATAGACAGAGAGACATAAGCAATTTATCCTTACAGTTTTGGTGCTGGGGTACAGGGGTGGACTGACAACTCATGGGGCCCCCGGGCAATCAGAGATCATGGGGCCCCCTGTGTCCACACTCAAGCCACACAAAGCCCCACCTACAAATTGCAGCTCAGCCACATAGAGTGGGCATTTAAATATCTACCACAGCATAGCCTGCATGGAAGTTCCTGGCTTCTTTCTGTAGTGTGTAGCCTCTCATGGGGCCCCCTACTGACCCTGGACCCTCGGGCAGTGCCCTAACCCCCGAATGGTCAGTCCACCCCTGCTGGGGTAGCTGTCAAAAGATCATACTCAGAGCAAGTGGTTAAACAGAACAAGGCAGTTATCACTGCCTGCACTACCATCAGCTACCTCTAGTGCAAAACTCACCCAAAATCTAGCTGGACCAGACATACACAGAGAAAAAATGTTGCATGCAATCTGCTGCACTCTAGGGGCTTGTCCACATGGGTGGCCATGGGGTGGTAAAAGCAGACGGTTAAGCAGAGGCTTTGCAGCCAACCTAAACTAGGGTGCACACACGGTTCAAGGCTGAAAACATGCTACGGCAGAGACAAAACTTAAATGGCATGTCCCTTTGGCAGGAGGTATTGCCGCCAAACATAATTCATTCAAGTGACTGGGGCAGTGTCGCAACTGGCCTGCAGCAATACACATGGATGGCACGGTGAGTAGGCATTTTGGGGATTAAAGCAGGTGGCAAGGAGGTATATATTGCTTCTGCACTACCAAACACCCTCTGAAAAGCAATTCACCACAGATTGCTTTTCTGAAGGGCGGCAGTATATGTGCACATGTAACCAAGCCCTTAGAGTTGTGTAGCAGATGCCTGTGAGATTCCCAAAGCTATGTGAGCTGGAATCCTTGCGCACTTTCACCTTTCCCACTGCCCCCCCATAACAGACACATGATTTGGGGTACCTTGCTAGGACCTGCAGCTTGTCAGCTGACTGATCTTTTACGCAACCATTAGCATGCTCACGCACACACACATCCCTGTTGCAGGTTATGAGATCTATCGCTGCCTATGGCAGATATGACATTGTTCACACACTGACACTAGACTGCATGCAGTGCAAATACAGGGAATTTGAGGGCAAAGCAACATGATGCAATCTCTCACAGATTAACTGTTTTCTAACCGCCTCACATAGAAGTATGGCGGCAGAGTGGCTCTCCTGCGCTGGAACACGTATCTACTGCATGATCCAGCACTCCTGGGAAGGGGGTGCGTGAGCTCATGGCTGCCGCACCAGCTGTGTTGTGATTAGTCATAGCGCAAGCCAATCAGTGGGTCTCAGCCAATGACTGACCACCGGCACCTGCCGATCAGTGAAGAGGGTGACAGGACAGAGCTCTGTAAATGTAAACAATACAGAGCTCTGTCCTGTCAGCGGGGATGTGCCGGTTTTTGTTTCCCTGCAAAGCAGGGAATAAATATCAGCATATGTCTTAGTAAAAACAGCACACAGTGAATGCACCAAGCACTGTTAGGTACACATTTAACCCCTTGATCACCATGGATGTTTAACCCTTTTGCAGCCGGTGTCTTTAGTACAGTAATAGTGCATATTTTTAGCACTAATTACTGTCACTGGTTCCCACAAAGTGTGAAAAGTGTCAGTTAGTGTCAGATTGTCCACCATAGTATCACAGTCCTGCTATAAGTCGCTTATCACTGCCATTACTAGTATAAAAAAAAAACAATCCAATATATATACAGTAAACCCCCCTCCATTGCGGGGGTTACGTTCCGGACCCAGCTGCGAAAAGTGAAATTCCGCGAAATAGAAAAACCCTATTAAAATGCATTGTAGGCATGATTTTTTTACTGTCACTGTACGTGTAGAAGCATTTTAGGGTCTTTAAACACACTTTTAAAACAATAGAAACTCATTTAAACACATAAAAGATACTTAGAGACAGAGCAAGAGCTATGAAAAACACAAAAATCTTTCATTTTTAATGATTTATATAGTAAAATAACATTACAAAAATAAACGCGAATTACCGGGACCGCAAAAACTGAACCCCGATGTAGCGGGGGATTACTGTACTATAGTTTGTAGACTTTCACGCTAACCAATCAATAAATGCGTATTGGGATTTTTTACCAAAAATATGTAGCAGAATACATTGGCCTAAAGTTATGAAGACATTCAATTTTTTTTTAAATTTTCTAGATATGTTTTATGGCAGAAAGAAAAACAATTTTTTTTCAAAATTTTCAGTCTCTTTTGGTTTATAGCGCAAAAAATAAAAAGCCCAGTGGTGATCAAATACCACCAAAAGAAAGCTCTATTTGTTTGAAAAAAAATATATAATATTAATTTGGGTACAGTGTTGCATGACCGGGCAATTGTCACTTAAATTAACACAGTGGCAAAAAGCAAAAAATGGCCTGGTCATTAAGGAGGGGGGGGGGGAATCTTCTGGAAGTCAAGTGGTTAACAGCAAATAGACAGACAAGCATACAAGCACTAGCAATAAAAGGCAGCAATTTCCCTAGAAGTAAAGACACATCTACCTAGGTGCACAGTAATAAACAAGGTAAATAGTGACGCTAAAATTATATCTAAACAAATGTCACAACAAACAAATAGTGAACACCTGTGAACTAAATAGGTGAATAGAATCCAGTGAAAAATGATAGAGAAAAGAATGAAGGTACACCACAACCCACGGACTCTAGGTGAGCCCCAAAGAGACCGTCTAGCGGGGGTAGTGGACCTAGGAGTGGGATTTTGGAGGTGGAGCTTGCCAGGTGTATGATAGATAAATAATAAATCAAGCAAAAAGTAGTAAAATATAAAAGTTTTATTACAATATCATCATAAAAACAAATCACAATAAGTGATAATCATTCAGTGCATAAAGATACATAATATACAAGGAACCATAGTTGTGTGAGTGGGGCCACTTATGTCTGACATGTTTCGCCAGCAGGCTTCCTCTGGGACATTACAGGCTGGTGACCTCAACACAGGTTCAAAAATTGTATCTGAAACATTGCACATGCATCCATATACCAAGGACCTCCGCCGTATATCCAAAGGTGGGTTGTGAACCCTGGACAGAAAGTCCAGCCAGGTCTATCCTCTCTAAATTGATAGGAACCGGACCGAGCTATGTCGATTCACAGCATATCTTGTACGCTGTAATCACGTGGTAGCAAAGACAGCGCCACTGTAGCTTGGCGCTCTTTCTACATATCCAGTGAAAAATGAGTCATCTGCTACTGCAACTAAAAGTCTTTAAACAATAAGGCCACTTTCACACGGGCGGTGCGCCTGACGGACTCAGTTTTGCTCAGCAGGTATCGATCCGCCAATCCCCGTTGAGCAGGCGGATGACAGGTTCGTCTCCGCTTACTTTGCAGAGACAGAGCTGTCAGAGCCCGCTCTCCTCTATGGGGAGATCGGGTGAAAACAGACCGCCTGTCCGTTTTTATCCAATCCTATCTGATCCTCCAGATGGATAATAGGGTTTCCATCCATCCAGATTTCACTGACAGGATCAGATCAGATCAGCGGGTGACATCCGCTGCTCCATAGGGATGCATGGAGCAAAACTGACAGGCATGAAAAACTGACAGGCGGACCTGATCGGAAAGCCCGTGTGAAAGGGGCCTAAAGCATAAGTGTCCATGATAACTCAATCTTGTCAAACTTCTTTCTGCCACACCCTGTAAAGACCGTGACAGCACCAAATAAATTTGTCTCATATTCTCATGTTAGGCAAAATAGGCATGTACCCCTCTAGGGTTACCAGTTATCCTGCAATGGTCTCCACTCCTCAAAAGCTACTCATGAATATTTCAAATGTGTGAGACAAAAAAAGGAATTCCAATAGTGCAATACCGTATAACAAAATTTATTAAAAGTAAAAAGCCCACAAATATCGCACTGACATTATGCACAGTAGAACAATTGCATGTAGAATACAACAATAATAAACTGGCATATCGTGGTCGCGGCGGATGTCTGAAGCAATGTCTTACCCGACCAATGTCGATACCGCCTGGACGTCACTTCCGGAACAGCGTATTTTGTCACTTCCGGTTGCCACGTTCCGACGCATTTCGTCATTACGAATTTGTCCTGGCAATCTTGGCATGGTGTGGTGGAAAAAAGTTTGACAAGATTGAGTTGTCACTGACACTTAGTGCCGGTTCACACTATAGTGATGCCAGAAATCGCATGTGATTCTCACCGCACTGCTATGCAAACCACATGCAATGTCTGTGCGATGCAAATTCAGCCATACAGATTGTATGGCTGAATTTGCATTGCATTTGGACCAAAGTCGTGCAGGACCGTTTTTTTTTGGTCTGCACCAGAATCGGATCGCATGGGTGATCACACCTATGCGATCTGATTCCTGTCCGAATTGACTGTTCACACTGCGATATACGAACGGATCTGGGGGTGTCATTGCCTTTGCATTGGCACTCACAGCAGTTTGCATATGGCAGTGTGAACTACCCGGGTGCGATGCAGAAACCCGCAGTGGATTCGCAGGGTTCCCGCATACCACCAATGTGAATATGCTTTATTGTTTAAAGACACTTTTTGTTGCAATACCAGAGGAATTTTTCACTGGATTGTATTTACTTATTTAGTTCACAGGTGTTTACTATTTGCTTATTGTGACATTTGTTTAGATATAATTTTAGCGCCACTATTTACCTTGTTTATTACTGTAGACTTTGGTAGATGTGTCTTTATTTGTTTTATTTTAAAGTGGTAGCTCTTTACACACACTCTATATGATCATTTATTTTCTTGGCGCAGTGGTGGGATCAAGTATATAGGTGGGCATTGAGCACGGATCCTGAGGCTTCAAATTTCCCTAGAAGGTTTGTAAATGTAAAGAATAAAGGATAGCCGCTACTGCCGATCAGCATAGGTGAATAAATGATAAAGAGCAGCCGCAGCCTACATATCTCCACCAATCCATACACCGTGATAGATTCCGCCCCGCCCACCGGTGCTTAGTTATAGGACACAGGGATATGCTTTCACGTCTTTTTTTTAATTTCATATTCCTGGGTGAACAGTGCTTTGAAATATGTACAGAAGTAAAAGTTGCAAAAGAAGAAAAAAAAGATATAAAAATATTTGCTGTTTGCTATAAAATAAAAAGAAAGAAAGAAAGAAAGAAACTGTTTTATTCTGTTGGTAGGAGCAGGACGGACCTCGAGTAACTGTTTTCGAAGAAGCTTCCGATAAAATACCAAATTCATGTTCATTCTACTTGCATGCTAAGGAAGAAGTGCAGGGTTGCAAAAAAAAAATCATACATATGTAGCAACCCCCTGTGTACATAGTGCAGGCAGATTTAGTTGGGCTTCACTGTAACCAATGGAGCCAGGGCGGGTCTCTGCTGCCTCCCTCTGGCTTCTGGAGCTTGGGAAAGTAGAGATAAGACCTGAATATTTATGGGGATTCTTCCAATCCCTGGATGAGGACAGCCCAGAAAGTGGAGAGATAGCCCTTAGGTATTCTGGAGCCTGGCCATGTGAGGAGTAGAGTCCAGGATTCCGAAGCCTGGAGGTGACCCCTATGCTGGGGGCTCTGCCTTGTGGCAGAAGGGGCCAGAGAGAAAGAGTGCTGGGAGAGAGAGAGAAAGCAGTAGAGTAGGCTTAGCTGAGCCACCTTTAGAGCCATTGGGACCTGTCCAGCAGGAGGCTTGTCCGGAAGTCAACATATGTGCTGCAGGATCTTTACAAGGGACCGATTGAGTAACCTCAAATGTTCCACACTCCAAGGCATATAGTAGAAAAGCAGCCAGCTACAATATCCAGCTAGCTATCTGAAAGGGACAGCTCAAAGTTACTTAGCCTACTACAGCTACCCTACACCTCTGCCTAGGGATTCTAAGTTGAAGGCAGGTGCTTTGGCGTTTTGAAGATAGAGTACCTGCAATCAGTAGTGGAATTGATCTTTCCCAGTCAGGTTGTACCACTTTTCCCACAGGAGCACAACCTTGTGATCTTTGCTAGAAGTCAAAGACAGTTACTGTATGTCCTTAGGTTCTACTTTATCACAGTTCTGGACATCCCATACTACCATAACCCAATCCAAGCTGATTAACATAATAAGCAAAAACAAAACAAAGCCTTTGTACTGGTTTCTGACTACAGTGGGCCTGCTGAAAATACCTGCAGACAAAGAGGGATCCAAAATCCATTGGCCCCTTAGGAGATAGCGCCACACATTCATACATAACTGATGCAACATTGGTCCGATGCTGCAACTGTCCCCTGAGAACTAAGAGATCACGCAACCGCTGAATGCTTAGTTCTCGGGTCTGTCAGTCATCCCTCTCTGCTCCTGCCCCTCTAATGCCCTCTGGAGCGCTGGGCAGTAGAGGGATGGGAGCAGCTGGCTCAGGCTCTCAGTGGTTCACCAAGAGGCTGAGCCAGCTGCTGATCAGGAATTCAGGGAAGTGTGCCTGGAACACTGGATTTAGGTATGCATCCATGAATACACATGGCCTTAAACATGCATACCACTTAGTACAGTGTCACAGTTGCCGAATATCTCAGCCAGTTGTAGCACATCCCCTAGAGAGCCGCAAGTAAACTGGGATCCCCCCCACCCTGCACAGCCAGGCACACGGAATGGCAGGGGGCAGGCCACCTCAAATACTCTGGGTCAGCCCAGCTGGGGAGGAGCTGTTTGGGTGGAAGCTGGAAATGGAGTGTTAGGCTGTCAAGGGGCGGAATGTGGCCTGTCCTGTCCATACCCAAACAGAGAGGCTTCCCTGCTCTTTCCCTACTCATCTGGAACCGCTCCTTGTTGCTAATACCTGTCCTTGACAGACGGGACTAAATAGACTCTGACCAGGGTGGCTGCCAGAGTCACATTAGGCACCAGCATACAATTGAATAGCTTCCACAGTGACCCAGGAAATCATAGAGGAACCATGTTCCTCTTGACTTCCTCTCCCTTTGCAATGTTCCTGCGGTTGAGCGCCATCCACTGTACCTGCCTAGAAATAGGCTGCAGCCACTGATTGATAACAATTTTCCAATATTCCCATTTGACATAAGTTGTTCTAATAATCACCTTTTGTCAAACAAGGACGGCAATACATATATCGAAATTCATCCGGTCCCTGCTAAATCGGCCCAATTTCAATCCATATATGGCTAGCCTTAGGGAGAAACATGTACCATGGTGCAAATCTTACACTCCCCAGAGATCTGTGAATAAATGAACTACAGGTCCAGTAGTCCATTGACACTTCCTCCAGCTCTCTAACTGAAAGTCAGAACCTTAGTATAGACATAGAACTGAAGAAAGAATCTGCAGGAACCTGGCATTGCTCCCGAGATCCACTGATCACAGTGCAGTGCTTTGCAGGCTGATTTGCAAAATTAAAAAAAAGGATAAATGCAAAAGTTTTTTCTGTAAATATGGGTGCAATTATTTTTTTAGCCTTTAAAAGATGTTACTGTGGACCGTCATAAAATATCTTTGATTTTTATGATAGATCACAAGATATAGAATACAGAAATGCATTTTAAAATTCATATATATTCACCTGCCAGGAAAAAAAAATAGTATGCCTCTGTCAGTCTAATGCAAATTGATGACAGTTTTCCTTTATGGCAGTGGAAAAAAACCTGGTGCTCCTGATTTCTTCTAGAGTAATGGATCAAAACTTGGCCCTGAATTGCACATGCATCTCCTGGATGCAGAGAAGCTTGTCCAAGATGAAAACTAAAAGATGAGATTCCCCTGTGTATGGCCATCTTTAGGGCATCTTTCAGCATTTTGAAATATCAGTGTGATATAACTTCCCCATAAAAGAGTTTATGCAGCTGATTTTACACTACACTGAAAAGCTGCCTAGCGGAGAAGCAGAGAACCCATTCTGGAAATTTGCCATGTCTCAGTGATGTATGGTGTCTGTCACTTCATCCGAAAACAGAGTCTATTAATTCATAAGCAGGTGCTATAACCACAAACTGTAACTTCATACAGAAGCTCAGCTCGAGAGTCTGCAACAATCGTATCATCATTTTACTGTGCACAAGATCCACACTTGAAAACTGGTTATAAAACAGATTTATTACCAGTCCATAGATCTTGTCAATCATAGAATTCAAAACCATATCAAGCATAGAATTACCTTATTAGACAACAGAACAGTCAAATATAAAGGCTACTAAGCACAATGACCTTAAAGTGAATCTAAACTGAGGAACAAAATGTGTTATATTGTAGCTTACCAGTCCTTAGATGTGGTGGACATCATGTGTGGTTCACACTGATGCGACATAGGATCCGACTTGTGAGACCTTAATCGGATGACATATGAAATATAATGTTTACCTATGAAGGCTGTCTTAAAGTAGAACTATAAGCAATTTTTTTTTCATTTTGGATAGGGCAAGGGAGGGTAGTAAACCCTGTCAGATATTTTTCCGCCATCTGTGTCCCATTGCGGACATTTCCCTTCACTTCTTATGTATGGGGCATGTGCCACCGGCAGGCCAATTCTGCTGAGATTATTCACAGCAGATGCCGATCTGCCGGTACCGGGCACTGAATGTCCACCGGCAACTGCTGATTGACGGTAATACACACAGAACTGAGATCTGCCCATGTAAACAAGACAGATCTCAGTTCTGAAAGGGGAAAGGAATGAATTTTGAGATCCTGCAAAGCAGTGAACAAAATCGACCTCTTCCCTTAGTAAAAGCACCTAACACAATACACAAAAACACTGGCTAGGCACACAGTTAACCCTTTGATCACCTTAGATATTTAACCCCTTACCAGCCAGTGTCATTAGTACAGTGACAGTGCATATTTTTATTTCTAGTGTCACTGGTTCCCGCTAGGTGTCAAAAGTGTCAATTAGTGTCCAATTGTTTGCCACAATATCGCAGTCCCGCTATAAGTCGCTGATTGCTGCCATTACTAGTATAAAAGAAAAAGAAATAAATAAAAATTCTGTAAATATATCCCATAGTTTGTAGACACTATAACATTTGCATAAACCAATCAATATATGCTTATTGGGATTTTTTTAACAAAAACATGTAGCCAAATACATATTGGCTTAAGCTTATTAAGAAATTAGATTTTTTCCATTTTTTTATTGGATATGTTTTATGTTGGATATGGATTCTGCTATAAAGCATGAAGTAAAAAATATTGTTTTTCTTTTTTTCTTTACAAAATTTTTGTTTTTTTTTTGTTTATAGCGCAAAAAATAAAAAACACCATGGTGATCAAATACCACTATAAGAAGGCTCTATTTGTGGGAAAAAAATGACATACTTTTTTTTTGGGTACAGCATTGCATGACCGCACAGTTGTCAGTTAAAGTGACATAGTGCTGTATCGCAAAAAATGGTCTGTTCATGAAGAGGGCAAATCTTCTGGAGGTCAAGTGTAAATCATCAAAATAAATGTATTTTTTTGTCCCTAAAGTACTGCATTAAACTATATTTCAACATTCAACTACAACAGAGTGTCTTGACCAAAGTAAAGAAAGGGCACAACATTGGTTTCTTCTTGTAGCACTGCCCCCTAGAGGACTGCTGGATATAACACTTTCTGGATTCCCCTGGGTCACCCGTAGCAACTGGTTGCAGAAACGTATCAATTTAAGTCCTTGGTTCAGTCAATAATCAGTCCAGGGGATGTGGTTTTGTAGTTTTATTTAGCAATTGGATAGGGGAAGGGATGAGTGGGATACTCCAACTAATAACTATTCACAGTATTGAGGACAACTGACTTTAGGATGCGGCAAGGCCGCTGCTTCACTTTGCCACTGAAGTGAAGATATTTTAAGTGTTCTCGTCAGGGTTCTAACCTCGGCACCCCCTTTCACTCTCTCTATGTGCTGACCATAGGCGTGCGCACGGGGTGTGCCGGGTGTGCCCAGGCACACCCTAATCACCCTCGTGCCCGCCATGTCCGCCGCCCGCTGCTGAGTCTGCTCTGCGGGCTGCGGCTCTCCTCTGCCCCTGGGCTGACTCATTTGGCGCCGCTCAGCTCCAGACTGAATCTGAGCCGGCGCCGCCCACTGTGGAGGGGGAGACAGGCGTGCCGGAGAGGGACTGTCGGGTCTGGGGCTGGGGGAGGGACTGCCTGTGCAGCGGCCGCCCAGCACAGTCAGCGCGGGAGAGAACCAGGCAGGACTCAGGAGGAGGCAGAGCAGAGAACGAGCAAGCCGGCCGCACGGCGAGGAGGACCACCACAGTCAGTCAGACTCAGCAAGCAATCATCCATCACCATTCTGCAAGAAGGAGGGGGAGAGAAGCCAGAGAGAGAGCCTGAAGTGAGTTGTGTGGAATTATTATTATTATTTTTTTTTTTACAGATCACTGGCACTGGTCACTTTGCATTGAAGGGGGCACACTGATCACTCAGCATTGATGGGGGCACGCTGGTCACTCTGCATTAAAGGGGGCACCTTGGTCACTCTGCATTAAAGGGGGCACCTTGGTCACTCTGCATTAAAGGGGGCACCTTGGTCACTCTGCATTGATGGGGACACGCTGGTGACTCCGCATTGAAGGGGGCACGCTGGTCACTCTGCATTGATGGGGGCACGCTGGTCACTCCGCATTGAAGGGGGCACGCTGGTGACTCCGCATTGAAGGGGGCACGCTGGTCGCTCTGCATTGATGGGGACACGCTGGTCACTCCGCATTGAAGGGGGCACGCTGGTCACTCCGCATTGAAGGGGGCACGCTGGTCACTCCGCATTGAAGGGGGTCACGCTGGTCACTCCGCATTAAAGGGGGGACGCTGGTCACTCCGCATTGAAGGGGGCACGCTGGTCACTCCGCCTTGAAGGGGGCACGCTGGTCACTCCGCCTTGAAGGGGGCACGCTGGTCACTCCGCCTTGAAGGGGGCACGCTGGTCACTCTGCCTTGAAGGGGGCACGCTGGTCACTCTGCCTTAAAGGGGGCACGCTGGTCACTCTGCCTTGAAGGGGGCACGCTGGTCACTCTGCCTTGAAGGGGGCACGCTGGTCACTCTGCCTTGAAGGGGGCACGCTGGTCACTCCGCCTTGAAGGGGGCACGCTGGTCACTCTGCCTTGAAGGGGGCACGCTGGTCACTCTGCCTTGAAGGGGGCACAGTGGTCACTGTGCATTGATGGGGGCACACTGGTCACTGTGCATTGATGGGGACACGCTGGTGACTCCGCATTGAAGGGGGCACGCTGGTCGCTCTGCATTGATGGGGGCACGCTGGTCACTCCGCATTGAAGGGGGCACGCTGGTGACTCCGCATTGAAGGGGGCACGCTGGTCGCTCTGCATTGATGGGGACACGCTGGTCACTCCGCATTGAAGGGGACACGCTGGTCACTCCGCATTGAAGGGGGCACGCTGGTCACTCCGCATTGAAGGGGGCACGCTGGTCACTCGGCCTTGAAGGGGGCACGCTGGTCACTCCGCCTTGAAGGGGGCACGCTGGTCACTCCGCCTTGAAGGGGGCACGCTGGTCACTCCGCCTTGAAGGGGGCACGCTGGTCACTCCGCCTTGAAGGGGGCACGCTGGTCACTCTGCCTTAAAGGGGGCACGCTGGTCACTCTGCTTTGAAGGGGGCACGCTGGTCACTATATATATATATATACATACACTCACACACACACACACGCACGCACATGTGTTTGAGCTTTGGTTTGAGGTGCACACCCTAATGCCATAGGCTGCGCACGCCTATGGTGCTGACACCCGTCCACTGACTCTATACTCTGGAGTGGTCCCCTTCCTAGGCAGACCCCTGGGCAAGTTCCTCTGTACTCACGGACACTGTTTTTCCAGATTCACTTCAGCCCCCAACTCCTCCAGTCAGCTTCTCCAGGACCTCAGGGTTCAGTCACACTCCCTGGTTCTCTAGGCCTGTGACCACCAACCACAGCTACAGAAGGAGAGACAGCCTGGCTTCCCACCCAAAGACCCCCTGCCTCATGTGTTCTTGGCTTTTATACCCTATCCCATGATGCACCACTCTCTGTGCCAAACCCATGGGATAGATATCAAAGCCTGTTTGTCATTGGTTGGGTTTCTTCCACTGTCCAATGTACCTCTCCATTGGATACAGAGGGGACACTCCCTCAGGCTCACATGAATCACACATTAAACACATGGAGCAGGCCTTGCTAACAGATCCTGCTCCCTGTGAAGCAGGGAGCACATAGATTTAGCCTGCTGCTATGCTGTTAAGCAGACAGAGCCAAAAACTATTCTGTCTATCTAGCACCTGACTAGGAAGGTGCTACATCCTGAAAAGGTCTGCAGGCCCAAACAGCCTTGAGAGCGATCCACTAAAGCATCTGTAATGGAAATTCATAGTCTCCAAAAGCATGACTATCAGTTGCAGGCCATTACATGGTTTCAAGCAACTGCACAAATGTGAGTAGCGACCCATCCATATAAAAAAAATCCATTGTTTTTTCTTAAACCTCTAGCGACAATCAAATTTATACTACAGAGCGGTCTCCTCTGTGTTCTCTCCCCCTTGTATACTCCAAAAAAACTTGTTTGTATGGAGATATCTTTCAGAATAATTTTACAAGCCTGTTGATAATACCGCAGGGAGTAATAAAAGCTGTTTCTTCCTACAGGAACATTGTAAAAGGAAGAACAAAAAAATCCTGGAACTTGATCTAGAGGGGGGAGAGGGAGGTTTAGGGGTAATGGATGATTTGGGTAATGCTTGGACATACACTTTAGGTTTCTAATTTCCAGTTTATGTAATCTGTTTAGTGCAAAGAATAATCTGGATTGCCTGTAAAGATTCTCATTTATTCAAGGCGCGGTAGAGCTAGTAGTAGTTAAACTGGCCAAACTATAATATTTTTTTTTTTTCATTTAGCAAGTGGATTGTTAAGAAAAAAAAAAAAATACCTGGTTCCCCCATCCACACATTCAAGGTCAATGGGGGAATCACCACCACTGTACTATTGTATTTTAACAGTGGGAGACTTCCCTGTCATAAGAATACACTAAAGCTACGTTCACATGTGGGCGTAGCGAATCGCGGGCAGAATCACCGCGATTCTGCCCGCGATCCAGAAATCATTGCAAATCGCGGGACGCTTGTGCTTTGCCTGTTCTTTGGGGCGTCATGCGTCCCTCGATTTTGTTTGCGCGATGTTACCGCGATTCGGCAAAATCGCACAGCGTTTGGGGTGCCATTGCAAATCGCGGGCAACGTACAGGCGTCTGGCGATTTGCAATGATTTCCGGATCACGGGCAGAATCGCGGTGATTCTGCCCGCGATCAGCTACGCCCACATGTGAATGTAGCCTAAATCAGTGTCACTGGCTGTAGCCAGCAGCACTGGTCATTCGGGAAAAACCCAACAAGCTGGTTGTACAGAAGTTGATTGGTAGATCGACTTCTGTACAACCAGCCTGCCAATATATGGATTGAAATTCAGCTGGTCCCTGCTGAACCAGCCAAATTTTGATCCATGTATGGGCGCCCATAGTCACATTGAATTGCACTTGTTCAGTGAATGTCAATTGGAAAAAAAAAAAAAATTCAGTGAATGTCAAGAACACAATCAAGCATTTATATCCATTCAGGTAGCACAGACCCCTTAATCTGATCACCATGGAATTTGTAGATGTTGATTATCCAAAAACAGGGTGGATATGAGAAAGGGGCTTGGAGAAGCTAAAAAAAAATCTCAGCAATACTGAATAAGTCCAGTTGAATGTGAAAAACTACTACTAATATTACAGAATGATTGTTATGGACTATAATAAAACAAACCTTAGTGCTGCGCTAAATAATATATAAAACAATCAAAAATTAATGAATAACAACAAATGCTAAAATCTCAGTTATCACAAGTGTGTGCTATACTATAGATAACATGTAAATTATTAATACTTGTGATATAATCAGATGCTTCTTTAAAAATGTAAGAATGCCCCCCTGATGAAGACACGTGACCCTGTGTTGATACGCGTAGGGTAGGGGCAAGGACATTGACGGCACTCGGCAGATAGGCAGAACCAGCTCCCAGGAGTGTAGACTGGTGGCTTGCAGGCACGAATGAAACTGTTGTTGGATATTATGTATGTATATTATATACTGTACTTCCCATTTTTCCCCCCAGGGGACCTAGCTCCTGGGAGAACGACCACAAACCAAATGAGGAGCGCCATACCCTAGATGGGCCCCCACCATTAGGTGAAATGTAAGTAATCACTGACCCCCGAAAGACCCCCTGACCCGCCAACTGCTGTGACAAAACGTGCAACATACATAATCCTGTATTCATTTTTTTTTTTTTTTTATGTCTGAAAACTTATGTATGTATTCATTTTGTTCTTTATTTATTTATTTTTCATAGAAACCCAATCAGAGTAGAAAACACAAAATTATTCCCCAACCCGTACTCCTCCGCAACTCTTATCATAAAGGGCGGGTGGTAGGGAAGTTACCTTTTCTCCTGAATTCTTTGAACTGAACCCAACACCACCTATCTGCATTGCCCCTAACATCTGCTACCAGTCCGACCAAGCCATTTCCTACAATCAGGTAAGGACTACTGCCTTTGCCACCCCTCTGACCTAGCTGACCCTCCCCTGATTCTGCTCCTCCTTAAGTCATGCCGCCCCTCCGTCCATTTTCTCCTCCGGCCCTCACTCATCTATCGCTGTGTCTCATGGCACTTCAATATGCTCTACAGAAAGGGGGGAGCAGTCCTGGTGGGTGGGGACTGCAGCTTCAGCACCCACAAGCGGTAAAGTCCAGGTTTAATTTAATGGCATGCAGCCCAAAGGAAATGTTTTCAGATTTTGTCTGTATTTAGCCATCTGTCTCAATATAAATTTCTTGCTTGGGGCATGCTAGGAATTCACACTGAGTGTTCTGTTTAGGTGCTTGCCTATACAAAACCTGATTTGTATTTGTTATTTCAGAATTACTGGTTAAGTAAATACTGCTACCTTTGTAATAGCGCATTGCGCACTTGCGCGTTTGTTTAAAAAGTCCTTTGAGAACTTAAAATAGCCTTTGACCATTATTTTCAGCATAACTCACGTGGAAAAAGCTTTTTTTTTCCCGAACAAATTTGTGGTCATTTCACATGTCTTGGTGGTTGGAAAGTCACATGACTTAGTATTACAAATGTTATAAATACATTGGATATTTGGGGAACTAAATAAAACACATGATGCCAAGTAAAATGATTTCCCTTTTTCTATAAATGAGAGGCTAACCTTTATTTTTAACAATGGTTTAATAGTCAAGTGATTCTGAATAATCTAAAAAAAGCAAAGCACATGTTAATTTGTAGTTATAAGTGAAGAAATAAGGAAATAAGAAATAAGGAAAACCCCAGTGATGCTTAATAATAAAAACAGATTTATCAAAGTGAAATTCCTGCCTATGCCTAACTAGCCCTAAAACTGTTGTTCCCCCCTCCCCTCCTAACACCTATGCTAACAAACCCTGTGTAAGAAAGGTGTATATAATTACCTATTTTTATGCCACTCTGGTCCAGTTATGTGATCCCGTGTCAGCAAACAGCAATAGCAGGAAGAGATGAGAGCTCTCCGATACCAGCTAGTAACGCCTGGAGCAGCAATGACACCACCCATAGACTTCAAGGGCCCATTTGTTGTCAGTGCTCCCTCCTCTCCTCTGAAGACTTGATGGCTGACACAGGGAAGCAGACCCCTGAATGGACCAGAGCAACCTTCAAATAAGTTCCTATATACATCTCTCTTGCACAGGATAGTTAGCAGAGGTGTTAGGAAAGGGGGGGGGGGGCAGTTGTAAGGATAATAAGGTGTAAGCTGGAATTCCACTTGTTGCCAGGAGATTCTATGTGCATTTGATGTATTTTAGTCATGTTATTTATCTCTAAAAGCCTCCCTTGTGTAGACATCCAAAACCCAGAGACTGCTGCTGGGTGCCGCCATCTTGGGTGCAATGTCAGCAGTCCCAGCAGACTCTGAGCTGTCACTAAAATAACAATCTCTAGTATTCCCCTTCATTCCTCTCAGCTATAAAAATGCTAAGAAGGGATGTGAAAGCAAAGAAGACCTGGGCCAGCACAAATAGTAATGAGACCAACCCTGGGGTGCCTTCAGGTTTCTTCAAGGGGGCCTTGGCAAAATGCCCAAAAAATTACCCAAAAATTGTATACAAGCCAGCAGGTGGGTTAAGCCTGACTTTTAGGCCTCATGCACACTGGGCGTTTGAAAAAACGAGCTGCAAAGCCAGTTCTGACGCCAGGAAAAAGAAGCAGTAAAAATGTGCTTTGAAAAGCGTTTTGTATTGGAGTCAATGCACGTTTTTTGCCATGTTTCGCAGCGTTAACGTTTAGCAGCCTTTCTCAAATCCAACTACTACAGCCTAAAAACTTCTGACGTGGCCTATCGCTGTATGCAGCCTTAAGCAGCGTCGGGCGTTTTTACAGCTTAAAGCTGCTGCTCCAGAATGCGCTGGCCCTGGGTATTTGAAAAAGCCGATGCCACTTACAGCCCCTAAAAGCCTGTGTGTGCATGAGGTCACAGAATAACATGAAGGGGCGTTTTTAAGCTGCAAAAAAAAAAAGTCTGTTGCTCCTAAAAGTAGCTGTAAAAACGCCCTGTGTACATGAGGCCCAGTGGCGTAGCGTGGGAGGTGCTGGGGGGGGCAGCCGCACTGGGCGCAAAATCTGGGGGGGCGTAAACAGTCATAAAAAATGTCCCCGGCCAGCCCGACGTGCTCCCGAGGCTTGTTAGATTTAAAAATGGCGCCGCCCAGCCACATTTTACCGCGTATGTGCCGCTGCCGCTCGGGAATAGCCGAACATATACAAGCTTTCCCGAGCAGCAGCGGCACATGTGCAATGATGTGTTGGCGCCTCAGGAACAGGTAAGTGAGACTCCACAGCCGCACTACCTGCCATTATGCGGGGCTGCGGGCATACTACAAGAGATGCAGTGCTGAGGGCATGGTACACCTGTACCATGCCCGCAGCACTGCATCTCCTGTAGTATGACCGCAGCCCTGCATTCTCCTGTACCATTACCATGCCCGCAGCCCTGCATTCTCCTGTACCATGTCCGCAGCCCCGCATTCTCTTGTACTATGCCCACAGCCCTGCATACTCCTGTACCATGCCCGCAGCCCTGCATTCTCCTGTACCATGCCCGCAGCCCTGCATTTTCCTGTACCATGCCCGCAGCCCTGCATTCTTCTGTACCATGTCTGCAGCCCCACATTCTCCTGTACCATGCCTGCAGCCCTGCGATCTCCTGTACCATGCCTGCAGCCCGCGGGGGGGGGGGGGGTCAGTGTAGGTGTCAGTGTCAGTGTAGGAGGGGTCAGTGTAGGGGGGGTCAGTGTAGGTGTCAGTGTCAGTGTAGGAGGGGTCAGTGTAGGGGGGGTCAGAATAGGTGTCAGTAAATGGGTCAGTGTAGGTGTCAGTGAAGGGGGGCTTAGTGTAGGTGTCAGTGTAGGGGGGGGTCAGTGTAGGGGGTCAGTGTAGGTGTCAGTGAAGGGGGGTCAGTGTAGGGGTCAGTGTAGGGGGGTCTGTGTAGGTGTCAATGTGGGGGGGGGTCAGTGTAGGTGTCAGTGAAGGGGTCAGTGTAGGTGTCAATGTGGGGGGGGGGGGTCA
This sequence comes from Pelophylax lessonae, assembly GCF_965119305.1. Taxonomy (NCBI): domain Eukaryota; kingdom Metazoa; phylum Chordata; class Amphibia; order Anura; family Ranidae; genus Pelophylax; species Pelophylax lessonae. The sequence goes on from NC_138772.1 coordinate 116,962,906, forward strand.
GTGGAGGGGGGTCAGTGGAGGGGGTCAGTGTAGGTGTCAGTGAAGGGGTCAATGTAGGGGGGTCAGTGTAAGGGTTCAGTGAAGGGGAGTCAGTGTAGGTGTTAGTGTAAGAGGGTCAATGTAGGGGGGTTAGTGTAGGTGTAAGTGAAGGGGTCAGTGTAAGTGTCAATGTGGGGGGGGGGGTCAGTGTAGGTGTCAGTGAAGGGGGTCAGTGTAGGTGTCAGTGAAGGGGTCATTGTAAGGGTTCAGTGAAGGGGGTGTCAGTGTAGGAGGGGTCAGTGTAGGGGGGTCAATGTAGGGGGGGTCCGTGTAGGTGTCAGTGTAGGGGGGGGGAGTTTAGGTGTCAATGTAGGGGGGTCAGTGTAGGGGGGGGTCAGTGTAGGGAAGGTCAGTGTAAGTGTCAGTGTAGGGGGAGTCAGTGTAGGGGGAATCAGTGTAGGAGAGTCAGTGTAGGGGGGCCAGTCTAGGGGTCAGTGTAGGTGTCAGTGAAGGGGGGTCAGTGAAGGAGGGGCAGGGAAGAAGGGTCAGTGAAGGGGGGCCAGTGTATGTGTCACTGTAGGGGGGTCAGTGTAGGTGTCAATGGATGGGGTTCAGTCTAGGGGCCAGTCTAGGGGGGCCAGTGAAGGGGGGTCAGTGAAGGAGGGGCAGGGAATAAGGGTCAGTGAAGGGGGGTCAGTGTAGGTGTCAGTGTAGGGGGGGTCAGTGTAGGGGTGTGTCAGTGTAGGGGTGTAAGTGTAGGGGTCAGTGAAGGTGTCAGGTATGTCAGTGTAGGAATCACGAATGTCAGTGTAGGGGTCAGTGTAGTAATAAGGTAGGTCAGTGTAGTGATCAGGTCGGTTAGTGCAGGAATCAAGTAGGTCAGTGTAGTGGTCAGGTAGGTTTGTGTAGTGGTGAGGTAGGTGTCAGTATAGTAATCAGGTAGGTTAGTGTAGGAATCAGGTAAGTCTCTGAAGTGGTCAGATAGGTCTCTGTAGGTATCAGTATAGTGATCAGGTAGGTTAGTGCAGGAAACAGGTAGGTCTGTTTAGTGGTCAGTGAAATTGTCAGTTAGGTTTGTGTAGTGGTCAGGTAGGTCTGTGTAGTGCTCAGGTAGGTCAGTGTAGGTGTCAGTATAGAATTTAGGTAGGTCAGTGTAGTGATAAGGTTGGTTAGTGCAGGAATAAGGAAGGTCAGTGTAGGAATAAGATAGGTTAGTGTAGGTGTCTGTTTAGTGGTCAGGTAGGTTTGTGTAGTGGTCAGGTAGGTCTGTGTAGTGGTCAGGTAGGTTTGTGTAGTGGTCAGGTAGGTCAGTGTAGGTGTCAGTATAGAATTTAGGTAGGTCAGTGTAGTGATAAGGTTGGTTAGTGCAGGAATAAGGCAGGTCAGTGTAGGAATAAGATAGGTTAGTGTAGGTGTTGGTGTAGTGGTGAGGTAGGTTTGTGTAGTGGTCAGGTACGTCTGTGTAGTGGTTAGGTAGGTCTGTGTAGGTGTCAGTATAGTAATCAGGTAGGTCAGTATAGGAATAAAGTAGGTCTGTGTAGTGATCAGCTAGGTCAGTGTAGTGGTCAGTGTAGTGGTCTGTGTAGTGGCCTAGTAGATTTGTGTAGGGGGCGCAAATTACTTACCTTGCCCCGGGCGCTGACAACCCACGCTATGCCACTGATAAGGCCTAAGTTACACAAAGCCAGTTGTGCACCAGTGTACTAACAACCAATGATGATGTCATCAGTTGATAAGGAGGATGCTGAGCACCTCCACAACATCTTTGTTTGGCCCACTCCTACCCCTCTCCATCAGCACTGGGGTCACCTTAGCTGAGTGAGGGAGAGAAAGTGAGGAAGACGAGAAACATTGGAATACTAGTCAGTACCAGTGTGCAAAGGTGTGTTTGTCTTGGAAGAATAAATCCCCTCTGATGTTGGGTGTCCTACGTGTGTGGATGTTGCTGTGTTTTGTAAAACTATTCGTTTTGTTTTTACATTTTAGCACGGTGTGTCTCAAAATTGTGCAGAATTTTAAAAAAGTGCCTTGACTGAAAAAAGGTTGGGAAACACTGAATTAGACACCCAAGGGGAAAAGGAAAAAAACAGCAAGTGAGAATGTAAAATACTTGATTTTTCTGTGCTTTTACTTGCAGTTTTTGATGACAGGGTCCACTTATTAAAGGCCAAATATAGATGTGGAGAAGGCAAGGCGAAGGAATCCCTGGCAGTTTTTTCTCTCTTTGTCTATTGTGAAACAGAAAATAAAAGAAAATCTTTCCAAAGTGAAGGGAGATCTTTCCCTTCATTGCCATTTCCAGTGATAACTGTAGAATGTTCTAATTCTCATTACGTTCTGTGCCAGTGACAATAGTCACCAGGACACACAAAGATTTTACCAGCAGGGACAAAAATCCTAATAAAAAAATTAACTAAATTAAAAATCCCCAAAACCGAGAAAAATACCTTTACCTACAATTTAAAGCGGTTGTAAACCGCTGGGCTTTTTTTTTTTCTTTTTTTCTTCTTACCCTGCAAGGTAAAGGCATAATGTGCTAGTATGCATCACATACTAGCACATTATATAAAACTTTCCTTAAACCGAAGCTGTTCCAGCGTCAAAATGTCAGCGCTGCAGGGGCGCCCATCTTCACCCATCTTGCTTCCGGGTTCGCGGACTCTGGCTCTGTAACTGGCTGGAGCCGCGATGACGTCACTTCTGCGCATGCGCACGGGAGCGGCCTATTACAGCACAGGGCTCTGAAGGAACGGCACAGGTGGCTGTTCCTTCAGAGCACATGTGCCAGTGATGTCACTACCTGCATGCACAGTAAATAAATCCTAAACGGTGCACGTTTAGGAAAATTATACACTACCTATAGGTAAGCCTTATTATAGGCTTACCTATAGGTAAAAGTTACTTATGGAAGTTTACTTCCTCTTTAAAGGACAATTGTAATTTTGGTAGCCTGTCTCTTTAAAACCAAATTTGCAATAGCAACTCCTATATTGTAAATGCTGTCAGGCTCCCTTTTAACCACTTGCCGACCAGCCGCCATAACACTGGCAGGTCTGCAGGTTCCCGCGAATCGTCATACCTGTATGGCAGTCCGCGGGAGCGATCCTGGGGGCCAGCGGGTAAGCCGATCCACGGGGCCGGCAGCCATGATTGCTGCCGGGCACCTGTGATCGTTCCCCGTGAAGAGGGAATGGCGGTCTGCTGTTGTAAACACAGCCATCCGTTGTTCTCTCAGGAATCAATACAGAGCTCCTGTGTTCCTCCTATTTAGGAACACTGGTCTCTGTATTGATTTCACAAGCCCCCCCTCCCCCTCACAGTTAGAAAACACCCCCTAGGCTCACATTTAACCCTTTGATCGCCCCTGGGTTAACCCCTTCTCTGCCAGTGTCATTATTACAGTAACAGTGCATATTAATGTCACTGCCCCCCCCCCCAAAAGTGTCAAAAATATCAGATGGGGTCCTATCTGTCTGCCGCAATGTTGCAATCCCGTTAAAAATCGCTGATCGCCGCCATTACTAGTAAAAAAAAATAAAATAAAAATGAAATAAATCTTTTCCCTAGTTTGTAGATGCGATAACTTTTTGCGCAAACCAATTAAAATTCACTTATTAGGATTTTTTTTACCAAAAATATGTAGCAGAAACAGAGTGGCCTAAAATGTTGAATAGTTTTTGATTTAAAACTTTTTTTTGGGGAATATAGCAGAAAGTGAAAAAAAAAATTTTTTTTTTTTTTTAGAATTGTCGCTTTTTTTTTTGTTTATAGCACAAAAGAAAAAAAATCCCACAGGTGACCAAATACCACCAAAAGAAAGCTCTATTTGTGGGAAAATAAGGACATCAATTTTATTTGGGTACAGCGTCGCAGGACTGCGCAATTGTCAAAGTGTTAAAGTAACGCAGTGCCGAATCGCAAAAAATGGCCTGGTCATTAAGGGGGTAAAATTGGTTAAAAAGAAAAAAAGTAGAAGTGAGATTTATCGATGAGCAACAAATCTTTGTAGATAATCTGATATCTGTGAATGTGCCCAATCCAGGTCGTATCTCAATGGACTGGATTACTAATGTTAAGACTTGACCTCGAGAAAAGTTCACGATAAGAACCGGAGAGGGAGCAGTACATTATAATGCATGACTGACGGGGCCTAACAAGTGTAGATAACTGTGAAATATTGAAAATGAGTCTTGTACTTGAACACTTCCTCTATCAGCTCTTGGAAGAGTTCCATTTGTTTCCTGTGAATTACTGATGAATAATTACTGCTAAATCCTTCATTGTACCTTTCCCCTCCCCCTCTGCACCCGGAATACAGCTGCCTTCCTATTGAAAAGTGGGAAATAGGCCAAAAAATGTGCATTGGGAACAATACCCATGCTGGCAACAGTCCTGCATAATTAAGCTGCTTAAATATTTTTCTGTGATACCGAAAGAGTTAAAACAGGCTGATACATTCTTTGCTAATAAGTGCACGTTAAATGTATTTCTGACTACAGAATATATTGAAATCATGTATGAGACACTGTATTATAATGTCACGTGATCATATGTGACATTTTCTTTGTCAGAATATGGTGATTGGTTACCTGCAGTTAGAGGTATAGTCCAGTTAGACATGAAAAGTTTTGCTTTTACAGTCAGAGGACCCATCTGCTGAGTGGCCGTCATTTTTATCCTGGTTTGTATCTTCTGCACTGAGTTGCCCTATACATTCTGTTGCCATTTCTGATTTGTTCTGTATCTTAACCCGAGATAATGCAGACCAGAGTGTTCCCTGGTTCTGAGCTCCCCCTATTCTCTGAGCACACTGCAGCCTCACCCACAAAAACTAGACCATGAAAGGGAGGGTGTACAACACAGAATCATGTGACAAGAAGCTGCAACCATATTCAGAAGCATTTTAAAAAATATGGTGACCCTAGTTAGAAGAGATTTCTATTATAGTCATATTTAAAGTACCGTATATACTCGAGTATAAGCCGAGTTTTTCAGCATGTTTTTTAATGCTTAAAAAGCCCCACTCGGCTTATACTCGAGTCACTGTCTTTTTAAAAATGGCACCACCCGGCGCCAATGTGTCACCGCGCATGCGCCACATGCCTGGGAACAGCCGAACGTGTACGGGCTTTCCCGAGCATCGGCGGCGCATTCGCAGTGACGTATTGGCGCCGGGCGGCATGATTTTTAAATCGAAGTCGTCTCACCGACAGGTAAGTGAGACTCCTCCGCAGCCCCTGCATTTCCTCATGCAGTGCTGCGGGCATGGTACAGGACATTCTCCTGTACCATGCCCGCAGCACTGCATCTCCTGTGCCATGCCTGTACATACTGTGCCATGCCTGTACATACTGTGCCATGCCTATACCTACTGTGCCATGCCTGTACATACTGTGCCATGCCTGTACCATCCCCTGTGCTATGCCTATACCATCACCTGTGCCATGCCTATACAATATCCTGTGCCATGCCTGTACCATGACCTGTGCCATGCCTGTATCATAACCTGTGCCATGCCTATACTATCACCTGTGCCATGCCTATACCATCATCTGTGCCATGCCTTACCATGCCGGTACCATGACCTGTGCCATGTCTGTACTATCACCTGTGCCATGCCCTTACTATGACCTGTGCCATGCCTATACCATGACCTGCGCCATTTCCTGTACCATGCCCGCAGCCCCTGTTTTGTGTCTCGTGGTGTTCCAGTTGGGTCCGGTAGCTGCTGCATTTCCCACCCTAGGACTATACTCGAGTCAATACGTTTTCCCACTTTTTTTGTGGTAAAATTAGGGGCCTCTGCTTATATTCAAGTCGACTTATACTTGAGTATATACGGTACTTTGATTGGACTTTCTGACTTGCACAATTACAGCATTTCCTAATAAAACATTAGCAGACTGAGGTTTCCCTTTATTGGTATGATTCATCAACAAAACCCAATAGGTTTCAAATGTGTTCAAACACAGAGATTGATTCAAGTGTAACTAAAGGCAAAACTTTTTTTAATTTTAGTTGTGGATAGAATGATGAGGGATTAGAACACTTGTCAGATTTTATTTGCTGTCTGTGCCCCATTAAAGTGGAACCTCACTCCCCCAATTACCATTAATTATTTTATATCCTCAGGCTTCTAGCATTAGTAAATAGATAGGAAAGTATATCATGCCTACTTGTTTTAAACGTAATTTTTCAAATTTCTTCAGTTACTTCCTGGTTTCTTGCCTAGGCAAATGATGTCATACATCCCGGGAGTCTTCAGAAGGGGAGGAAAGGAGGATGGGTTTTCTCAGCTAAGCTCTCCTGCATGCATGCTTGAGCTAAGGGCAGGTGGATTCCACAGAGTAATACTACATGAACCATTTGCCCTTACTTAAGATGGCCACAGCCAGAAATGCTAGGGGGTGTTTTGAAAAGTGATTTCTCATAGAGACATGGATGGATGGGGAAGCTTGCTTTAAATATTAAAAATGGATTAAATAGTGTTTTTAGATTTGTGGTTCTTAGATGCAGTGAAGTTCCGCTTTAAGGAGATTCACCCTCTCTATTTGCCCTGTTTACAAGCATCATTGAAATTGAATGTAAAAGAAAATACCACATTTTGAAAAAAAAAAATGACTGATGAGGGTTATACCTCATCCTTACTCTATTCAAAATGAAAAAAAAAGTTTTGCCTAAGTAACTCTTTAATTCAAATTTAATCGAATTCAAAGTTTGGTGATATAATTTCAAGCTACCCCTGTAGGAGCCGCTGAATAGATGCCCGGGGTTCTTTTCTCAGTTATTGCCCCACAGCCAGGCACACAGTTCCGGTCCCCCTTCAAACCCATTAACCAGTCTAGGGGTATGCTTTTTGATGCTTTTTGATGCTTTAATAAAAACGTGAACTTGGATAGGCAGAGGGAAATTGTAAGATACCTCAGTAAATCCTAGCAACAAACTTTAGGACAATAATCTTCCTCTTTGGAATGTGAGCTTACAGCAAATGTTTGACTGAGCTTTGCAGGAACACTATAATGGTACATTCCCTTTGGGTAGAACTGGCTCAAGAGATTTAGCAGCAGCAGTAATGTGAGCAAAAATTCTTGTAAGAGTAGTTTGAATTTAAATTACGCTTTGTAATAAAGAAATTGGTCCATAAGAACCAGGATCTACCAGGTCCTTGCCTAGAGAAAGACTAGATTAGCCCAGGACATTAACCACTTTACCACTGGAGGATTTTGCTGTCTTACGTCCAGGCCACTTTTTGCGATTCGGCACTGTTGGAATTTAACTGACAATTGCGCGGTCATGCAACACCGTACCCAAACAAAATTTATGTCCTTTTTTTCCCACAAACAGAGCTTTATTTTGGTGGTATTTGATCACCTGTGCGATTTTCATTTTTTGCGATATTAATTAAAAAAAGGAACAATTTTGAAAAAATAACAATATTTTTCTACTTTGACAGTTAAAAAATATCAAATATATTCAATTTTTGTCATATATTTAGGCCAAAATGTATTTAGCTACATGTCTTTGACAAAAAAATTCTCAATGAGCGTATTTTTAACTGCTTTATGACCGGAAGGTTTTACCCCATTCCTGACCAGGCCATATTTTGCGATTCAGCACTGTGTTACTTTAACGGACAATTGTGCGGTCGTGCAACGCTGTACCCAAATTAAATTTATGTCATTTTTTTCCCACAAATAGAGCTTTCTTTTGGTGGTATTTCATCACCTGTGCGATTTTTACTTTTTGCGCTATAAACAAAAAAGAGCGACAATTTTGAAAAAACAACAATATTTTTCACATTTTTTTATATGAAATTACCCCCCAAAAAAATGTAAAAATCACATTTTTTTAGCATTTTAGGTTGCTACGTATTTTTGGTAAAAAAAAAATCACAATAAGCGTATTTTGATTGGTTTGCGCAAAAGATATTGCGTTTACTAACTAAGGGAAAGATTTCTGTAATTTTTGGTGTTTTTCTTTTAACAAGTAATGGCGGCAATCTGCGATTTTTTTTTGCAGGGCTGCGACATTGCGGCAGACAGATCGGACCCTTGACTGACATTTTTGACACTTTTGGGGGTACCAGTGACATTACTACAGTAATCAGTGCTATACATATGCACTGTTACTGTAAAAATGACACTGGCAGGGAAGGGGTTCATTTTTATTGGAGCGGGAGGGGTTAATGTATGCCTGGTGCTTACTAACGTGTGTGGGGAGAGGTGACTGAGTGACACAGGGACAGATCGCAGGTTCAGCTATGCTGAACCCTGCAATCTGACCCTGCCTGTCACTTAGGAGATCCGCCTGCTTTGTTTACACAAGCGGGCGGATTTCCACACTCGATCCCCGACGATCGGGGAAGAGCAGCGGTGATCACCGCCGCTCCTCCCCTGGCCCGACTCCTGCTGTAACTGAATACAGCGGGAGCGAGCCCCCTGCGTCACGCGTGCGCTGTTGAGAGAGGGGAATGTCTGGTGACGTAGGTCTACGTCGCCAGACGATAACGAGCCACTTTTCCACAGTACAGTCAACGTGACTGGTCGGCAAGTGGTTAAGGCAGGAAGGCATTCCCTGGAGCTTTGTAGGTGGGAAAGGAACTGATTGCCTTTTGCAATTCCTCAAGTGTAAGCGGGCATCTAGTTTTATGTGAGAGGCCTGGGATAAAGTTGATTGCATTTGGTCAGAGCCCTAGGTGAGTACCAACCTTGCGCACGATACAACTCAGAAAATAGCCAGCTCAGTATTAATCTGATCGAAAGTAGGCCCCCAGAGGAGCGAAGGGCTCCTATAGCTGGAGATGACTGTTGGGAACAGGCAATTTTTGCTATTCGGCAACCAGTTTTCTCACCCTCCTCATAGAGTGTCAGCTTAGTAAAAAAAACATTTACACTCCACAGTGGAGAATTTTAGACGGTCCAAGGAATCCTGGTCCAAAATCCATGCCTCCCTTGTAGAGTCAGATGGGTCTATTACATACTTTAGTTTAGTTGTCGTACCTGGTGTTCTACCTGAGTAATAAGGGTGGAGGAGGTTTGTTTGATAGCGTTAATTTCTGCTATAAAAACACCTCTAGGGAAGCCTTTAGACTTGTTCCATTTCTTTAATATATTACCATAATGCTAGTGATTTTTAAAAAAGCTGTCAATTTGGAGCTCTTTGCATCTATGGGAGGGAATCAGCTGTAACCAGAAAGCTTTGAGCTTCCAAAGGGCTCTGGGCAGGGATGAAGAATGTCGAGTGATCAGCCATAGGACCACTGGAGAATGGTTCGACACCCTACGAGGCAAGCACTCAATCTTGAATGTCAGAATAACGATATGAGAGGTACCAATACAAAGGGCTATCTGGGAGAGGGAGCCGTAAGTTTTGGAAAAAACAGGAAAATTGTCTGGCATTAGGGTTTTTTAAACCACCACACACACATTGATTGGGCAGAAGGATGGGAGGATGCCTGTCCAAACTGGGGTCAAGATAACAGTTAAAATTCCCCATGATCAATAAAGGGATATCAGGTTTATCAGCCAGGTACGACAATGGTAGTTGCAACACCTCTCTCTAAACTGTGGAGGGATTTAGACACATACCAGAACCATAGTAGGAGTAAAAAAAAAAAAACATGGCATCCTTATGAGTCCACCATGGAATCTAGTTCCTGGCATGCCAATGTTTTATGAATCAGGACACTCACCCCACATAAATAGGAATTGTGGGTAGAGTGATATGCCTTAGCAGCCCAGGAGTATTTTAGGCAGCCCACTATGCCATTGGTGGGATGAGTCTTCTGAAGTCCTTTTAAAGCCGGATGAAATTTGCGTATGCCGGAGGAGATCATGGTACGTTTCAAAGGGTCGTGCACTACACAAACATTCCAGGACACCAAAGATGTATACAGGACTGGTGCAAGGATTTTTGACACCCTAGGCGAAACCTCATTTTGCCGCCCCCTTGGCTCCGTCCCTGACTCCACCCCCTTTGCCCTGCCCATGTATACGGTGAAGGTGGTTGGGGTGGAGATTTTTTGCGGCGCCTCTCGGGCCATTTCTTCAGCCGTGGCCCACAGGCCTGCACCTGCACTTCTGTATCCGGCCTGAAGACAAATAGTGGTGGCCCTGGCTCGCTTCCTCATGCCAGCCGTGGTCCGCAGGTCCCCAGCCCACACCTGCACCTTCGGACCTTGCCAGAAAACCCCGAGGACAAACAGCGCCAGCTCCAGAGCTTGCTTAACACACCAGCGGCATGCCAGTGCGGCGCCCCCAACTGATGTGCAGTCTAGGCGGGCAGCTACCTTGCCTATAGGTTGCACCGGCCCTGGATGTATAAGCCATTGCAAAAATTTAGAAAATGTACAGCAAGGGATTTCAGTAAGACTAATCTGGCATATAAACTACCTCATCCAGGAGACTTTAACCTGTCTGGCTAGGTCGCAAACTGAGGTTTCATACAGGTTACAAAATGGGAATATTGAAGTATCCAAAAATGAAGCTAAGTGCTAGTGTCTCTGGTTGATATAGTACACTGGAGAAAGATATATAACAGGTAATAAACAACTTCACGCAACTGTGCAGCTAGAACATCTGGTGCATTTCTGAGCCCGGAAGCATGTACAGGATGTGACTCCAACATCATCTAAAGTAGGACATTCCCCTTCTGCACCCTGAGCCACATGCTCTGGGAGGATTACTTGTGCCAACTGGGCATACCATAACATACCATAAAAACAGAGGTATGAGGAGGTAGAAAACAATAAGTAGAAAGACACCTTGTATACCATTGGACAACGATAAGCAGTAGAAGATATAGAACATTGATGCATAGTACGCTGTTCAGAGCGAGTAATTAATGTCCCTCAGGAAGGGCAATTAGCCCGTACACCAGATGAGAATGCCCCACTATCCGTAGCAGAGCTTGTGTCAACATGTCAGTCCTTTCCCCCCTCCACCTGACGGTGTCGAAGACTGTGTTCATTTTGATCAAGCCAAGAGGCAGCTTCAGTGTTGGTTTAGCTCTGTTCCACCAAACTCCCAGCCACCATCTAAAAAGCTCTCCCCAGGGATTGGCCAGGGCTGAATAAATATTTAGCTGCCAATTTGACTTTCCCAGCCCTCTATTTTACAGAACATTTGCAGCCAGACAGGGGGAAGCAGTCAACCCTGCAGCCAGTGAAACACAGAACCGACCTAGCTATTTACATAAAACCACACTGATTACAGTGAGCCAGAAATAAATTTCCCTTAAAATGAAATGCAGCTCCATTGAATACAGTGATCCAGAACTAAATTTACCTAGCACCTATCTGGGAGGGTGCTACATAATACTGCAGTCTGAAGGGACACAGAGAGGGACAATGGGACATACTGCTAAATGTCAGGAGCTTTCCATTGGGCCACGTCTTTTTGCAAGCTTTGGACTACTCAACATTCCCAGGGATCTTGTTTTCAGGAGAAAGATGTCCCCCATGTACTATAGAAGTCGGAAAAGCCAAGTATATTATCTAACAATTTTTTCCTCCAAAGGTACTTTTTTGCAGCGTTTTGGGAGGGGAAGGGGGCACCTTGAATTTATGGACCTTGTCACAGAGGTACAAGGTCTGCACTAAACCTTTCTCTGAATGGAACAGTGTGAAATTAAGCATTGTCAACAAGTAAAAAAGCAACGATGTTAAAAAAAAAATGCAAGCACGATTTTTTCCCATCAGTTATTGTTGTCAGTTTTAAAGTCATGAGAAAGAGCCATCCAGATGCGTGTGCTCCTCAGTCGAGGAGGTGTGCCTTTCCAGTGTAGAGTGGAATAGTAATTCAATAAGTCACCATTAATCCGAAGCAGAAGGCAAGGTCAGTGCACTGACATCATTCTGGGAGAGTGGAGAGATTGTTGAAATCGGGTCTCTACCTCAGCTGCATTTAATTACATGTACCGACTGCACTAATGTTTATGTAATTGCAGCAATGTTCTCTTGGTTAGATCCCACGTTTGGTCATGAGGTACAATGGAACATTCAAAGGAATTTGTTTAAATAAAAACATACCTGCTTATGTAACCTATACTAAACAGAGACACTTCTATTAGTAAAACTTTCAAACTAAAAGGTAACCTGCAGTGAAAGAAATATGGAGGCTGACATTGATGACTTTCTTTAGAAAATTCTAGTTGCTAGGGATGAGCTTGGGTTCGGTCCAAACCTGGAAGTTAGCTGTTATTGTTGGGCAAATGAGCTTTGGGTGACAAATTCCCCACTCCGCAGCTGATGTACACAAAGGAGCGGGGATGCGCGACATGATTGACCTACTATGGGCACAAGGCCTGAAGCCTCATCTCTAAGGTGCTCCAGTCAGTTGTTACATTAAGTACAGTGCAAGACTAAGCCTCGGTTCATGCATTGAACTGCATGTGAATCGCACAGAAACTGCAACGCATTCCTGTTGAATTCACATGCAATTCAGTGCGGTGTGATTTGAGTCCATTCATTTTGAATGGGCTCAAATTGCACCGCATTGCACCAAAGTCATGCATGCAGTAATTATGGAACTGCACTGCAACCAGATTCCATGGTAGTTTTGTACCATGGAATCTGGTTTGGGCAAAAGCACTTTGTTTGGTGTGTTATTAAGATTGCACTGACACCCGCCACAGATTGCAGTGCGATTTGAATGTGGTGCAGGAAACGCACATGGATCGCAGGGTCTCCCGCACTGCAGTAGTGTTAATCTACGCTAATAGTCCTCTTGTAGCACCTGCCCAGAAAACACGGAGTGTCAGAGAGAAAAGAAGAGTGCCAAAAGCCAGGGGAGCAAGGAATAAGGTAGGTTTTGCAGTCTTTTCCTCTATTACTAGACTTAAAGGGTAAGTTCACCTTTACAGAAAATTTGTAAGGTGAACTTACATTGGATCCTCTTCCTCATCCCCCCCTCTCCCTGGTTCCGCTGACCTGGAGTCTCGCGATCACCTGCTTTGAGACATTGGATCGCCACTTTACCGGTGCAGGGATTTGAAATCCCTACGTCTTAATCTCCTAAACGTACCTCTCTGCATGTACGGATAGGAGGTATTCTATTGGACGGTGCTGACCAATCAGAAACCGCCTAGCCTGTCCTGTCAGCCCTGGGGAAGAGGAAAGACACGGGGATTTAAAATCCCCAGACCGATAAAGCTGCGACCCAATGTCTCACAGCGGGTGATCGCGGGACTCCAGGTCAGCAGGGCCATGGGGAATGAGGAAGGGGGTCCAGTGTAAGTTCAAACTTACAGATTTTATGTAAAGCTGAACTTACACTTTAACAAGCATTTTATCCTTTCAATGCAGAGGCATTTTTTTTCTCCTGGAGTTCAGCTTTAAAAACTGTTGCAATAAAACATCAGCCAATTCATAAACACACTTTGTGAGAAGGTGCAGAAAAGCACTGCAAAGCAGGAAGCAGAGTCTACATATATAATGTGGGAATATAGCTGCACTCATGTATATACTGTATAATTACAAACTATACGTAGAAGAAAGGTTTCAAGAGTAACATACAGTAGAAGAATTATAGAATTTTTAGACCAATCTAATTTTTTTAATATGTATATCTAAAATATAATTGAAAAAAAAAAATTACATTCCCGCTAAAAGAAAAATGTAGGATCAAATATTTTTTTTGTGATTTGTCTTACAGATGAGTGCCAGGAACATAAAAAAAACTACCCTTTCTGTGGGGATCCCCCTGCACTACAAAGGGTATAAATGCTTATTAAATCTAGGGATTTTTTTTAGCAAGTACAAATTATTTTGAAGCAACTTTCACATTTACATACTTTTACTTCCTTTTTTTTGTTATTGTATTTAAAATAGAGATTAGTCCATAAAAACATTGTAGATTAGCTACTACAATAACTGCCCAACTGCTTAAAACCCCACTCCAAGCAGAAAACAAAAACTACCTGTGCAGTATTAGTGTCATTAAGACAGTTGTTCAGCGCCCTGTCTATATCCCATAAAGAGCTTTGAAATATATATAATGAACTTTGAGAAAAAAAAAATGATAATATATATATATATATATATATATATATATATAAAAATACAATTGTGTTTTCTTAGTTACATCGGGCTTAACCCAGCCTTATACTGTTATATAGTTATTAAGGCATGCTGTCAGTGAAGTCTACATTGATTTAGATAATGTTTATACTTGTGTTTTTTTTATCCATCATAAATAATGATTATTTTATTAGATCGGTCATTTATACTTTTAATCACAATGCAGACTGATTCATGTATTAAAGCAGATCTATACTGCGTTTGAGCACCACAAACCAAAAAAGCTATTTAACTAATTTTAAATATTCAAAGCAAACTCAACCATCCACGTTTCCATTTACTTTGCTGAGAAATCACTTTAAAAAACACCTCTAGCATTTTTGACCATCGCCAGCTTGAGTAAAGGCTGATGATTTATGTAGAATTTATTTCCCGGAATCCATCTGCGCTTAGCTCATGTATGCATGCAGGAGGGTGTGCTTTGCTATGAAAATCCCTCCTCCCCTCTTGAAGACTACGGGGATGTATGACATAATTTGCCTAGCCCTGGAAAACAGAAAGAAATAAAGTAAATGTAAAAAAAAAAAAAAAAAATTTGAAAAGTAAATATAATATACTTTCCTATCTATTTACTAATGCTAGCAGCATATGGAATAAAAATAGTCAATGCTGATTGAGAGATTAACTTCAAATTAGCAAATTAACTTTATGTAATTTGTTTGTCTCATTTTATGGGCATGCTCTTTTTTCACTTGCTTTGGGGTATTTTTTATTTTTTTGTAACTCACTGTATAAAATCTATACTGATCCGGATTATCTAATACTAAAAAGACTTTTCTAATACCATCTAGGAGAACAAGCTTTCACTAAGCCACTAGCATAAGGAATTTACATTTTTTGATGTTTCAGTGTGTTCACAGGTGTTTGTTATTATTACGTGTTTCCTCTTTATGCTGATTAAAGAACATGCTTACTTTTGAAATGGTTGTTGTAGGGCATTCAGGTAGAAAGCATATTCGATTTCAGAGCGTAGGAAATGCTGTGAGTCTGAGTCACACTTTGAAGACGGTGGTTGATGGACTCAGGGGAAAAATGAGGAAGTAGTCTGTTACATTAAAACATACTCAGAAGGAGACTGGAGGAGTTCCGCAATTATCAGTTGTCACTGGATAGAGCTTATCACCTCAGCTGATTGCAGGACTTTCCATAGTTTAGTTTAAGGTTTTTAGGGGAATTATTCAATGTGAGAATGTACATTAACGTGATACTAAAGACTGTTTTTTTTTTTTTTTGCCTAAAAATAACAAACATCTTATACTTACCTGCTCTGTGCAGTGGTTTAGCACAGAGCAGCCTGCATTCCTCCACTTCTCGGGTCCCTCTTTGGCTCTCCTGGCCCATCCCCCCCGACTAGTGCCCCACAGCAAGCAGCTTGCTATAGGGGCACCTGAGCCAAACCGCAGCTCCATGTGTCCATTCAGACACAGAGCCCTGGCTAGGCCCCACCCCCTCTCTCTGAATTTGATTGACAGCAGTGGGAGCCAATGGCACCGCACTGCTTTCTCAGCCAATGAGGAGGAGAGTCCCAGGCAACCGAGTCTCTCCTGCAACATCGCTGCAGAGAGATGGGGTCAGGTAAGTATTAGGGGAGCTGCTGCACACAGAAGGTTTTTTTTTATCTTAATGCATCGAACATATACTGCTCAAATAAATGAAAGGAACACTTTGAAAACACATCAGATCTCAATGGGGAAAAATATCATGCTGGATATCTTTACTGATATGGACTAGGTTATGTGTTAGGAACATAAGGATGCCACATCGTTTCATGGAAATGAAAATTATCAACCTACAGAGGGCTGAACTCAAAGACACCCTGAAAATCAAAGTGAAAAAATGATACAGCAAGCTAGTCCATTGTGCTGAAATTTCATTTAAGCAGCTCAAAAGGGCACTCAGTAATTTTTATGGCCCCCCATGTGCTTGTATGAGTGCCTGACAATGTTGGGGCTTGCTCCTAATGAGACAACAGATGTGTCCTGGGGTATTTCCTCCCAGATCTGGATCAGGGCATCACCGAGCTCCTGAACAAAATTAGGTGCAACCTGGCGGCGTCGGATGGACCAAAACATAATGTCCCAGAGGTGTTCTATAGGATTTAGGTCAGGTGAGCGTGGGGGCCATTCAATGGTAGCAAATCCTTCATCGTTCAGGAACTGGCTGCATAGTTTCACCCCATGAGGCCAGGAATTGTCATGCACCAGGAGGAACCCACGACCCACTGCACCAGCGTAGAGCCTGACAATGGGTCCAAGGATTTCATCCCGATACCTATTGGCAGTTAGGGTGCCATTGTCTAGCCTGTAGAGGTCTGTGCGTCCCTCCATGGATATGCCTCCCCAGACCATCACTAACCCACCACCAATACGATCATGCTGAATGATGTTACAGGCAACATAACGTTTCCCAGGGCTTCTCCAGACCCTTCACATCTGTCACATGTGCTCAGGGTGAACCTGCTCTCATCTGTGAAAAGCACAGGGTGCCATTGGCAGACCTGTCAATTCTGATGTTTGATGTCAAATGCCAATGGAGCGCCATGGTGCTGGGTACTGAGCACAGGGTCCACTAGAGGAAGTCGGGCCCTCAGGCCACCCTCAAGTAGTCTGTTGCTGATTGCTTGGTAATAGACATTCACACCAGTGGGTAAATTGCGTTCGTATTTCTGGCACCCAAATGCATTACCTTACATTTTCCAACATTAAACCTCATTTGCCATGTAGATGCCCATCCCATTATTTTGTTCAGGTCTTCTTGTAAGGTTTCCACATCCTGCCTAGAAGGTTTTGCCCTGCTTAATTTAATATTCTAAAATTAATGTTTTTAATTCAGGTACTCACCCTATGGTCCATACCTATGTACCTTAGTTTGTACAGTAAACGTTTGTGGGGAATTGTATTGAATGCCTTTGCTAAATCCAGATACACCACTTCCACAGGCCTTCCTTTATCTAGATGGCAGCTCACTTCTTCATAGAAGGTTAATAGATTGGTCTGGCTAGAGCAAGTTTTCATGAATCCATGCTGATTACTGCTAATGATACCATTTTCATTATTAAAGTTTTGTATATAGTCCCTTATCATGCCCCCCCAATAGCTTGCAGACTATTGATGTCAGGCTTGTAGTTCCCATTGATCTATCTCGACCCTCTTTTAAATATTGGTACCACGTTGGCTTTTCTCCAATCAGCGGGTGCCATTCCCGTCAGTAGACTATCCAAAAAAATTAGGAACAATGGTCTGGCTATCACCTGGCTGAGTTCCTTAAGGACCCTCGGTGTAAGCCACCTGGTCCCGGTGACTTATTTATGTTAAGTTTTTCGAGTATAGTTCTGAGTCTGTCTTCTGTTAATCATGAGGGTGCTTCTTGTGACGTGTAATTTAACATTAAAGTCTCGGTTACTGTATCCGGCCAATTCTTTTGTAAAGACTGAGGCAAAGAATTTTTTTAGAACCTTTGCCTTCGCTCTGTCTTTTATAGCCAAATTCCCTTCATCGTCCTTTATGGGGCCAAAATGTTCTGGCTTCACTTATTTACTATTTATATTCCTAAAGAATTTCTTGGGGTTTTTTTACTCTCATCTGCTATGTGCCTTTCATGTTGTACCTTAACTGCCTTAATTGCACTCTTACATTTCTTATTGCATTCTTTGTAATGTTGGAATGCTGCTAATGACCCCTCAGCCTTGTATTTTTTAAAGACCTTTTCTTTAGTTTTAATATGTATTTTTATGTTGAAGTTTAACCATCCAGGGTTTATTTTAGCTCTTTTAAACATATTCCCCGTTGAAATGCACTGGCCAATACCTTTATTTAGTATATTCTTAAGGCACTTCCATTTTTCCTTAGTGTTCTTTGTTCCTAGGATTCTATCCCATTTTATATCGTCTAGCAAAGAGCGCAGTTTAAGGAAGTTGGCTCTTTTGAAATTCAGTGTCCTTGTATTACCTTTGTGTTTCCTATTTCTGTGGTTTATACTGAAACTAATTGACCTATGGTCACTGTTTCCTAAGTTTCCCTGTATTTCTACATCCGCGATCTGGTCTGTATTGTTAGTAATCAGTAGGTCTAGTAACCCATTGTTTCTCGTTGGTGCTTTCACCATCTGACCCATGAAATTGTCCTGCAAAACATTTAGGAAATGGTAAGCCTTAGACGAATGCATGGTTCCTTCTGCCCAGTCTATATCTGGATAATTAAAATCCCTCATTAGAATGACATTTCCCATCCTTGCTGCCATTCCAAGCTGTGATAAGAGGTCCGCCTCCCCCTCCTCCCTCTGGTTATAGCATATGCCCAATATAACTTTCCCTATGGTACCTTTACTTTGAAGTTAAAGATTGATTACTTTAACTAAAAAACTCACATAAATGCTTAGTTTTATAATAAATCAGTATTAAATACATCTAATGTAATTGCTAATACCTTTGAAGTAAAAAAAAAAAAGAGCTTTGGATGCAGATGAACAAAATGAAAGCTAGTCTCAGTCATCTTTGACTCTGCCTACACATTACCTCTTAACTTTCTGAGATGGGAATGAGGGACACCTATTAGCAAATGTATGTAGGTATAGGACACACCCCCTGCCACGTCCACCCCTTAAAGGAGAATTTTACAAAAAAAAAAATGATTTGTTAAACCCACAAGTGCTTTTTTACCTATACTATTCCTTTATATTGGCTTTTGGAATTTACAAATGCAGAAATTTAGAATTTTGGAAATTGGATAAAAGGTTTAGCGCTGTAAAACATCCTTTGATAGATAAGTAGTGCATTTTATATACAACTATATGAATCAGACCAAAAACAAAGACAACTTAGGAGGGAAGACAGACAGAGGGACTTTGTTTCGAATGAGGAACAGCCCCTCAAAATCAGGGACAGTTGGGAGCGATGCTACACCAAATTAATGCACAAAAAATACAGATGTTTATTAAAGATTTATTGAGAGCTGTAAAACAGTTACCATATTTATCGGCGTATAACACGCACTTTTTCCTCCTAAAAATGGAGGAAAAAGCAGCAGTGCGTGTTATACGCCGATATTAAAAAAAAAAAACGGCCAGGAAGCATCGCCGAGAGCAGAAGGGGCGGGCCGGGCCGGGCCGAGGAGAAGGAAGGACTAGCTGTCATTAGAGCAGAAGGGGGGCGGGCCGAGCCGAGGAGAAGGAAGGACTAGCTGTCATTAGAGCAGAAGGGGGGCGGGCCGGGCCGAGGAGAAGGACGGAACAGCTGTCATTAGAGCAGAAGGGGGGCGGGCCGAGCCGAGGAGAAGAGAGAACGAGCGAGCGCAGTCATCGGAAGTCCCGCCTATGACAGACGTCACACGTCTCGGCAGAGGAGGCGGGACTTCCGATGACTGCGCTAGCTCGTTATAACGCTCCTTGCGTTTCTTATAAGATGTGGATTTTCAGCTGCAGAAGTAGTTCCACGTCAGTAGCCATGTAAGAGATATGCTGAGATACCAATCCCAACCTCAATGACTCATCATGTATGGAAGGTCTTATTTCAGCCAGTAAATACACACAGTAATTAAGCTGGTTCCTAGTGTGACTTTATATACATGTGGTAAGACAATGATAAAGGTCTTAGGGATAGGTTTGAGTGGAAGTGGTAGGTGACAGACACTTGAGGTGAGACAGTGCAGATGGATGCAGGAAGGGTTAGCGATCATGTATGATAACAGATGACAGAGTAGCAGGTGCATACAGGAGAGATCAACCCAGTGCAGGAAATAGTAGCAGTAGCCTCAAGAGCTAGCAATCTAGTTATGCAGATGTAAAAGACAGTCCTTGCTATGCAGAGCTAAATAGTGTAAGCCTAGTACAAGTCTATAGAGATTTCCCCTGTGGGGTACTTAGCACTAATAGCGATAGCCGAAGGATCGCTCAGGAGATGCGGATGATCCAGTAGCAGGATGCAGGGATCAGCGCAGCGAGGTTCGTCAGCGAGGAGAGCTTGCAAGCATGGAAGCTTCAAGCAAGATTAGTATCCAGGTACTGGTGTTTGAACGAACACATGTGAGTGAGAACCGACGCCCTAAATAGCCATCTAGTCCGGCGCTGGGTGATGACAGCTTCAGCCTTAAAGGGAAACACACCTATATGTGTTTCTTCTGTCTAGGTAGATGGAAATCACCCGGAATAAATGTGATAGGAGGCACTGAGAGTGCCAGAACCTTACATTACCCTCCCCGTAAGGCCGGCTCCGGAAGGCCTCTAAGGCTGGTTGTTGATATAAGAATCACATGAGACTGGTTGCCGATGCGAAAAGCGGAAGGAAAAAAAAAATTTCTTTTTTTTTTTTTTTCTTTTTGTTGCCGATATGAGAATCGGAATGAGACTGGTCTCCGATGCGAGAATCGGATAAGACTGGTTGCCGATATGAAAATCGGGAAAAAAAAAAAAAAATGGTTGCCGATATGAGAATCGGATCAGGCTGGTAACCGATCTGAGAATCGGATCCCTTGTTGCCGATATGAAAATCGGATCAGGTTGGTAGCCGATGAGAATCGGATCCCTTGTTGCCGATATGAAAATCGGATCAGGTTGGTAACCGATGAGAATCGGATCACTTGTTGTTAGGGTGTCTGCTACATGGACCCCTCACTAGAATCGGACGCATAACCATCCGAAGTAATCCTAGTAGACCTAGCAACCAATGCTTCTTCAAACATCCTCAGATCCTTCCTACATACCACCGTGCCATTAGAAGCACGTACGCAGTCAGGTGCAAGAATCTCTGTATTTTCATCGGAAGCCAGAAATGTGCTTGCAAAAATAGGAGTATCCTCAGGAGGTGGTACAGGAGGGTTTTTTGAACGTGGTATAAAGTTCACTGGAGTTGAAGGAATATCTATTCCAATATTTGTTAATTTCTGGGTGTCCTTCACTGATATAGAACGGGGACAGGGCTGGCAACAGCCTTGATAATTTCCAGGCTGTTTTTCAGGGAAGACCCTTCGGATTCGCCTGGCCTCCATTGGGAGAGCCTTAGGCCTATGGGGTCTGGTTGGGCAGAATGTAATGAAATGTCCCCCTTCACCACAATAAAAACAAAGGCCACAGATTCTCCTGTGATCTCTTTTTTCTTGTGAGGACAACCTAGCATGTATGGCACCAATCTCCATAGGCTCCTCATCCATCTCTGTAGGATCAGGGTCCAAATGGGATGTGTCAGAGTGACAAGGTCGACTGTTTGAGGCAGGCTCGGACCATGACCAGGCAGGATCACCATATCTACTAGGTCTCCTTTTTTCCTTAGGTATCCGGGGTCTGTGGTTACCTGGAGCGGGTTTAGGAGTGGGGTCAATAGCTGAATTCTGAGAAGAACTGGATAATGGCATTTCCATTTTTTCAGACTTCCTTTCTCGTAGTCTTCTATCTATGGTGATACTGAGTTGTATCAATGTATCCAGGGTTTTTGGCATCTCTGCTCGGGCGAGCTCGTCCTTGACGGCTTCTGATAGGCCAAGCCTAAATTGGGTTTTCAGAGATGCATCATTCCATCCTGAATCAAGGGTCCATCTCTTGAATTCTGCGACAAAGTCTTCTACAGGCCTTTTTCCTTGTTTCAAGGATCTTAACTGAAGATCGGCAGTACTCTGCCTATTGGGGTCATCATATAGGCTAGTGAGCTCTGCCAGGAACAAGGCATAGGAGTTGAGAAGCTGGTCGTTTTTTTCAAAAAGAGAATCTGCCCAGGCTCGAGGATCGCCTGATAGGTAAGAAATAATAGTACAAACCTTAATGTGATCAGTAAGGTAGGTACGAGGTTTTAGCAAAAAAAGTAACTCACATGCGTTTTTAAATTTGCGAAATTTTTTGCGATCGCCTGTAAATACCAAAGGGGGATTTATCTTGGGTTCAGGAGACTGTGCAGAGGTAAGTTGTGTCAGTCTAATTACCTGCTGCGACAGAGCCTGATTGTCGTTTTTCAATTCAGCAAGTGCGTGTATTAACGCAGATACCTGCTGTTTTAATTGTGTCACCTGAGTGGCTACTTCTGCTGAATCCATTTTTTGGGTTCGTTCAATCTGTAACGCTCCTTGCGTTTCTTATAAGATGTGGATTTTCAGCTGCAGAAGTAGTTCCACGTCAGTAGCCATGTAAGAGATATGCTGAGATACCAATCCCAACCTCAATGACTCATCATGTATGGAAGGTCTTATTTCAGCCAGTAAATACACACAGTAATTAAGCTGGTTCCTAGTGTGACTTTATATACATGTGGTAAGACAATGATAAAGGTCTTAGGGATAGGTTTGAGTGGAAGTGGTAGGTGACAGACACTTGAGGTGAGACAGTGCAGATGGATGCAGGAAGGGTTAGCGATCATGTATGATAACAGATGACAGAGTAGCAGGTGCATACAGGAGAGATCAACCCAGTGCAGGAAATAGTAGCAGTAGCCTCAAGAGCTAGCAATCTAGTTATGCAGATGTAAAAGACAGTCCTTGCTATGCAGAGCTAAATAGTGTAAGCCTAGTACAAGTCTATAGAGATTTCCCCTGTGGGGTACTTAGCACTAATAGCGATAGCCGAAGGATCGCTCAGGAGATGCGGATGATCCAGTAGCAGGATGCAGGGATCAGCGCAGCGAGGTTCGTCAGCGAGGAGAGCTTGCAAGCATGGAAGCTTCAAGCAAGATTAGTATCCAGGTACTGGTGTTTGAACGAACACATGTGAGTGAGAACCGACGCCCTAAATAGCCATCTAGTCCGGCGCTGGGTGATGACAGCTTCAGCCTTAAAGGGAAACACACCTATATGTGTTTCTTCTGTCTAGGTAGATGGAAATCACCCGGAATAAATGTGATAGGAGGCACTGAGAGTGCCAGAACCTTACACTCGTTCTCCCTTCTCCTCGGCTCGGCCCGCCCCTTCTGCTCTTACGGTATGACAGCTCGTCCTTCCTTCTCGGCTCGGCCCGCCCCCTTCTGCTCTTACGGTATGACAGCTCGTCCTTCCTTCTCGGCCCGGCCCGCCCCTTCTGCTCTCGGCGCTGATTCCCGGTCTTTTTTAAAACAAGATGAGGTTAGTTCCAATGGCGCTTGCGATGCTGCATATTTGGACATTGCGCTTGCTAGGCTGCATGTATGGACACTTGGTGGGCTGCATGTATGGACACTTGGTGGGCTGCATGTATGGACACTTGGTGGGCTGCATGTATGGACACTTGGTGGGCTGCATTCATTGACACTGCTTGTGGGCTGCATGTATGGACACTGCTGGTGGGCTGCATGTATGGACACTGCTGGTGGGCTGCATGTATGGACACTGCTGCGGGGCTGCATTTATTGACACTGCTGGTGGGCTGCATATATTGAGGCTGGATATATGGACACTGCTGGTGAGGCTGCATTTATGGACACTGCTGATGAGGATGCATTCATGGGCACTGGTGATGTCATTTGATTAAAAAAAAAAAAAAAAATGTTCTGAGTTCAAAGCTGTTTATGTTAAATTTAAGCTTTTTTCCTGAAATTTCTCTCCAAATATTGGGGTGCGTGTTATACGCCGGCGCGTGTTATACGCCGATAAATACGGTATTTGATACAGCGAGTAAAAAAGGCATTGAACACGTCAACATTTTTTTAGGTAAATCTATTTCTAAAGGTGCTATTGACATGAAATTTTCACTACATGTCGGTAACAACCCATGCAATCCAAACATACAAAGAAACCAAAACAAATAACTTGAGAAATTAAGTTTTGTGCAATAAAATCGAATGACAAAGGAAAAATTATTGAACACATGAAGAAAGAGAGGTGCAAAAAGGCATGGAAAGCCAAGACACTAGCTGAAATCTTTCAGTAATTAGAAAGCAATCCTGCCCCTTGTCAGTGCAAACTAATATAAGCTGGTTCAAACATATATAAAAAAAAAAAATACAGTGCCATGATATATACGATTTATGGTAATTATTTATGGCAATTATCACCTCTCTGTTCAGTATCACTTTAAGTTTACAAAGGTGCACTGAAAAATATCTCACCATGCTGCCCATATTACAAGAGTGTGTAAGTCAATTTGAAGGAAGCTTTTTTTTTTTTTTTGCAGAGAATGGGCATTTTTCTCATCAGAATATTTTGAATTTAAAAAGCTAAATGACACAATTGATTTAATCCTTGTGCTACACCCATACAATATAAAAAATGGATGAAAAGTAGTTATTCTTTCAGGTCTCCAATGAAGCAATACACAAATTACAATCCACTTGCAGTTCTAGTGCCAGAACTTTAATTTTATTCAAATGTGTCAGTGGCTACACGTTTCCTTATTGTAAGTGAAGCACTTCGAATTCCCCTGTGTCTGTCTCTTGTCTTCTCTAAGTAGTTCTATTCATTCCTGTTTGTCACTGCCAGTCTGTTCTTAATCTCCTACTTTCCCCTCTCAATCATTGCTGTTAAACTGTCATTATGTGCAGTTTAATTGGTGGACATAGTTTATACCTTCATTTCATTTATGATCAGTGTTTGAAAGAATGTTTCAGTTTCTCTGCCCCCCCCCCCCCCCCATACATTAAATCCTCCATTAGATGGAAGGGCTATTATAAATGTAGCCCTGTCCCTGTAGGGCTTGTTGTGTGATGACTTCTCGGGTCTCCTCTGATTACCTGCAGACAGTCACTTAGGGACAGTTCACTCATTCATCCTTACTCCCAGTTGCTTGTTACTCAATAAACAGTCCAGGGGTTTTGCTTTTATATTAATTGTGGAACTTGGATGGGAGAAGGGAATAGTGGGATACTCCAAAATTAACCTTTTACAGTAGATAAGGACAACTCTTGCTTGGCCTCACCAGGGTGTTTGTGGAAGCAGACACACTGCTTTAACCGTATTGCCACTTGTATGGAAGAATTAAGTTTTCTTGCTCTCTCTAGCAGCAGACCTGTTGCAACTACTTTATCTTCAGGACACTCTCTAGCATCCCCTTGACTGACACCCGTCCACTGACTCTTCCACAGAAGGGGTGGCCCTCTCAGAACAGATCCCACGACACAGATCTGTACTCACTGTAGGCAGAATCAGATCCTCTCCAGTGTCTCCCTTCCAGTCAGCTCTGCAGGACATCTTGGTTCAGCTCCTCTCTGACTCTCTGGCCCTCAGGTTGACCACCTGAGGCCACATGGCAGCTTCTAACATTATAGGAACATTATAGGAACCATCTACTAAAAGAAGTATGGAGCATTCTATTTCTGACCTCCTTGTGAAAATGATAGCTCTCTGACCACTGCTGGAACTGCTTTCTGAACTACTGACTGGTAACTAGCATGCCACAAGTGAATTCAGTGTAAAGCCAGCACCCCTGATGTGCTTGCTTGTTTTAGGCCCAATACTCAGAAAATTATTATATACTCTAGGAAAGACAGCGAATCAACCAGCATTTACAGAAGAGGCCAGCAATAGCAGTGTACATATTCCCTCAGTACAGGTTTTACATAAATCTCCATAGAGGTATAAAAACACCAAAATAAATTAATGTATTTCTTAAATAAAAAATGTATTAATATGCAACTATTAAAAATACCTGAATTTCACTTGATTTCAGCTTTTTACATAGGCACTTAGCCTCGTACACACGATCAGATTATCAGATAAATGTTCATCCGTTTTTTGTTGCATGCTAGTCTCCTATGGAAAGTGAAGAGGTTCCTTTCATACAAAAATTCTCGTATGACAGAATTCAACTTCAGAAGTGATGTGTTGAATTGTTTTGTATGTATTCTTTCATTTCCGAGCATGCGTAGTCTTGCTCTTACGATTTTTTTCGGATGAAAACTGTAATAATTTAACGAAAATCAGATGTGTTCACATATGATAAAAATGTTATAGCCAGCACATTCTGTTTTTGTTGTACGAAAATTAGTATTCGGCTGTATAAAGCATCATACTAACGATCCGAAAATAGGCAGATCATTAGTCGGATGAAATTTTACTTCCGATTTTCATGTCGTGGGTAACGGCCTTTAGTGTGTGTGTATGTGTAGGCGGGAGGGGGGGCAGTACTTAGCTAATCAGGTGCCCCGCATGCACATGTGCTGACAACAAACATGTACAGAGTAAGACTCATTTTCCATGGGCAGCAGTCTCTACATTCCCCTGAAAAGCGATTTGTGATGGATCACATTTCAGAGGGAGGTAGAACAGCAGCTTCCAGGTGTTCGAGAGTTGATTCTTCTACATTCCACCTCTTAAACAAGTGTTTTTTTTCTGCCTGTTCTTTTTTTTCTGTCCCAAGGGGGATTTTGTATTGACATACTGCATCGCAACTGCAAGACAAACATTTGGCTCGAAGTTGCAGTGCAGTCTCTTTGACCTCAATGGGTAAGTTACATTTGCAGCATCCACAAATCAAACCATCACGCCCACTTGTAGTTGGGCATTCAAGGGGAGGGTGAGAGAAACCCAGATTAACTTCCTGTTTTTACTGCCCCCTGACCACCTGTGTGAAAGAGGCTTTACAAAGAGCAGAGGGGTGACCTTATCAGTCTGATACTAGACCTTCATTCTCCACAGACTGGAAGTAGGGTTTTGGCAAAGCTGTGTTGCCTAATTGCAGCAGAAAAAAAGTCAGATCACAAAACTTGTTTTCCATATTGAAAGCATGGGTGTTTAACACCTCTGTGACCTTTAAACATGGGCATATTGGTGTGTCTCTGCCAAGACTGCATTTATTCTTCTTGTCGTCCATCCCCAGATCATCTGTCTTGTGTCCTTGCCCTCCTACCTATCGTACCCAACCCACAGGGACATCGACAATGAGCATGTGTACAGGACCAGACCTACCCAGCTGTATTATTAGCATACGGGTGGGCGGCCAAACCGCAGATCTCATGCCTGTACTAACCACCCCTCCCCCAGCTGGCTGTGTGAAGAGCCCTAACTGACAGCAACATGATGTTTAGGTAGTCCAGCCCTAGTCTCTGTAGATGGGTCAGCTTGCCAGGTGTCATAGGTAAAAATCAGTGGCGGTTGGTGCCGCCACCCCTATCCATGCGTCCGGCCCCCTAATCTACATGCAGGGCACCAGACACATGGAGTTCAATGGGGCTTTTTTTTTTTTTTTAGCATGTGATTGGAGCCAGAGGCTCTAATGGGCTAAAAAAAAGGGTGGGCTCAGGCGGTATGGTGCGGTCAGTCTGCTGCCCCCCCTTATGGAGAACAAGCCGCCACTGGTAAAAATGAACATACACGCAAAATACACCAAGGAGTCTGAAGAGTAATGATGTAAAAGGCTAGCAGTCATCTTGTAATACTACAAATACCTTATATCCAAGCATGCAGGAACAAATCCCCCCCCCCTTTTTTTTTTGTTGTTGTTGCTTTCCCTCCTTTGGCAGTTGACCCTTTTCTCTTCATGGTATTTCCCTAGGCCTTCGGATCTAGGCAACATATGCAGACCTACGGCTCCCACCATAAGGTCATCCAGTTGACACTTCGCATTACAAAATTGTTCAGTTGCACAAGGGATTACTTATGTCTTAATGATACACTCTTTTGGTGCGATTCCCCTGCGTGGGTGACCAGTTGCCATGTAATTTTTACGTCCATTAATAAAAATGATTGAACTGGAAACACTCCAAGTACCTGTCAGCTTCATTTTGGAAAAATTGAAAAATGATCTTCAAAGAAAGCTTTATACGGAAACGGCTATTGCTGACCTTTTGTTAAAAAAATGCTAGTTCCCTGGCTGTCCTGATTCAATGGCTCGTATAGTGTTAAATATTGAGTCATCTAAGTATGCAGATTAGAAGTTCATATTTCATGCTGATTTTTCTGATCTGCATGCTCGCTCCTGGTCATTGTTCCCTTTAGGAACCCTTTGCATTAATCTATACGTTTTGGATTGTTGAAATGCACTGCGTTAAGGCAACCCATTAATTTAACACATTTCAGGCTTGGTTCACACTGGTGCGATACAGGAACCAGCACAAATCCTGTGCGGGTTCCTGCATTGCATAGTTCACACTGTTCTCTGCGAACCGCTGTGATGTAAGGTTATTGACTCCCCCCCCCCCCCTCCCCCCAAATCAGGAATTCCAGTGCGGACCAAAAAAAGGGTTATGCAACATTTTGGTCTGAATGCGATGCCATTTCAACCAAACAAACTGTATGGCTGAATTTGAATTGCACAGACATCGCATGTGATGTGTGTACAGCAATGTAGTGCGAACCACATACGGTGTCTGGCATCGCATTAGTATGAAACCAGCACTAAGTTGGGTAGACACTAAACTGTGGGGGTTGCAAGAAAAAAAACTGTAATTTCCGGTCAGAAATACTGTAGTAACCATGCAAGGTTAGTCCAGCGATCTCCCCCGCTGAGCTATTGTGTTCTAACAGGGGGATGCCACCCCTGCCTGAACACTCTGATCAGTGCTCTCTGCCATCAGCTGAGGGCACTGTTCTGGAGTCGGACGGCTGCTGGTTTTCCAGCATGCACATCCGATATACAAACCCAATTCCAAAAAAGTTGGGACACTGTACAAATTGTGAATAAAAACAGAATGCAATGATGTGGAAGTTTCAAATTTCAATATTTTATTCAAAATACAACATAGATGACATATCAAATGTTTAAACTGAGAAAATGTATAATTTTAAGGGAAAAATAAGTTGATTTTAAATTTCATGGCATCAACACATCTCAAAAAAGTTGGGACAAGGCCATGTTTACCACTGTGTGGCATCCCCACTTCTTTTTATAACAGTCTGCAAATGTCTGGGGACTGAGGAGACAATTTGCTCATGTTTAGGAATAGGAATGTTTTCCCATTCTTGTCTAATACAGGCTTCCAGTTGCTCAACTGTCTTAGGTCTTCTTTGTCGCATCTTCCTCTTTATGATGAGCCAAATGTTTTCTATGGGTGAAAGATCTGGACTGCAGGCTGGCCATTTCAGTACTCGGATCCTTCTTCTACGCAGCCATGATGTTGTAATTGATGCAGTATGTGATCTGGCATTGTCATGTTGGAAAATGCAAGGTCTTCCCTGAAAGAGATGACGTCTGGATGGGAGCATATGTTGTTCTAGAACTTGGATATACCTTTCAGCATTGATGGTGCCTTTCCAGATGTGTAAGCTGCCCCATGCCACATGCAACCCCATACCATCAGAGATGCAGGGTTCTGAACTGAGCGCTGATAACAACTTGGGTTGTCCTTGTCCTCTTTAGTTCGGGTGACATGGCGTCCCAGTTTTCCAAAAAGAACTTCAAATTTTGATTCGTCTGATCACAGAACAGTTTTCCACTTTGCCACAGTCCATTTTAAATGAACCGTGGCCCAGAGAAAACGCCTGAGCTTCTGGATCATGTTTAGATATGGCTTCTTTTTTGGCCTATAGAGTTTTAGCTGGCAACGGTGAATGGTACAGTGGATTGTGTTCACCGACAATGTTTTCTGGAAGTATTCCTGAGCCCATGTTGTGATTTCCATTACAGTAGCATTCCTGTATGTGATGCAGTGCCGTCTAAGGGCCCGAAGATCACGGGTATCCAGTATGGTTTTCCGACCTTGACCCTTACGCACAGATTTTGTTCCAGATTCTCTGAATCTTTGGATGATATTATGTACTGTAGATGATGATAACTCCAAACTCTTTCAAATTTTTCTCTGAGAAACTCCCATCTGATATTGCTCCACTATTTTTCGCCACAGCATT
Organism: Pelophylax lessonae; assembly: GCF_965119305.1. Lineage (NCBI taxonomy): Eukaryota > Metazoa > Chordata > Amphibia > Anura > Ranidae > Pelophylax > Pelophylax lessonae. The sequence goes on from NC_138772.1 coordinate 116,992,627, forward strand.
GGGGGAATTGGTGATCCTCTGCCCATCTTGACTTCTGAGAGACACTGCCACTCTGAGAGGTTCTTTTTTTACCCAATCATGTTGCCAATTGACCTAATAAGCTGCAAATTGGTCCTCCAGCTGTTCCTTATATGCACATTTAACTTTTCCGGCCTCTTATTGCTACCTGTCCCAACTTTTTTGGAATGTGTAGCTCTCATGAAATCCAAAATGAGCCAATATTTGGCATGACATTTCAAAATGTCTCACTTTCAACATTTGATATGTTATCTATATTATATTGTGAATAAAATATAAGTTTATGAGATTTGTAAATTAGTCCATTCCTTTTTTACTCACAATTTGTTCAGTGTCCCAACTTTTTTGGATTTGGGTTTGTACACACGAGCCAAATGTCAGACTTTTTTTTTGAACCGGCTGTTGTCAAATGCTCCTGACATTCTGCCCGTGTGTACAGGGCTTTACTGCATATTGCTTAAGACCAACCTTAAAAACGGAAGTGCTGGCTCTAAACTTAACAAACATCTATAAAAAACAGACATTGGAGCGGAGCTCTGCAGATGCTAAAACCCTAAACATGTGGGTATTGTTTAACCTTGTTTTTTTTTTTTTTTAAACGGTAATCTTAAGCTTTTCAGATTTGTTAAAGTGGTTATTAAGCCACTTTATAAACTGCACACAATCCCCTCTGTTCTAAAGCCTCGTATGCTGCAATGTACATTCTTTGTAAAAAAAGATGCCTATTTCTACCTGATTTCACAGTGCTGATTGGCGGTCAAGTGACTCCTCTCCCGATCTGACCGCTAGAGTGTGAGGTGCTGAGAATCCCTTGCTGACATCAGTCAGGAGGAGGGGAGGAAATAAAATCAAAAAACAAACATAGGGCACACCGGCCTAGCGCATTATCCTATATAATAGGCTTTATTAAATGCAAGTGCATATACTCACAAACAAAAGTTTAAAAAGACACATGGAACCTGAACATCTGGAACAATCTGTATCATGTTGGCAATGTCCTCAATTGATGATGGCTAACACGTTTCAAGGCTTAGCCCCTTCTTCAGAGCCAACAGGCCATGTCTAAACCACTCATTTATATAGCAAATTACCTATACCACTTAGGTGTGGTCTGAAACAACTCCTCTCCAGTGGGTGTGCTTCCAAATGGGACTTGAAAGAAATGCATTGGCCCCTAGAGGGAAAAAAATAAAAGGGGGGGGGGGGGGATTGTTGAAAGACAACTAATCATACTATGCTCATAAGAAGGCAAATTGTAAAATACTATGAGTGGTTACCTCGCCATAAGGTTATGACTGGCCTTTGGGAGGCAAATTAAGTTGCTATACTGACTTATTAACTAAATCAAAAGGATAGCGAAAACAGGAAATTGCAAATGCAACTTAGTATCTTATTGGAACATCCATACTACTAAATGCAAAATAATTGAAATAGACTAAAGAATGTTTTCTCAATTGACCAATTCACCAACCAATCAATAAACAAGTTGGCCAATCAATCAACCAATCGATCAATCAATCACTCCATAAATTGTTTCTATAAAAAATGTATATAAATAAATATAAAAATATATATATGTATTAAGATTTCATACCTAAAAGTTCCCATAGGAAAAGAGGTGCATCAGTATATCAGTGGGGGAGGAAAAACTCGACTTTACATAATACCATGGATCTCAAGATCCTCGTTGAGTCCCCCAGGAGTTAAAGTCCGCAGGGTGAAAATCCAATAAGTCTCCCTCCTACACAGTTTCTGAAACCTCATTCCATCATCTTGACCCCTACTTATGGTCTCTATACCGAAGACCATCAACCCTGATGGGTCCCCATTGTGGTATTGTCTAAAGTGACGGGGGACTGAATAGCTACATTCTCTCACTTTTTCCTTATCGTTCCTACTTAATATGTTACACTTATGTTCCCTGAACCTCACTCTCAAGGTGCGAATGGTACATCCCACATACAAAAGACCACACAGTCAAATGAGGTCATAGATAACATAATTGGTCCCACAATTAATGAATTGTCGTATCTTGAAATTGCAGCCATCTAACCCTATAACATCTCTCTTTCTGTGCCACATGTATGGGCAGGACTCACAATTCTTCCCCCCTGGCAACCCTCGGTTTACGGATCCTACTGGGCACTGACTCCTAAGGTCCATAGGTTTCCTGAACACAATCTCAGGTTTTGGTGGCAAGTACACGGGGTCCTGTCTCAGAATCCTCCAATTGCGTTGAAGCACATGCATCTCAAACACCCTAGTACTGTACGTTGCGCTGAACCTGATAGAATCCGTTCTTCTCGACTTACCGCCATCCTGAATGCGTTTAGTCTCAGAACCAGACGCACTAGTCAGTGATTTGGTACCCAAGGCAGCCTCTTCCTCATATAACAGCCAATATTTCATAAAAGCTTCCTTAACCAGATCTTCGTACTCTTTTTCAAGAAAAAATTTCTTGAAAGGAATCTCACCTTGCTCCTCATAATCGGTTCCTCTAGTTCATGTTATGTAACCTACAATATTGTCCAAAAGGAATGTTCCTAATCCACCTTGGATGGTGGTTACTCTTTACATGCAAATATGAGTTACCCCCACTGGGTGGAAGTGTGATTTTGATACAATACTTCCATTGTTTTCCGCTCGGATTTGAAGATCTGAGAAGACTAAGTGGGTGTCATCGACATGGGTAAAAGGATATGTTTTTCATCTGTTACAATGTAAGAGGAACCCCCTCAAAGAACATCAGGAGGAGGGGAGGAGAGAGCCGAGACGTCAGTCGGGGAGGAGGGGAGCCTCGAGGAGTCACATGTCGGCTGTGAATTCAGGTAGAAATAGGCATCTTTTTTTTTTTTTTTACAAAGAATATACAGTGCAGCATAGGAGGCTTTATAACAGAGGGGATTGTGTGTAGTTTATAAGGGTATTTCAGCAGCAGGAAGGGAGGGGGGAGGAGGGATTGGTAAAAGCGGACAGGCAGGGAGGGGGAATAGGACACATAAGATAGAGAGGAGAGCTGCCGATGACCGAGGTATGTAAACTGACCACGGTGTCAGGGCTCAGCAGCCATGATATACTGTGGTCAGTTTACAAGGGGGAGGGTAGAACCAGGCAGGATCAGCCAGGTATTTCAGGTTATACAGGGGACCAAATGACACAGCACAAGCACTGTGCTGTATAACATGCTTTAAATGAGCAGGATCCATTTCTTTTTTTTTTTTTTTTTTTAAGGTTAAATGCTTTACTGATTTGCACAGCATTTAACAAACTTCATGCAGTCTTTGAAACATTAAAAAATATTCTTCTTGCAATAGTATTTTTGTTTTTAAAGAGAACTTTTCTAAGACTCTCGCATGGCTAAATGGGGCACAAATTCTGCTCATTTTATTACTACAATGATACTGAAGTGGTGATATTGAGATACATCTTCCAACTTATTAGTAAAACCTCGTACACACTACTAGTTTTTTTTGTTCAACCCGAAAAAAAAAAGCTAACAGCTCAGGTCACAATCCAATGTTAGTACAGCCATCTCCCCTGCTGTGCTATTGTGCTCTGACAGGGGGGTGGGCCCCTGCCAGAACACTCCGGTCAGCAGACATTTTTTGGTCATGAACCTTTTGATAGAGGACCAGCTGACGTACACACGGGCTGAATTAAACCAGCCGTTGCCATCACATATTCAGCCCATGTGCGTTAGGTTTACGTTTGAACAAGGACATTATAAAGGCTGACAATTTCTTTAGATTGCAATGCATACTTATCAAAGTGAGAGCATCAACAGTTCCAGAATTTTACAAATGGATCTTAACCACTTGCCGACCAGGCCATAGCTGAATGACGGCTACCGTGCAGTTGGCTAGTTCTGGGAGTGCGTACAGGGATGTGTCAGTGATAATAACAGCAGCCCTTTACCACGTGATCGCTCCATCATTGGACAAGTTGTCAACAAACCGGCGCATGTCCGGTTCAGTTCTCTCCACTCCTTGCATTCTGTACACATCGATCGGTACAGCGTGCAAGGACAGGAGGGAGACTGCAGCACCACTCACCCTGCCTGATTCGTGCCTCAATCATGCCCCATCTGTGCCTCAATCAGGCTTCATTCATGCCAATCGGTGCTTCAATCATGCCCATCTGTGCTCACCCATAAACAAATCCGTGCTCATTTGTGCCACATCCATGCCACTATGGTGTTTATCACCCTACAGTGCCTCACAAAAAGTGTAATGGGGAGTCGATTTGTAATTTTATGTCCCTAGAGCATCTGACAGTACTCCCCAAATGTTGTGTCTCTGTATGTGGCCAGGCTGTGTAAAAGTCTCACACATGTGGTATCGCTATACTCAGGAGTATCAGATCGTATTTTGGGGTGTAGTTGCAAGTATGCCTATACAGTGTCGGAGAAATAACTTGGTAATATGACAACTTTGTGAAAAAAAATCTTCATTTTGCAAAAGAATTGTGGGGAAAAAATTACAACTTCAATAAAAACTCACCATGCCTCTTACTAAATTCCTTGGAATGTCTACTTTCCAAAAAGGGGTAATTGGGAAGGGGGGTATTTGTACTTTCCCTACTTGTAAATGTCTCAATAAATTAAATAGGTAGTCAGTACATCAGGTGTGATCAATTTTCAATGATTGGCACCATAGCTTGTAGACTCTATAACCTTCTCATAGACCAAATAATTGTTTGAGTTATTTTTACCAAAGATATGTAGCTCTTTAACTTTTGGCCAAAAGTTATGAAGATAAATTACTAAAATTAGCAAAATTTTAAAACAAAAAAGGAAAATGCATTTTCTTTTCCCATTTATAGCGCAAAAAAAAAAAAAACCCCCAGTGATGATTAAATACCACCAAAAGAAAGCCGTTTTTGAAAAAGGACAAAAAGGTCATATGTGTACAGTGTTGCATGACTGAGTAAGTGCCATTCAAAATGTGAGAGCACTGAAAGCTGAAAATTGGTCTGGTTAGGAAGGGGTAGAAATGCCCAGTGGATAAGTAGTTTTTGTAAGCCTTAGTTGAGAAAAAGTATGTGGGCTACCATTGACGAACGACTTTAAAATGCTGATACTTTGACCCACTGGCTTGAATGGTGTCATGGTCCAAGAACAAGGACACAGATCATGAAATCTTCCCCTACATTCTTGTTCTGGGTCAAAAATTGCAGTAAGGTTTGACATGACCGCCAAGCAACTAGCATTTTAATGAGAGTTCAGAAATAGCTGCCTCCAAGTTTGTCTGACAACAAGTTTCTTCTGGCAGTAGCTTTAAAACATATTTTTAAACCGAAGCATTACTCATCCCACTCATTCATTGTGTGTAGTCTGTACACTTTTTTTTTTTAGAAGAGCAATTAGAGTTAGGCTTGAGATCCATTTGCTGTTCAGAAGTGGTAAACACATTTTTTAAGCTAGAAAAAATGAATCTGACATACGCTTTTATAGTCCTGAATATATATATTTTTTTATTTATTACACACACACACACACACACACACACACACACTGTATATTCCTTGTAAATCCAGGAGTTAGTTACATGTACAGTTTTAATCTCTTAATGTTGAGAATTTTACTATTTGTTGGCAGTTAGCTTATCTGCGCACACTGAAATCAATGTGAAAAGCCTAGCGCTAGCTTGTGTTTAAATCTTGCAATTGAAGAATGTTAAAATCCCCAGTGCACCTATGGTCTAAAAACAGTGAGAGGGTGTAAAGAAATCTGTTAAAAAGCATTGCATTTTTTAATTTTTTTGCAGTTTTGCCAGCAAAATCAAAAAGCAAGTACAGAAAATCCCTCTGTTCTCAACATGTTTTATAATATTATAATATCTCAAATTGAAGGAACGTGCAACATCAAGAAAATAACCAGAGACAAAGTATCTATTTTTAAGATTTTTTATTGTAAGTGTAATGAATATTTTCTTCATATTGCTTTGATGAAATGACATACAGCAGTTGCAGATATTCTCATTGCTGACAAAAAAAAAAAAAAAAGTTTGAAAAAAACAAAAAACCCACAAACAGTATTTACAAAAAATGCCAAAGTTAGCAATTGTGAAAGAGGTTCGATAGTTACAAGCCGTGTCAATAAATACCCAGGGCATATAGGCAACACAGATGAAACAATAATACAATCTTATGCATGGCTTTTGGCACAAAACAAATAAATTAAATGCACATTAGGTATGAAGGCAGGATATTTAAATTACCTTAAATTATATATGTAATGCAAAGTAATCCAGGAATGTTGTAACAAAAACATTAGTGCCAATAAATACAGTGAGTACCAGATTGTTCTTGTCAGTATGTTAGAGACCGGAGTAAAACCCATGAATGCCTTCTAAAAGTTTTAATATGCTGTCAAGATCGGCCTGTCAATACTGGAGTTATCTACATTTTAGCAGGAATGTTTTAACACTTGAAATACTAAGAGACATTGGATGCCAAAGTGGTAGAACAGGCCTTAGCATAACCATGTTCCCATAGTGTTTCACAATACCTTCAGAACAGTGCACCCCTTGGGTTTGGCTTTGAACTAGACAGCATATTTAAAAACAGTAACTTATTGGCTCGTTGGACAAATCCAAAACCGCAATGGGCAAGTGTACATAGTAACTTCCAGCAACCATTAGTTAAATTGTATCAGTTTGGAGCAGTTAGTACAATAAAAGGATGACCTTACGTTAGCCATTTTTATAAGCAAAGGTCATTGAAGAAGAGTAACATTGCACTCATCACAAACACAAAGCCAAGAGCCATCTTGTGAGAAGGATCTGTTGTCACACTGAGCTGTGAAAATTAGTCCATGGCATTCACAATTGGGGCCTCCACAGTGTGTACATGATCGGTGCACTTTAAGAAGCTTTCAACAATGAGTACATGTCTAGCATCTATGGGCAACCAACCATGAACATGTCACCCAGTTATAGGATAGACACAGACACAGCATCCAGTAATAAACAGCAGCCAATCAGAACTTACATTATTAACTGCCCATACTTAGCTGTTGAAAGCCGGGTATCCATTGGCTGGCATGATTACTGTAGGTCACAGCTCTGACTTGTATATGCACAGTAATGGTATTTTTTACCTATACACCTATCCAAGCCATAACTAAACTGTCATGAAGTAGAGTATTTGTGCAAGAACCCCAACCCCCCCCCCCCCCCCCTGTCCTTAACAAGAGATTGTGGTTTATTCTTGTTTTTGGGCAGTGATTCAATATGTACTTACTAAAGAACTGGAGTTTTTTTTTCCCCTACACCCACCAATGAGATTAAGACTTTAAAGGCAGAATTAATCCAATTGGTGGCCATGAGTGAATTAGCTCCATATGCAAGAATTGTTGATACATCAGCAAGCAGGTTTCAGTTCACTGCTCCAGAAGTTGTGGGGGGGGGGGGGCAAAAGCTTCTTTCATTCAAAGCCTTTGCTTGCTTTACCTAGCATATTATTACTACACATGACAAGGTCTGGAATATGTGAATAATGTAAATCCTATAGCTTCTTGATGGGCTGAAGCAAGCTGGTACTGGAAGTTTCTAACAAAATGTATTGGTGTAGTGAAAAGATAAAGCACATTTTTACATGCTGTACATGAAAGGACACATTGGTACAAACAAAAACACCGGCATACAGAAGTAGTGCAGGCAAAGGCACTTGTGTGTATCGCTAGAATAAGGACCATTTCTAAATACTATTTCCCCAGTGTGCACTGCAACACAGTAACACTATGGGCCGGATGTATTCAAGTGTCTCTACTAAGAATGAAGAGTTACTTTACATCAGTCACAAGCCAGGCTCAAAGGCTTTCACTGCTGTTTGGACTTGTTGGGGAAAAAATTCTATCCTTAATAAATGATACTTTTATACAATCTGGCCCTTATGGCTTATCTAGTAACATGAAGCATTTGGTGCAGTAGGTGACACTATATCAGCCTTCGTTGAAGTAATATATATGATGGAAGTCAAAATTGTGTTGGCTTTCTGCCTCAGAGCACACTAACTCCAGGTTACCAGAAAAAACCTCTGCATTTGCATTTTACACCTTTGGCACACAGCCTAGGCCAGAGATGGCAAACCTTGGCACCCCAGATGTTTTGGAACTACATTTCCCATGATGCTCATGCACTCTGGAGTTTAGTTGAGTATCATGGGAAATGTAGTTCCAAAACATCTGGGGTGCCAAGGTTTGCCATCACTGGCCTAGGCCATAGGAACTAAAGCACAACATCACTGCCTCAATGCTGTATTACCCACCTAACAATGGCTCAGTACTCAACATGTGCAAACATTTTATTTAGAAAATGCAACCAAGATAAGGGATCACCTTGTGCGTGAATGTTACAATGCCTTAATGCCAACATGGGATTCCTGAGCTCTAATAAAATTCAGGAAAAAAAAGGCAGAATTAAAGTTGCACTTCAATTTGGTTATCTTCCCCTACTGCCCTGCTAAATGACATGGTTCACAGTAGCCAATTAGGTCACAATATAACATATATAAATGAAGTTTTAATAGTCTACAAACTTCAGCGAGCTGGACGGTCATAGTATTAGGATGGTTTTGTAATATCCCTGTGATCGTTTTCACAGCACTAGATAACCTTTAAAGTACAGTAATAAAAAGAAGAAATTAAGTGTAAAAAAAAAAAAAAAAAAAAAAAAAGTTACAGGGTTCTTGGTCTCTGGCCCTATTCAAACATGTTTTATAATTTAAAAATATATAAAACATACTTTTATTACTTAATCATCCCATAAATGTTCATTTTTAATGAACACTCTCACTTAAATATCTGCATTTAAATTTTAAAGCTTAAATATTGTAATATTTCATTTAAATACAAAATGGATTGTAGAAACAAAATATCCATTTGACAATGTATTTAAATGACTGAAATAAATAATTCTGTTTTACATAACACATAATTATTTAAAAGAAATATAATATATAAATAGCCTGGGCCATATATTACTGTGGAATATAAAATAAATCCACCTAAAGATCATGGCAACTGATTTTTTTTTCCCCCCCATTCTGGCTCTATTTATTTTAATATTGCAGTGACTTTGCCAAGATGGTCGATTTCTTGGCATGAACAGCCAACCAACTGCATAGAATTGTATGGCCTAATCCCTAGAAGCTTCAAATAAATATGAATAATTTATGGTAGGATTAAATAATCTGAAATCAAATATAAAAAAAAAAAAAAATATATGGCTTGCAAGTGGAACTCAATACTGGTGGGGGGCAAATTTGAAATCTACCAAGATATTTTTGACAAACATGAAAAATGTTGGAACCTCCCACTACATCCTTGTGCTTGTTAATTTTAATCAGTGGCATTTTTCAATGGCAACACCTCCACATAGTGGAATTGATCTATGGAGTACTGGAAGGTGAGTGGAAGGTGACTGCAAGGTATATAAAACATTCAGCTACACATAAAAAGTCCCTGAATGGACAACTTCTATGTAACTTAGTCCCAAGCTTTCCTCCTTCACGGTGTTTGATAGATGCTCATAAACCTCAATGAAACCACTTAAAAAAAACAGCTATAAAGGAAGGCACATACTTCTGCAACACACAGAAGTGGCCTGGACAGGGAACATGAGAATTGAGGTGTCTCCGAGGTGTCATTTGCACATTAAAATCACCTCTCTTTACCAATCTGCTAAGTGGATATGCCTTAATAAATGGCTGCTGCTTCTATATTGCACTTTCAATGCAGAACTGAGGGGGTAGGGGGGAACTGAACACTTGCCTTATAGTACAGAAGTCAGAAAATATTAGTCTATAAATAATGCAGATATATTATGGAAAAATATGATTGTACTCATAATACATCTGAGGTATTTCCAATTTAAATAAAACTCTTGCTAGTTCAAGCTTCAGACTCATTCCTGGAATTTGCAATAAATAAAACAGCTCTATATAAAGTCTTGTCTTTTTTTTTTTTTTTTTTTCCATTTTTCCTTGTTTTCTGTAAACCCGAGTAGTGCACACTACTTCTGCAAATATTTCTCAATTTTACAATAAATACATGAATAAAGTTTATCTTAAAAGTATTGAACATATGGGAGTTTTTGCACTCCCATCCGTAAAATAGTTGTTCACAGGTCTACAAACAATTCACAATTCTTCAGTTTTATATACAAGCAACTTCTAAGAAAAAAATAGTTCAAAATTGATGTGTAGTAAACAGGTTGCTGTGGCAGTATTCCAAAAATGTGTATTTCCCCATATAAAGACCAAAAATATATGTATCCATGTAGAAACAGTCGAAATTTTTCATCATAGTAAGGTCTCTGCAATATGCCACAGATAGGATACAGTAATCCACCGTTTACGCTATAAGCGATTCAAAAGGAGATGGCGATTTTAAGGCATCTTCTAAATATTGATTGTCACCAGAGGATTCAGAGGAGCTAATCAAAGATTCTAAGAAGCTTGCAGTTGCGTCTGTCGCTGGGGGAAATCCAGGAAAGAATGTTAATAGACACTGCTGAGAACACAAATTATCATATTCACTTAATGAATTGTAAAGAGGTCCAAAATTGTAATCTGATTCATCAGGCAAGTCAAAGGTTTCGGAGGAAAGGCTGATATCCATATAGTTTTTTAAGAGTGGCTCTCCTTGTGTCACAGTAGAATCAGTAGAGACGGCCACAGACACCCCATTGTCCGAAAAGCAATCTGCACCCTGGTTTGCATTTTCGTCTACACATTTTTTAACGTTCGATAAAGAGTTTGCGTACACCCCACTAGTGGATTTTTCTGAACTATAAAGGGACTCGTAAACTTTGTCACAGAAAAAATCTGTGCTATTAAAGAAGCTTAAATTGTCCTGGCAGTCACTGCTGTTTTCCTCGTACTCTGAATCATTGAAATGAAGAATCCGAGCAAGATAGTCTTCCTCAAAGTCTGACTGGGATTTATCAGATGAAGAGGCAATTTCATAAGGGCCTTCAGAGACTTCACTCTGAGAGGAGGAACTTGAACTGTCTGTGGTGTCACTACTACAGCTGTTCTCATTTGCTGGTTCCAAATCCACATTGAAATGATAAGGGGATGAGGCTGGGGAATTTGAGGTGGAGGAACTGGTCGATGTGGTTGTGGGAACAGTCCTGTTATCTTCTTCATCACTGTCCTCAAAGGATGAGCATCCAAATGAATCTAAACGCTCACTGCAGGTTACATCGGGCTCATCATGGCTTTGATTATTTTGATTCTTCTCCTCCAGCTCAAGCTTCATAACTGTATGGATAAAGTGGGTCTGCACACGGGACGAATTGAACTCTACTCTTCCATTTGGGTTTCCACAACCATCCTTTGTACATCCACAAGGGAAAGTCGAATGATCCCTCTGAAAAAAAAAGCACAATTTACGTTACTGAATGATTCAAATGGTTTCAGAAACAAAATATGGCAGCTGAACTTGAAAACCCACCTATGAGGGCAAACAAACTAGATAAAACCCAATATTACGAGAGGGATTACTGTCACAAACAAATTTTGGTGTACTGAGTAATAACATACAGCCGAAAACCCCATTCCGACAGTTGGCTCAAGAGGCAATCAGCTAGGTTGATTTTTTAAATTTTTTTTTTTTTAAAAGACAATCACCATTGCCTTCTCCTAGAGAAGTGCGTTTATATTTAGGAAGTGAGAGAGGCTGTTTAATTTAGGCTCAGAAAAAAAAAAAAAAAAAAAAAAATGGTATGCGGCGAACATTTTAGGTACAGATCAGAAATGTACAGTATAAGAACTAAAATACTTCTTCTAGGAAAATGTATACAGCCAGGATATAGAAGAAAATAATTTAAAAAAATAAAATAAAAATGGACAGGCATTCTTTAAAGCTATAAATATGACGCGAGAGCCATTTTTTGCAAGCCCATACTAACCTGACATTTAATTCCTGCCAAGTTACAGCTGCAAGTTTCTGGATCACAGAAATCCTGGCAATCGCACCCGCATTGTTCTCGTGACTTCCGGATTTCATTAAGCTCGTACTTTTCCGTTTTGTCAATCTTTTTTACTCCTTCGCGTTTGAGCAGTGCCCTTCGTTTCTTGGCAGGGTACATGCGAGGGCTGAAACCATCTTCAATCTCTGCATTGGTCATGTCGATGTCTTCATCACAGATGTCATCTATGCTGAGGTTATTGGCCTTTTCTGATTCTATTGTACCGTTCATTGTAAACTGTAAAAGAAATTTTAATTGAATGTGAGTGCAACTGTAGAAATATGAGATCAATATTACAGAAAAAAATAAATATATAACTGACCAGTGAAAGTAAAAAAAAAACAAAAAAGCCACAAAGAACAATGGTGTGTAGCCAGTTGAGGTAACCAGCCAGTAGACTGAGAAGACCAAACAGGCTATTTTTTTTTTAACTTGTTTCTAGGAGCTACTGAAATTGGCAGCACTTGTTGCTTTCATCACTAGGGTATTAAATACTTTGCCAATTGTAATAAACCATTATTTACCTCCCAAAAAAGGGAATGGAAAGCTTCTTTCGTAGAAAAGGAGATGATGTTATGAGGAGTGTATAGCTGCACATTTTAGCATGACTGTGCTAAACAATGCAAGCAACCTGCAAGATACCTTTGTGATTTGACCCATCGTACACTGAGTGGTTGATTTAGTAAAACTGGAGAGTGGGAAATCTGGCTCAGCTGTGCATGGTAGCCAATCAGCTTCTAACTTCAGCTTGTTCAATTAAGCTTTGACAAATAAACTGGAAGCTGATTGGTGCAAAGAAACCAGATTTTGCACTCTCCAGTTTTAGTAAATCAACCCCCAAGTGTCTGGAATAGACTCAAGAACTCCCAACGGGAGTATATGTACATTCATATTGGTTCATCCAAACTTACCATATTTTTTAATGCCAAAAGCTTCTCCTCCTTTAACCGCTCCTTTAATTTCTCCCTGCGCCGGGTCAATTGTTCCCTGGAAAACTCCTCCATAGTAAATTGCAGGCTATAGCTGTGTTTCCGCCGCATGCCTAGGGTGCAGCCTCCCCGACTCGGCACGCTTGTAAACCCTTGGCATCTTTGGAAGTAGAACACTACCACCCGGTCAAAATGTACTTTGTTCTTCTTTGCAAGTTTTGCTTTCTTTAAAATGGACACGGCTGTAGACAAAAACAGAAATATGTATTATACAAAAAGGATAAAAATCTAGTATATAAAAGATGCGAAGTTATATATAAGCATGTGACGAAAACTTAGGAGAAAAAGTTAAAAAAAAAAGACCAGTAACATAGACAGAAGATGAACTGCTAAATGGCAAACAGTATGACTCGTAGACATGTCATTCAAACAGGACTTTGAAAAAGGAAGTTCACACTATTTTTAAATTCAGATCATTCCACCGATAACTAGATCACTTACCGCTTTTTTTTTTTTTTTTTGGGGCTACTGCTTTGCTCAAAATAAATCACTGAAGTTGTGTCTCACCTATCTAATCTATTCAGCTTGAAACGATGGTTGTCTGAGCACTTGTTACTTACTCCCTTGTTCACTACAAAGGAGCTTGGCAGACAGCCAGCGCCAGTGTTTGCAGCTCCCAGTTTACTGGTGTCGCAGTGAACTGATCATTTCAAATCTTGTTTTCATAATGAGAGCAGAGAGCTTTGCCAGTCATCAGATGAGCGGTAGTTGGCTCATATCAGACGAACACTGATGGCTTTAGGTGGAATAGCCTTTTATCCTGTTTCATGACAGGTCCTATATTTGGTCATTTTCCAGATGCTGACTGCCGGCTGGCAAGGCATGCTGGAAAAAAAAAAAAAAAGCTGAAGCATTCCGGTATACTCAGGCCAGTTTTAAAGGGTCCCTCAACTCCAAACCAAATATTGTAAGCAAGTGCACAGTGTAAACAATACACCCCCTTTACAACAATCTGCTCAATAAAAGAATTATTGCAGTACATTCCTGGGTCATTTGGAGAGCTACTACTACTCTACTGTATTTGGCCATACAACTCTCCACTACACAGGCAGAGGAAAGTATCAAGTCATCAAGTTTCTTTACAGTTAGAGCCGGTTCACACTGGGGCGACCTGTCAGGCGACCTGGTCTCCTGACAGGTCGCCTGCTATAGAGAAGCTGTGGACCTGTTCTAATAGGAGCGACACAAGTCGCTCCGACTTAGAAAGAAAAAGGGTCCGGAGCTTCTTTGGGGCGACCCGGAGCGAACTGCATTGACTTCAATGTTATGAAGTCCGTGCCGGCCGCTCCGAGGTCGCGGTGCGAGCTGCGCACCGCAACTTGTGAGGTCGCCCCGGCAAGTCGGATCGCTCTAATGTGAACCGGCTCTTAATCTTTACTTTGAAGGAAGAACAAATAATACACATAGAAGAAGAAAGAGTATGCAACAGTGATATAGGTGGAAAGACAATAAATGTAAGAGCATCAGGAAGGCGGACAGCAAAAAGTGTTTGAAAAGTGCAGAAACCCTCTCAGAAACTCTTACCAAATCTGGTTCCTACGGGTTACTGCACTCTTTCACACAACATGCTCTTTGCCTTGTTAGTAACCCTTCATAGCTATGACCAATATAAAATGTAATACAAGCTCTATCCATTCAACTTTTCCAGGCTGACCAATGGAAAGTGGCTAATGTCAGGGGATTAGGAAAAACTTTTAGAGAGCACTCTACAGTAATGAGCATGACTAGAGTGTGCCGGGATTATATATTATACTCTAGAATCCAAAGGGGGAAAGCTCTGTGTGTTTACTCAGGTGCTGAAGAGTTGACATCTTTACTGCTGCAGTTACGGAAACTATGCAGATTATTTAAAGACCAGTTTACAATCATACTGCACAGCAGCTGGGACGCAAGACGTTGGCTGGGTACAGAAAACCCAGCCTGATTTGGCAGCAGCTTTTATTCGAATGGGAGTACAATTACACTACTGGCTTATCAGACACATGCAAATTGCTGTACTAGGCTGTGCATTTAAACATCATAAAGTTCAACAAGGTACTTTACCCTACACAGCTTAAAGCAGAAATGATCGGCCTTAAAGTTACTGATAAAGACAGACAAGACTGCTTTCCATAAATTAATCTGGCTCATTGATGCAAGAAACCAGGGAACCCAAAAACAATAATTTTGCTTTTATGCATCCTTTTTTTCACTTTCCCACTTTAAGCTTAAAAGGATAAGTCCACCCTAAACACTATAATCTTTACATCTACTGAAATCTGCAATCTACGACTAACCTAGCAAGCCCTGTAAAGAAGAAATCCATATACATACTTTTTTTTAAGCGGATCTGATCTGGTGCCACGCTGAGCTGTCAGAGGCAGCAGAGGAGGCAGCTGACAATGGAAGCCCCATAGTAAGTTTTTGGGTGATGTCACTTCCTATTCATTTCACAGCTGTTGTTGGGTGGCTCCTCTGCAGAGCTTCCGCCACAGGAGACCAGATCAGACCGGACGGCTTCAAAAATCGGTATGTATACCGATTTCTTCTTTACAGGGTTAGATAAGTTAGTCTTAGATTGTGGATGTCTGGGGATTTAAAGACCTTAGTGTTAGGGTGGACTTCCCCTTTAAAAGTTGGCCATAGATGGATCAGTTGATCAAAAAGAAACCAGATATATTCCCCCCATCCACATGTTTTAGGTGCATGAAGGATTTCTCCCCTGCTGTGCTGCTGTATCCGATAGCGGGGACTCCTCTGCTGTTAGAATACATTGATCAGTGCTGCAGTGGTGAGCTACCAAAAAACGGTCCAACAATCCCATTCATGAGAAGTCAATCATTAGATTGACTTTTCCTTGAACAGGAATGGCCATAGATGGATTGAAATTCGGCCCCTGCTGAACCAGCCAAATTTTGATCCAGGTTAGGAAGGAAACAAGAATCTCTACTAATTGTCAAAGGGGATCCCCAGGCAAGACACACATTTATCCCCAAGGCTCTCCCCCTAGAGGATGTCCCTGCATTCATCCCCCCCCCTTTATTCCTGTTGGGAGAAGCTACTTTATACTCCTGGCTGGCTATATCACCAAGGCTTGTAAAATTCTTCCAGGGGTTGATACTGGAATGAGGGATCAGCAAGGTATCCCTAGTTTAGTTCTTAATGAGGCAAGCACCAGAACTACACCCCCAAGAGCCCTTTACTACATACAGTTTATTGGCAGGCTCTTGGGAGACAAGGTGGCAGCACTGTTTTGCCAGGAAAGAAATCAATGTTTGCAAGCATACACTGACCGCACTGGCACTCCTGGCTGCAAAGCATAAGGCACTTAGAAGAGAGCAGAGGGAGTGTGCTCTGTAGCCCAGCAGGAGAGAACTGGGCACGTCTGGCTTGGGAATCAGTACAGCAGAAGCAGTGATCTCTGCAAACATTAACATTCAACATGGTTTGGCTATTTAAAAAAAATGCTACAATGAAACTGTACATTGCAGGCCTTTTCCCAAAAAGGTTTTCTTTCTGTACCATCATTTCAAAAAAAGCATTCAGCAACTAAACCCCATCTACTTACGGGTATAATCCCTAATGATCGGCCTTGGACTGTAGCTGTATTCATCATCGGATTCTCCTCCTGAAGAGGTGGCAGATGAGGATGGAGATGATGAAGAAGAGGAGTATGTTGAATAGTCTTCCAGGGCCTCAAACTTGCGCTTTAGTAGCCCACTCATGGTTGATGATTTTTACAGACCTTTGGAAAACATAAGAAAATAATGGGTTTTTTTTCAGTCCATAATATATATATATATATATATATATATATATATAAAAAAAAAAAAAGAAGGAGTAATATTCTATATACACACACACACACACACACACACACACACACACACACACACACGTAAATTCATTCCTGTAACATACAGGAAATAAGATAAAGCTAGGACTGTAATAATGCTGCAACTGTTTCCTGTCACTTCCCATTCAGCTCCAGTGAGCTCATTCAGTGAACGAAGGAAAAAAAAAAAAAGAAAAAAGAAAAAAAATATATAAAAATTGCCTGGCTCTTTAGAGAATACTTGCATTATTTGCATGCTGTACATCCCCAGGGAAACACACAGGCAGAGGACCTTAATAAAATGCTGAAACACAGACATTAATAGCACAGAATTGTCGCCCCCCCCCCCTTTTTTTTTGCAACCTGAAGATGTATCAATAAAAGTGGGTCCTAAGCAAGGGCATTTTATGCCTCCGATTCAATTATGTCCTAGTGGTGCCTCTCTCGTCTACATGGATATCTGCCTTCACAAGGACAAA
Source organism: Pelophylax lessonae (assembly GCF_965119305.1). Classification (NCBI taxonomy): domain Eukaryota; kingdom Metazoa; phylum Chordata; class Amphibia; order Anura; family Ranidae; genus Pelophylax; species Pelophylax lessonae. The sequence continues at coordinate 117,009,902 of NC_138772.1, forward strand.
ATTAACCTCTTAACTGCCAATAACAGTCAAACTGCCAAATAATAAGAAATAAAACTGATTCTTGCTAGAAATAAAAACAAAAAGAATAAATACCTAAATGCTATGCCTGTATCAGCATGACCAGACAGAGTAAAGCAGCAATCCAGTAAGCGATAAGGAGATGCAACGCCGTTTAATGCTTCAATAGAAAAAGAGCCAACCCGCCTCAATGAGGGAGTGAAATGAATCGCCTTGCTTCATCACGATTTTATTATACGCTTACAAGACAGCAGTTTAATATTAGCTTGTATGTAGGAGGGAGCTAGCACAGACATCATGGCACAAGCATTATCTGGAAAGATGACTCAGGGTGACTCAGTGATCTGCCTGAGTGTTTATCAATCAACGTGACAACAGTCAGGGTATTGTGACGAGCAAGAGCCCAAAAACTTTTACTGCTCTGCTAGTAAGCGTGCTGACGTCAATGTGGAATGTGCGATGACGAAGAGGGCTGAGCCTAAGAATTACATGGAAGGCAGCAGACTGAATGACATCAGGTCTTCTTTCCTCAGATCATATGTAGTAGGGATTGAGGGATCAGTGTTTATTACTGCAATTCCCTTCATGCAGTTTCTAGGATCTGGACTGAAGAGGTTAACCCTAACACAGCAACTGCCTTCCACATAATAGTCTTCTCTTCTTAGCATCTAATAAGCGAAAGGTCAAAAATATGTCTTGTACTGCACATAGCTGCAAGGTTAACCATTTCATGCAAAATTGTGTTCTAAAATATAATCACTGCTCCCCTCCCAATCATTTTAGAAGTCAAGTGACAAAAAGGGATGATTACAGGTGGCATTAGACACCAGCAGATTCCAATTGTCCAGCAAATAGAGTTGCCAGATGAAAGGATTACAACATCAGACACATTACTGCGCCACCTAGGTGTTGTAAAAGGCAGTGCTATATATATATATATATATATATATATATATATATATATATATATATATATATATATATACATACATACATACATACATACATACACACACATACATACATACACACACATATATATATATATATATATATATATATATATATATATATATATATATATATATATATATATATATATATATATATATACACACACCCCTACATACATACACATATACACACACATGGCCAAGTCAAATGGATATATGGCTACTCAATATTCAGATGAGAACACAAGACAGTGAAGGAAGTCGCACAACTTCTATTGCCCCATACGATTTTAATGGTAGGCAGTTCAGTATGCCAACGGTTCCATTGGCAATGTTCAGACGATGGGCCAGTCATCCTTTCACCTTCTACAAATTCGCTGCCAATTTCATGTCAACTGACCTCTCCATGAAGTGGTATGTTAACTGTTAAAAACAATTCTAATATATTTTTACAGCTTAACGGATGATGTCATTGGAAGCCCGCGACTAGAAGGTTCCAATGGTGCACAATGAAAACCCGTGGCTTTGCTAGCTAAAAAGCAGGCTTGATCCACCCTCTGGATTGTATACAATTTTTGGGCATTTTTTTTTAGCCATTTTGCCAAGGCACCCCTGAAGAAACTTGAAGGCACTGTGGTTGAAAAAGGCTGTGCTAACTAATTTCTGCTGGACCAAACAAACAACAGAACTACAAGATCATTTTGGGACATCAGGATGTTCATCCCCAGCTGTTTTTAGGTCTGTAGATGGTCACATGACTATTTCAGAATATCTTGGTTCATGCATCCATTTTGGCCATATGCAATTACTCATCCAATACTATGGGGGAGATTTACCTGTACTTTTTATGGAGGGATCTGTGGCTCTATAAGACCCGAAACCCCTCATCTGCATTTAAAATCATTCAAAACTCCAAGCTTGGCTGTTTTGAATACGGTCTTTTGAAAAAAAAAAAAAAAAAAAAAAAAAAAAAAGAGCTCCAGTAACCCAGAAGCGATGTCAAGATATCGCTTCTGGGTTTCCAATCAGAGCCAATTCTGAATTTGTTTGGGTCTTTGGCCAGCCAGCAGGTGTGCCAGCTGGTCGCTCGGGACTCTCGGTGGGAAGGGAGACCCGGGCGGAGCAGCGGCGGGGGGGGGGGGGGTTGGAAGAGTCCCCTCCCACTAATTTGTAATAACAGTTGAGCGGCTGCTTAGCCACATCAGTTGCTATAAGAAAGCTGCCCAATGCGCTTTAAAAAACATAGAACAAAAAACATACTGGGGTGATGCCTGTAGCTGCAGACATCACTCCGGTACAACCACTTGAAGCAATAAAATCGGTCATATCCTAAAATAAAATTCAGATGCTATTAACAGGTTTTTGTTTCAAATTGCAGACAGGGAATGAGTTGCTGACTGTTTTAATACTACCATAAGTAGCTTGGAATTTTTCTCCAAGCATAGAAACAGAAGTATACTAGCAGATGATATCTTGAGTGTCTCCAAAAATGCCATCCTTGTCTTTTAAAACTGGTCAAATCCAGGGGGCAAATGCCCTCCTGTCCCCCTATGTAACTACTTTATAATTCAAAGACACTTGAACAATATTTTTTCCATTTTTCTATCACAGATCCAATGGGTATAGACATCAAGCACAATATTTAATGCTAATAGAGGGGGGGTTGCAAATAACATCAGCATCAGCAAACGGAAACTTTAACCAAACCAAAAGCACTGGGCAGGTGATTAAATCTGAATTAGTGCTATATTTGCAGAGTGGGGAAACAGTAAGCTGGTTAATTATTTACAAGTGTGTTATGCGAGACTTGCAATGGCCACGATGTCTGATTTAATGTACAGCAAGAAGACACTGGCTCAGCTCTGAGGTTTCAGATATTTCTTAATGACAATGCACATTATAAAACACATTCTGGAATCACACACACCTACTATAGTGCAAACTGGTTTGGTGAAAATGCCAACATGGGACATCGTTGAGGAAAATTGTCAGTTTCCTGGGCAGGTCATAAATGAAGCTCCTCATTGGCTACATGAAGCTTCTCATTGGCTACATGCAAACTGTACTAAACTAGAAGAACCACACTGAGGATTAAAATCAGACCAGCGAAAGATGTATTCTTCTTGAGCTAGGAATTCCTGAATTATGTAGGAGGCTCATTTATAAGAAAGCAAGAGCCCACTCCTCCATAGTGGGCAGACAGTTTGTACATCTTTAATACCTAAATCTTTAAAATCAGTTGCTAGGATTTCCTGTGCTTTTCATCAAGGCGTATCACTTGCTTATTAAACTTGCCCAAATATCATGGGTACAGAAGGACATTTCTTGCAAGTGGTAATTTTGGCGGTCCAAGCCAACATGCAACCTCTTCATTGGCTATTTCTGGATCTCTATTGGAAGCTGCAGGATCCTGGTTGCATGACTATTGATCTCTATTTGAAATTCCTGAAAGCTTGAACTTCTAGTGCACTGAACTGGTCTGCAGATTTTTTTACCTTTCATTTTAGGCTATGCAGCTGGCAACGATGTCACTAAATATTGATCGATACCCAAAAAAAATTAAAAAAAAATGTGTTAGCTTGCATTAATTAATAAAACCTCTAGCAGACTTGATTATATCTTTATTATCTTTTTAATATCCTCAGATATTTCCACTGGTTGCCATTTCCATGCAGCCACAAGCCAATGCCTCAGTAACATACCAAGCAGCTGTGTGTTAAAGAAAACCGTGTAAACACACCCACCACCCATTCTGCAGAAAAATCTCTCCTGTTGACACAGGCCAAAGTTCAAGAGTTCAAACACAGCAATTTATAGATCAGCTTGTTTTACTGCACAAGCCCGCATATGTACTAATGGGGCCTTTGACTGTCTATAGGCCACAATTACAGTATGTAAAAGTTGCCATAAAACTGACCAAACTACCCACAGGGAACAACACACCTATTCACCACGAGCAAACAAAACAAACCAATTGCCCTGCATCTATTTACCACAGCATGTTTGTGGGTTTCCAATGTCTACCAAACACAATATTTGTAAACAATCAGTTGCAGCCAAGCGTGCAAAACTCAATGTAGCGCTAAAAAAAGTACAAATGCAAATTTGACTAAACACACACATCAATTGTACGTGTCCAAAAAAAAAAAAAAAAAAAGTGTGTGTGTGTGTGTGTATATATATATATATATATATATATATATATTTTATATATGATAAATATAAATATACACAATTTTTTTAACTTATTCCTCAAAACAAAAATTTTATTAAATATGGTTAAAAGAAAGAAAAAAAATTGTGTGTAATATATATTTTTATACACGCACACTCTGAAAAGCAGCTGGCTGTCCAATTTCCCTGACAGACAATAAGCACTCGTTAAGTGCCAGTCTACAGGGTGGCCTTCCATCCCTTGGCCGCACAGTCAGGACACTTAACAGCTGGACCAACAATGCCTAAACCTTCTCACGCTGATGGAATGCAACCTGTCCTGCCTAAGCATTCTGTACACAATTTGCATGCCCTGTACAGCCACCTTTTTATTATTACAGCATCTACTGCCATTTTAATGTATACATTATAAAAAAAATACCCACTATACAAATCTTACCCTGCGTGAATCAGGTCACTGCTACTGACCTTACAAAATTCCCCACACATATAATAGGAGCGGTGTGGCTTTCTGGTGTTATTCCGCAATTGTTTCCCACTGAATTATGTATGGTAAATTGCTGCCAGATGTTTCATGAAGTGGCTCTAGACTGCACTAGAAAGGACACACTGTTAAGCCGCTTTGCTCACGGGGCTGTTACAAAGTGAGCACAGCACGAAATTATCAGAGAGAGCCAGTGGCCAAGTGTCACCCGAGCTTTGAATGAAGGGGTCGCTTGAGGACGTCGGGGCCTAAAGTAACTGCCATTTCAGCTTCTATTTTAGAAAAAACACCTGATGTCTTGCAAGGGCAGCGTTGTTTCAGCGCATGATCAGAAGAGTACAGCACTGCTCCATATTTGATTTCTTGCATGGATAAAAGTCCAAATTAAAATCTATACTATATAAATTTTAAGGATTAAAATATATAATAATAATAATAATAATAATAATAATAATAATAAATGCAGTATAGGCTCTGACCAATGTTCTTAAATCATCATAATAAATGTATCACAGATGTGCAATGTACCTTCATGCCTCTTTATCAGTGTTTCTCAACTCCGGTCTTCAGGGCACACTAACAGGCCAGATTTTAAGTATTACCTTGGGGAGATGCAGACTAGAATACTGCAATCACTGAGCAGCAAATGATATCACCTGTGATGTACTTCGGTTTTCTTGCAAACCTGGCCTGTTAGTGTGCGCTGAGGACCGGAGTTGAGAAACACTGCTTTATATTAAGTTTGCTGCTCTAACGTACACCCTGTGCAGGCTGCCATTGTAATATGCAACAGTAAAAAAAAAAAAAAAAAACACACACCACACTACTTTTTTGCATTGCACGGTGTAATGTTAATATTCTACTGTATTCAGCATTTTCTCAATAATTCTCTCTTTCTAGAGATTTTTTTTTAAGGTTGTCATGATGTCATAATCTAACAGCTGGAGTGTGTTGCCTAATAATAAAGGTTACACACAATATTACAAAGGGTGGGGTCTGAGCAGGTCAGCTAAGGTCTATATAAGGATAGTAAACTGTCAAAATTAAAATGCTTATTTGTTCAGATGGGGAAAGTATTACACTATCCCTTTAAAATGACTAAAGCTGGATACACACTAGAGCTGCACGATTCTGGCCAAAATGAGAATCACGATTTTTTTGCTTGGAATAAAGATCACGATTCTCTGTGTAACATCTTTTACATTATAAAAAAAATTGGGATAACTTTACGGTTTTGTTTTATTTTTTTATTCATTAAAGTGTATTAATTGCGTTTGAAAGACTGCTGCGCAAATACAGTGTGACACAAAAATTTACAACAATCACCATTTTATTCTGCAGGGTCTCTGCTAAAAAAAAAAAATATATAAATGTTTGGGGGTTCTAACTACTTTTCTAGGAAAAATAAACTGATTTAACTTGCAAGCAACAAGTGTAGGAAAAAGGTTTAGTCTTTACGAGGTTAAACTTCCATCCTCTGGCAGAGGGAAAGAAAAGATACAATGTAATCATTTGTGTTTACAGTTCAGTGGGAGACTAATGCTGATAGGCTTTTGCGGGAGGCTTTTTTTTTTTTTTTTTTTGACAGCTGCTCCCTCACAGCTATGTAAAGAATCGAGCAAGTGTCATGTTAAGATCGTCAGGTGGAGTGAATCTCGATCTCGATTCTGTTACGATCGTGCAGCTCTAATACACACTATACAACTTTTGTTGATAGATTTCCCTTCAACTGTATAGTACAAGGGCCTGTGTGGTTGCATACAAATTGAAAGAGTTTAGGTCTGACCTGAGACCTCATATTATATGGTTTTGGTAAATCTAAAAAGGAAAATAAATCTTCAGAAAATTGTATAGTGTGTATCACCTTTTCTATATGTATCCAATATGATCACCCAAGCAAAAACATTCCCATTATACGATATACAAGAAATGCAAAGACTACAGTCTACACCCCTCCCCTCCCCCCCCCCCCCCTTCATCCAGGACCAGCAAAAGAATTACAACACAGCTAACAAAAATAATTCCTGAAATAGCAATGCAGGAAAAATAAAAAATTTAGAGTGTGTCAAATTCCAACATTCTGCTACATACAAGAAGGACTATTTAAACTTTATTTTATTTCAGGTTATTAAAAAAATAATCTGCCTCACTTGCCACTGCCAAAAGACATTCTGTTCTTGGCTCAGCCATCTTACTCATCTATTTTACTAAAAACAGCTTTTTTGAACAAGTACAAGAGTCGATGGACAAAAACCACAGGAATTCCAGCCTGGCACCACCACTCCCACTAGATGCTAGGCATTAAAGCTACAGACCCTCAAAAATAAAAAATACCTTCCTATGATGAAATCATGACAACTGTTGGAAGTGTAGCGGTTTGCTATTGTAGAATAGAACCACAAAGCAATATAAAACCAACTAACGCGCCCCCTATCTATATCCTCTTTTTTCATGGTTTCCTAATGCCTTTACATATAAGACGTCCTAATATATGAGAAACATGCCATCGTAGAACAGGTCTGCTTGATAATATGGGAATTTTTGAATTCAATAAAACAAGTCAACTTGGGATTAACATGGCAATTCTGGTACATGGACTGGAAACTTTGTATGAGGCCTTAGAACAAGCAGTGATATGTGTGACATGTTCTACAATTTTAAGGGCATACTGTAATGTCGATGGTACCATTATTTCCCACTGCAAATGGAATTCTGTGACTCTGCCAGCAAGGGAGGGCTCAGGGTAGCTGCCAGCGATTATTGCAGGTAAGACCCCCATGCTGGTTAGACTGAAGTTGATCGATCAACTTGGTACATTCAGCCTGCTAATACACAGTTTGAATCTCGGACAGTTCCTGGGGATTTACTGTTCCATTTTAAACACAAGGGGGTTCAAATAGGCAAAGAACACCGGAAAAAATGTGGTCCAATTTTTTTTATAGCAAAAGCTCTGGCTGCCATGAGTAATAGTTCTGTTCTCGGAAACAGAAAAAAAACAAGTTTGGTGATAAATATTAAAAATCAAGCTATACCCTTTACTTACAGCAAAAAAACATGAAGGTTCAAGCCAAACAAAGCGTTTTCTTCAAAGTTGACCTTATAGAGAGGGGCCACCCCAAGTTATACTGCAGTGCCAGAATCTCCAGCACACATTTCAGAATACTGAGCTAGGGAGAAGAGAGGTGGGGATGGCATTATTCCACTTTCGTGTTATTGGCAAATGGCATTTTCCATTTATAGAGGAATCTCAAGAACGTATAGGCCTCTGCTATAGAGGACAGTAAACATTGTGCACATTTTTTTTATAGCACCCCCCTATACAAGATGGCCAACGTCTGGGTTTGTGATGAGCACTTGAGTAATACTCATTTGTCTCCTCTTTACAACATCACAAGTAATATCACTATTGTTTGATTTAATACTGGACTAATGACAGAACACTGTGCTTGCCTTTGTAGGCATTGATAATGCCAACCTATACACGTATCATTTTGTTGTATGCTTTGCAGTTCATACCGATGAGCAAGTCATTGGAACTCATTAGCCTGCATGAAATCCAGTTAAAATAGGCCATAAAAGACAAGCGTAGTGCTATAAACATTTAAAGAGGTGTGTAAAAACATTTAAACCTCAGGAAGCAAGTGGGAGTTTTTGCAGAGCACGCCTTCCTTTCTGAAAGCCCAGACACCTGTTTACAGACAGTGAAACAGACACGTGTAGCAGCCGCTGGATCACTGAGATGCAAATACAGAGGAAGGATTAGAGATGTGGTAGAACTGGATCTGCCTGCTAGGAGTATGCGCTCCAGGTTAAGACTTTCAGGCACATTCTCAGAACATTGCAAGTACTAGACAAAACTAGAGAAAGGAATTGCAAAAAAAGCATTTGTTTCCTCTATTAAGCTGCTCACATTTTGCAAAGAAGTGGAAAACACGATCAGGCCTCCGAGGAGAAAATCCTCAATATAACTAAATTACCATAAGTATCCTTTAAGAGTTAAAATGGAAATAATCCTTTTTGGATGGAGCACTTTATATTATTCCGGGGATAGATGTATTGGCCTGGCCGTAAGCTATTTTGCTGCTGGCCTCCTGGGGTTGTACTAAGAAGAGCCCCACATACCATAAAATGCACTGTAAGGCATAAAACATAATGACTAATCATATTTCCCACTGTGTTACTACAGGTCACCATGACTGCATTGTTGCACTTAGTACTGGGAAAGATTTGTTCAGCGCTCAGGAAAAGGATGCAAAACAGTGCCCCCCATACTCCTGTCACATGCAATAGATAGGGTGTATCACCCTGTGCCCCTCTCAGTCCACCAGCTGTCTGTGGTTGCCATGGAGTGCTCTCTTTACATTTGGCCAACTGCTTGCTTTCTAGCATATAGAAAGTACTTGGTGTCTTTTTTGCCTGGTCAGCTGAGGACAGATAGGGTTGAGTGGGTGACTCAACCATTGTGGCATCAGTAGCTTTTAGAGTAGACATAAATCTGCCCCCTGCTGGTTGCCAGTCACAGTTCTGGAGATTGTGTGTGGTGAAGTGGCATTCTCCCTACCACTGTGCCCTGGGCGGCTGCCCCCCCCTAACCACCCCTTGTCCCAGTCCCGACTGAACTCTACTTTTCATAAGGCGACTTCCATTTACAATGCTAGGTCTTCAACACTATGGCACTGGTGATGAGTCGGTATTGTAGTGGTAGGTACCAAGGTGAGCCGGTATTGTAGTGGTAGGTACCAAGGTGAGCCGGTATTGTAGTGGTAGGTACCAAGGCGAGCTGGTATTGTAGTGGTAGGTACCAAGGTGAGCTGGTATTGTAGTGGTAGGTACCAAGGCAAGCTGCAGACACTAGGTGACCTAGAGATGGAGCCTTTTCAAAGAAATCTGTACAGAGACAATACCTAGACTGCTGACCTTTTTACAATGCTCGTTGCCTGGCTCTCTCTGGCTTCATTACTCCCTGAATGCACATACCCAGAACAAGCATGCAGCAAGTGAAGTCAAGACTGATCTTACAACTCCTGACCATTACACTTGTTCTGGATAAGCATGACAGGCAGCTAGCCATGGTCTGCAGAGGCCAGCAATATCAGCAAACATATTGCTCCCAATAAAGGTTTCCTTTCCCAGCTGTACGTGGCCCCAGGCTGCCAAGTGGACATCCTTTCCCTAACACCAGATCTTACAAATTGGAATGGCTCAGTGCACGTTTGCATCTTTTCAAAGCTTAGAATAAAAAAAAATAGCTCTACTCAGGAGCAAACATTTCTAATGCTGCAATCTCCATTCATAAATGACGTATAGTAATAAGGGGGGTGGGGGTTTGGAGAATGTATCTCACACTCTGTTCTCAATGTGTTCCAGGTTTATAGGAACAAGCCAGACAGACTGTACTTCAAGTCCGCAGTATTAATCCAAATCCTACCATGCGACCCTAAATCCCAGCAGCTTGTCTGGGTGGATACGAGAAATCACAGTGACAGAACGGAAACAAAGGCTTGCAGAAAAAAACCACAGCTAAGGCAAACACAGAGCCTGCTAACAGGAATCCAAAAAAAAAAAAAATCTGAATACATCAAAATGGGAAGATCTCTCATTGTTCCATTTAGAATATTCCAAAGAGGCCGGGGGCTGACCTATGGCCACCTTGTTCTGTACAGCACCTGTGAAAGGCAGTGTGTCCTAGACTGCTGCAGAACACAATACCTCCACTCATCAGAGATAAAGGGAAATTTCCCACACAACACAATGTGGTGGAAATGGGGGAAGGAACCAATCTAAGGAGGGGGGAGATTCAAGTCAAGACAGAATGGCAAGCGTGTGCTTTAGATAAACCCCATGCACTGATAATTTGACCAATTAGTGGGAGAACCATATTCTTCCTAATGTTTTTAAGACATACATAAGAAAAGAAACAGACTTACAGTAACAATCTTATCAACAGGAATTCATGCATAAGGCCTCTTGCATACAGAAGCCTAAAAACACCAAGTTTTTGGGAATTCAGGCTTTTTTTTTTTTTTTTTTTAAAACTGATCTAAATGCAGCCCAAAATTTTAATAGGCCTGTACACAGACATGTAAACTTGTACTGCATATAGATTAGAAAAAAAAGAAGCACACACTAACAGATAGTGCAGCAATGACTGGTAGCCAGAGATCATGTGACCATAGCTGCCTAAGCTAGGGGCTGGGGAAAAAAAAAAGGATATATATATTTTTTTTTTTTTATTATAATAATAAAACTTTAAAGTGAATCATGTGAAATTTAAAACTATATTGGCAGGTCCACTTTACCATGCAAAAAGGAACGATTACTATTAAAATGAGCTATAATAGGCCATATTATTGGACAAGGAATAATGCTCCAATTAATAACAATAAGAAAGTAGTTACCCAGGTTTTAATTAAATCCTGCTAAAACCAAGCCTGAGCAATGCAAATGTTAAAGTTAAGCCGAACTCTGCTCTTATTGAGCCTTCCTTTTGGGCCCTGAGGCTGTCCATCACATTAAAGGGTCAATAGGGAGATGGGGGGGCAGGACAAAGCATACGTTTTTATAAGAAAAGTCATGCTTTGCATAAAATGTTGAGTTGTCTATCTCTGGATCTAGTTAATAATGCAGTCTTCTCGGAGGGTAATCTCTGCTTATGGATAGGTCCAATTTGCAGTTTTCATTACTTTAAGAATTATGCAGTAGCAATAGGATGTCCGCCCCTTTAATTAGTTGCATGACATTGCAGTGTGAGCCAGTCACTGTGTGTACCCATACAAGAACATACCCGACTGTACTGCAATCCAGAAGAACAGTGCTGTCAAGCTATGAAATGTTATGTAACACGTTGCATTGTTTTAGTGAAGAGTATGCACTGTTCATTCCACACGCACAGCCTGGGACTTGCTGGGGCCTTGAATGAGTTAATGCCCTGGGGGGAATGTGTTCTCTGTCTGCAGGGATCTCCAGCTTAAAGAAAGGCCATTATCTCACTTCACAAGCTGTGGGGGCAAGCTACTTAATTAACACCATCAATAGCAAGAGCAATGTGTAGACTGCTGACCTTTCATTGTGGAAATGCCCATTCCCTGGCACTCGGGTACATTCAATGGCTTCAAACCACCTGACCTAGGATGCCAATTAGCAGTTCTGACTCCACTTGTCACATGATTAATCCATGGCAGAAAAATAAAAAAGCAAAATGAGCCAAGCAACCAGCAATTTCAGGAGCTCAGTAATAGAAGCCTTTACAGGTTTCCTTTAACACAAGGTAAGAATAGGGAAGGGTACATTTTTCTTCTCTACCTGTGTACCAGGAAATGTATTTTTACTTCCTTTCCCAGGGACAACAGGAAGTGAGAGAAAACCCCATCTTACATACAGTAGTTGTCACTGAAACAGATGTCCCCATTAAAAGATTTATCCTCACATCTTGTCCTGGTGACAACATTAACATTTTGTATTTCCCATCACTTTCTGACTTAATGATCACCAGGACAAATAGGGGGGGGGGGGGGGTGGAGAATTTACCAAGGGGGACAAGAGATTGCAATAACACCTGTCCATGGTTCTAACCCTTCCTCCTAATCAAAAAAAAAATATATATATGTTTTCAAACACTTTACCATTTTCAAGAGTTTACGAATGTAAGATTGCCTTTAGACGACTGGGGGTACAGCATTGGATAGACTGGCCATAACTACAGAGGAAAGGGTTGGTGGGGCAGTGTGGTCAGGCAGTGCGAAATGCAAATAGAATACTGTGGTGTAATATGAGAGGGAGTTCCAGCATGGGGGGGGGGGGGGGGGAGGTCCCAATTCCTGTACATAGAATTCTAAGGTGTAATAACAGAAGACCACCAACAGGAGGAGGGAGATCCTGATTACTCCTATAGGGAACTCTGGGGTGTAATAATAGAAGATTACCAACAGGAGGAGGGAGATCCTGATTACTCCTATAGGAAACTCTGGGGTGCAATAACAGAAGATTACCAACAGGAGGAGGGAGATCCTGATTACTCCTATAGGGAACTCTGGGGTGTAATAATAGAAGATTACCAACAGGAGGAGGGAGATCCTGATTACTCTTATATTGAATTCTAGGGTGTAATAACAGCAGATCACCAACAAGAGGAGGGAGATCCCGATTAATCCTATAAGGAACTCTGGGGTGTAATAACAGAAGATCACCAACAGGAGAAGGGAGATCCTGATTACTCTTCTATAGAACTCTGGGGTGTAATAACAGCAGATCACCAACAGGAGGAAGGAGATCCTGATAACTCCTCTATAGAATTCTGGGATGCATCATTATGGGGATCACCAGGAGGAGGAGAAGGTCCTAATCCCCATATATAGATCTTTATCACTAGAGGGATCACAAGCAAAAGGAAGGGGGTTCTGATCCCCCTATATAGATCTAGTGAGACCTCATTTAGAATACTGTGTCCAGATCTGGAGAGCCCACTTACAAAAAGATATTAATAAGCTAGAATGGACAATAAAATGAGTGAAAGATCGGAAGGATAATGCAGGAATTTATGTTCCAGCTTTGTAAAAGGAGGGAAGGGTGGGGGTTGATGTTTAAACATTAAATACATGAAGGGGGTGAATAGGTTTCAGGAGGACAGAATTTTCAATTTGAATCCAAAATCAAGAACATTGGAAATGACCTCAAACTAGCAGGAGAAAGTTCACAACTAATCTTAGAAAATAATAAAATTACTGAAAGGGTAGTTGATGCCTGGAACAGACTTCCAGCAGAGGCAGAGAGTCAGACAATGATCAGACTTCTTCTTCTATGAAATGATCAGTTAGGAGGGAAAATTCCAGCGACTGATGAGCTCACTTCCAGCATATCAGAGGTGTGAGTCACTCCATGTCATTCTCTCATCCTTCCTATTGCCAAACAGGAGGCTGATGATGTCAAAAGTT